>NC_092756.1:97854705-98207205 GCF_047496795.1 Chiloscyllium punctatum | reverse complement strand
GTGTCTGAGTTTAATTGTGTGACTGTGTGTATGTGTATGTGTGAGTGCACCTGCATGTGTGTGTGTGTAAGTGTGTATGAGTGTGCATGTGTGTGTGTGTGATTGTGTGTATGTATCTGTGAGTGTGTGTTTGTGTGTGAGTCTGTGTATGTGTGTGTCTGAGTGTGTGTGTATGTGTGTTGGAATGTGTGTGTGCATGTGAGTGTGTGTCTGAGTGTCCATGTGTGTAAGCGTGTGTGTAATTGTGTGTATGTATCTGTGAGTGTGTGTCTGTGTGTGAGTCTGTGTATGTGTGTGTCTGAGTGTGTGTGAGTGTGTGTGTGAGTGTGGGTGTGTTGGAGTGTGTGTGTATGAGTGTGTGTCTGAGTGTGCATGAGTGTGCATGAGTGTGTGTGTGTGTATGTGTATTTATCTGTCTGCCTGTGTGTGTGTCTATCTGTCTGTCTGAGTGTGTGATTGTGTGTGTGCGTGAATGTGTGTGTGGGGGTGTGTGTATGTATGTGTCTGAGTGTGCGTGTGTGAGTGTGTGTGTGTGTCTGAGTGTGTGTGTGTGAGTGTGTGTGTGAGTGTATGTGTGTTTGTATTGGTGTGTGTGTTTGTGTTTGTGTGTGTGTATGAGAGAATGTGCTTATGCGTGTGTGCGAGTGTGTGTGAGTGTGTGTGTGAGTATGTTTATGTGTGTGTGAGTGAGTGTGTGTGTGTGTGAGTGTGTTTATGTGTGTGAGAGAGTGTGTGTGTCTGTGTATGTGTGTGTGATTGTGTGAGTATGTTTGTGTGTGAGTGAGTGTGTGTGTGTATATGTGTGTGAGTGTGTTTATTTGTGTGTGAGAGTGTGTGAGTCCGTTTGTGTGTGTGTGCATGAATGTGAGAGTGTGTGAGTGTGTGATTGTGTGAGTGTGTGTGGGTGTGTGTGTGGCTGTGTGTTTGTGTGTGTGAGAGTGTGCGTATGTGTGTGGGTGAGTGAATGTGTGTGTGTTGGTGTGTTTGTGTGTGTGTGAATGTGAGTGTGTGTTTGCATGTTTGTGTGAGTGTGTGTGTGTATGTGTGCATGGGAGTGTGTGTGTGAGTGAGTGTGTGTATGTGTGTGAATGTATGTCAGAATGTGTGTGTGGCTGAGTGTTTCTGTGTGTATGTGTGCGAGTGTGTGCATGTGTGTGCATGTGTGTGTGTTTGTGAGTGTCAGACAGTGTGTGTGTGAGAGAGAGTGTGTGTATGTGTGTGTGGGAGTGTGTGTGTGAGAGACAGTGTGTGTGTGTGGGGGATTGGGTGTTTGTGTGTGTGTGTGCCTGTGTGTGTGTCTGTGTGTGTTCTTGTGTGAGTCTGTGTGAGTGTGTGTCTGAGTTTAATTGTGTGACTGTGTGTATGTGTATGTGTGTGTGCATGCGTGTGTGTGTGTTTGTGTGTGTGAGTGTGTATGTGTGTGTGCGATTGTGTGTATGTATCTGTGAGTGTGTGTGTGTGTTTGTTTGTGAGTCTGTGTATGTGTGTGTCTGAGTGTGTGTGTGTGAGTGTATGTGTGTTGGAGTGTGTGTGCGTGTGAGTGTGTGACTGAGTGTGCATGTGTGTAAGTGTGTGTGTGATTGTGTGTATGTATCTGTGAGTGCGTGAGTGTGTGTCTGTGTGTGAGTCTGTGTATGTGTGCGTCTGAATGTGTGTGTGAGTGTGTGTGTTGGAGTGTGCGTGTGTGAGTGCGTGCGTGAGTGTGTGTGTATTTATCTGTCTGCCTCTGTGTGTGTGATTGTGTGTGTGCATGAATG
Organism: Chiloscyllium punctatum; assembly: GCF_047496795.1. Taxonomy (NCBI): domain Eukaryota; kingdom Metazoa; phylum Chordata; class Chondrichthyes; order Orectolobiformes; family Hemiscylliidae; genus Chiloscyllium; species Chiloscyllium punctatum. Next base: position 98,205,448 of record NC_092756.1, on the reverse strand, counting down.
TGTGTGTGTGTGAGTGTATGTGTGTTTGTGTTGGTGTGTGTGTTTGTGTTTGTGTGTGTGTATGAGAGAATGTGCTTATGCGTGTGTGCGAGTGTGTGTGAGTGTGTGTGTGATTGTGTGTGAGTGTGGTTATGTGTGTGTGAGTGAGTGTGTGTGTATGTGTGTGAGTGTGTTTATGTGTGTGAGAGAGTGTGTGTGTGAGTCTGTGTATGTGTGTGTGATTGTGTGTGTGTGAGTCCGTTTGTGTGTGTGTGCATGAATGTGAGTGTGTGTGAGAGTGTGTGTGAGTGTGTGTGTGTGAGTGTGTGTGTGATTGTGGGTGGGTGTGGGTGTGTGTGTGTGGCTGTGTGTTTGTGAGTGTGTGTGTGAGAGAGAGTGTGTGTATGTGTGTGTGTGGGTGAGTGAATGTGTGTGTGTTGGTGTGTTTGTGTGTGTGCGTGAATGTGAGTGTGTGTTTGCATGTTTGTGTGAGTGTGTGTGTGTGTGTATATGGGAGTGTATGGGAGTGTATGTGACTGAGAGTGTGTGTATGCATGTGGGTGAGTGTGTGTATGTGTGCAAATGTGTGTCAGAATGTGTGTGTGCCTGAGTGTTTCTGTGTGTATGTGTGCAAGTGTGTGTGTTTGTGTATGTGTGAGTGCATGTGTGTTTGTGTTTGTGTGTGTCAGAGAGAGTGTGTGTGAGTGAGAGAGTGTGTGTATGTGTGTGTGGGAGCGTGTCTGTGAGAGACAGTGTGTATGTGTGTGGGGGAATTGGGTGTTTGTGTGTGTGTCTATGTGTGTGTGTTCTTGTGTGAGTCTGTGTGATTGTGTGTCTGAGTTTATTTGTGTGAGTGTGTGTGTGTGAGTGTGTGTGTGTGTGTGCATGTTTGTGTGTGAGTGTGTGTGTGACTGTGTGTATGTATCTGTGAGTGTGTGAGTGTGTGTATGTTGGAGTGTGTGTGTGCGTGTGAGTGTGTGTCTGAGTGTGCATGTGTGAGAGTGTGTGTGTGATTGTGTGTATGCATCTGTGAGTGTGTGAGTCTGTGTACGTGTGTGAGTGAGTGTGAGTGTGTGTGTTGGAGTGTGTGTGTGTATGTGTGTGTCTGAGTGTGTGTGTGAGTGTGTGTGTTGGAGTGTGCATGTGTGAGTGTGTGTGTGATTGTGTGTGTGAGAGTCTGTGTATGTATGTGTCTGAGTGTGCGTGTGTGGGTGTTGGAGTGTGCGTGTGTGAATGTGTGTGTGTGTCTGAGTGTGCATGTGTGTGAGTGTGTGTTTGTGGTTGGTATGTATATGAGAGAGTGAGTGTACGAGAGAATGTGCTTATGCGTGTGTGTGAGTGTGTGTGTGTGTGTTGGAGTGTGTGTGTGTGCATGTGAGTGTGTGTCTGAGTGTGCATGTGTGTGAGTGTGTTTATGTGTGTGTGAGTGAGTATGTGTGTATGTGTGTGAGTGTGATTATGTGTGTGTGAGAGTGTGTGTGTGAGTCTGTGTATGTGTGTGTGGTTGTGTGTGTGTTTGTGTGTGTTGGTCTGTTTGTGTGTGTGTGCATGAATGTGAGTGTGTGTGAGTGAGTGTGTGTATGTGAGTGTTGTGATTGTGGGTGTGGGTGTGTGTGTATGGCTGTGTGTTTGTGTGTGTGAGTGTGTGTGTGTGAGAGAGTGTGTGTATGTGTGTGTGGGTGAGCGAATGTGTGTGTTGGTGTGTTTGTGTGTGTGCATGAATGTGAGTGTGTGTTTGCATGTTTGTGTGAGTGTGTATATATGTGTGTGTGTGTGTGTGGTAGTGTGTGTGTGAGAGACAGTGTGTATGTGTGTGTGGGGGATTGGGTGTTTGTGTTTGTGTGTGTGTGTGCCTGTGTGTGTTCTTGTGTGAGTCTGTGTGAGTGTGTGTCTGAGTTTATTTGTGTGACTGTGTGTATGTGTATGTGTGAGTGTGTGTATGTGTGTGTGTGTGAGTGTGTGTGTGATTGTGTGTGTGTATCTGTGAGTGTGTGAGTATGTGTTTGTGTGGGAGTCTGTGTATGTGCGTGTCTGAGTGTGTGTGTGTGAGTGTGTGTGTGTGTTGGAGTGTGTGTGCGTGTGAGTGTGTGTGAGTGTGTGTCTGAGTGTGCATGTGTGTGTGTCTGTGTGTGATTGTGTGTATGTATCTGTGAGTGTGTGAGTGTGTGTCTGTGTGTGAGTATGTATGTGTGTCTGAGTGTGTGTGAGTGTGTGTGTGTTGGAGTGTGTGTTGGAGTGTGCGTGTGTGAGTGTATGTGTATTTGTCTGTCTGCCTGTCTGTGTGTGTCTATCTGTCTGTCTGAGTGTGTATGTGATTGTGTGTGTGTCTGTGTTTGTGTGTGTGTCTGAGTGTACGTGTGTGTGTATGTGTGTGTGTGTGAGTGTGTGTGTGTATTTGTCTGCATGTGTGTGTGTATATCTGTCTGTCTGAGTGTGTGTGTCTGTGTATGTATGTGTCTGAATGTGCGTGTGTGAGCGTGTGTGTGTATGTGTGTTTCTGAATGTGTGTGTGAGTGTGTGGGGGTTGGAGTTTGCGTGTGTGAGTGTGTGTGATTTTGTGTGTGTGAGAGTGTGTGTATGTGTGTTTGTGAGAGTGTGTGTTCATGTGTTTGTGTGTGCATGTGCGTGTGTGTGAGTGTGTGTGTCCGAGTGTGTGTGTGTGAGTGTGTGTGTGTATTTGTCTGTATGCCTGTATGTGTGTCTATTTGTCTGTCTGAGTGAGTGTGTGATTGTATGTGTGTGTGAGTCTGTGTATGTGTGTGTCTGAGTGTGTGTGTGTTGGAGTGTGCGTGTGTGTGTGTGAGTGTGTGTGTATATGTGTGTGTCCGAGTTTGTGTGTGTGTGAGTGTGTGTGTTGGAGTGTGCATGTGTGCGAGTCTGTATGTAATTGTGTGTGTCTGTGTATGTGTGTCTGAGTGTGTGTGAGTGTGTGTTTGCATGTTTGTGTGAGTGTGTGTGTGTGTCAGAATGTGTGTGAGTGTATGTCTGAGTGTGTGTGTATGTGTGCGAGTGTGTGTTTGTGTTTGTGTGTGTGTGTGTGTGTTTGTGTTTGTGTGTGTGTGTCAGAGAGTGTGTGTATGTGTATGTGTGGGAGTGAGTGTGTGAGAGAGTGTATATGTGTATGGCAGGGTTGGGTCTTTGTGTGTGTGTGTCTGTGTGTGCCTGTGTGTGTGAGTGTGTGTGTATTTGTGTGTGAGTGTGTGTCTTAGTTTGTATGTGTGACTGTGTGTATGTGTATGTGTGAGTGTGCATGTGTGTGTGTGATTGTATGTCTGTCTGTGAGTCTGTGTATGTGTGTGTGTGTGTGTGCGTGTGTGTAAGTGTATGTGTATTTGTCTGTCTGCCTGTGTGTGTGTCTATCTGTCTGACTGAGTGTGTGATTGTGTGTGTGTGAATTTGTGGGTGTGTGTGAGAGAGAGTGTGTGTGTGTTTGTGAGTGTGTGTGGGGGGTTGGTTGTTATGTGTGTATGCATGTGAGTGTGTGTGTCTGTGTGTGTGTCTGTTGGTGTGAGTGTGTGTCTGTGTGTAAGTCTGTGTATATGTGTGAGTGTGTGTAATAATGTGAGTGTGCGTGAGTGTGTGAGATTGTGTGTATTTGTCTGCTTGTCTGTGCATGTCTGTCCGTCTGAGTGTGTGTGTGTATGCGCACGTGTGTGTGTATGAGTGATGTGTGTGTATGTGTGCGCGTGTGTGTGTATTTGAGTGTGTGTGTATTTGAGTGTGTGTGAGTTTGTGTGTATGTGAGTTTGTGTGTGTGTTTTTGTGTGTGTGTGTGTGTTTGTGTGTGAGAGAGAGTGTGTGTATGTGTAGGAGTGTGTATGAGAGAGAGTGTGTGGATGTGGGTGTTTGTGTGTTTGTGTCTGTGTGTGTCAGTGTGTGTGTGCCTGTGTATGTGCGTGTGTGAGTCTATGTGAGTATGTGTCTGAGTTTGTATGTGTGACTGTGTGTATGTGTATGTGTGAATGCGCGTGTTTGTGTATGGATGTGTGTGTGAGTGTGCATGTGAGTGTGTGTGGGTGAGTCTGTGATTGTGTGTATCTGTGCGTGTGTGAGTGTGCGTCTGTGTTTGAGTCTGTGTACGTGTGTGTAAGTGTGTGTGTGAGTGTATGTGTTGGAGTGTGTGAGTGTGTGAGAATGTGTGTGTGTGAGTGTATGTGTGAGTGTGTGTGTATTTGTCTGTCTGGCTGTCTGTGCTTGTCTTTCTGTCTGAGTGTGTGTGTGAGTCTGTGTGTGTGTGTGTGTGAGAATATGTGTGTGTGAGAGAGACAGTGTGTGATTGTGTGTGTTTGTGAGTGTGTATGGTGGTTGGGTGTTTGTGTGAGTGTGTCTGTGTGTGAGAGTATGTGTGTTGCAGTGTGTGTGTCTGTGTGTGTGTCTGAGTGTGTGTGATTGTGTGTGTCTGTGAGTGTGCATGTGAGAGTGTGTGTGAGAGCATGTCTATTTGTCTGGCTGTGTGTGTATGTCTGTCTGTCCACCTGAATGTGTGTATGTGTGAGTGTGGGTGTTTGAGTGTGTGTGTGTGAGAATGTGTGTGTGAGAGAGTGTGTGTATGTGTGTGTGGGGGTGTGTGTATGTTGGTGTGTTTGTGTGCGTGATTGTGAGTGTGTGTATGTGTATCTGTGAGTATATGTGTGTGTGTGTAAGTGAGTGTGTGTATGTGTGTGAGTGTGTGTATGTGTGTGAGTATGTGTGAGTGTGTGTATGTATGTGTGGTTGTGTGTGTGTGAGTGTGTGTGTGTCGGTCTGTGTGTGTGTGAATATGAGTGTGTGTGAGTGAGTGTATGTGTGTGATTGGGTGTGTGTATCTGTGAGTGTATGTGTGTGAGTGTGTGTGAGTGAGTGTATGTGTGTGATTGGGTGTGTGTATCTGTGAGTGTATGTGTGTGAGTGTGTGTGAGTGAGTGTGTGTGTATGTGTGTGAGTGTGTTTATGTGTGTGTGAGAATGTGTGTGTGAGTCTGTATGAGTGTGTGTATGTGTGTGTGGTTGTGTGTGTTTGAGAGTGTGTGTGTTGGTCTGTTTGTGTGTGTGCATGAATGTGAGTGTGTGTATGAGAGTGTGTGTGTGTGTGATTGTGTGTGTATCTGTGAGTGTGTGTGTACGTGAGTGAGTGTGTGTATGTATGTGTGTGCGTGTGAGTCTGTGTATATGTGTGTCAGTGTGTGTGTTTGCTTGTGTGTGCGCGAGTGTGTTTGTGTGTATGAGTGAGTTTGTGTGTGTGTGAGAGAGAGTGTATGTGTGTGATTGTGTGTGTGTATCTGTGAGTGTGTATGTGTGAATGTGTGTGAGTGAGTGTGTTATGTGATTGAGTGTGTGTATGTATGTGTGCGTGTGAGTCTGTGTATGTGTGTGTCAGTGTGTGTGTGTAAGTGTGTGTGCAAGTGTGTGTGCAAGTGTGTTTGTGTGTCTGAGTGAGTTTGTGTGTGAGAGAGAGTATGTGTGTGTGTTTGTGTGAGTGTGTGTGTAGGTGTTTGCTTGTGTGTGTGTCTGTGTGATAGTGTATGTGTGAGAGAAAGTGTGCGTACGAGTGTGTGTGTATATTTGTGAGTGTGTGTCTGTGTGGGGGTTGAGTGTTTGTGTGTGTGTGCCTGTATGTGTGTGTCTATGTGTGTATCTGTGTGTGTGAAACAGTATGTGTTTGTGTGTGCGTGTGAGAGAGAGAGAGAGTGTTTGTGTGTGTTTGTGTGTGTGTCTGTGTGAGTGTGTGTGTGAGAGAGTGTGTGTGCGATTGTGTGTGTCTGTGAGTGTATGTGTGTGAGTGTGTGTGTGTGTTTGTAAGAGTGTGCGTGTTGGTATATTTGTGTGTGTGTGTGTGAATGTGAGTGGGTTTGTGATAGTGTCTGCATGGATGTGAGTCTTTCTGGGTGTGCGTGTCTGTGTGATTGTGTGTGAAGGTGTGAGTTTGCCTGAGTATGTTTGTGCGTGTGTGGGTCTGTGTGAGTTTGTGTGTGAGTGTGTGTGTGAGAGAGAGTCTGTGTATGTGTGTGTCTGAGTGTGTGTATGAGAGAGTGTGTGTGTGAGTGTGTGTGTGTGTGTGTGTGTGTCTGTCTGAGTGCGTGTGTTTGTGTGTGTGTGTATGTGTGAGTGTGTGCGTGAGTGTGTGCGTTTGAGTGTGTGTGTTGTGTGTGTGTGATTTTGCGTGGTGCATGTGTGTGTGTATGTGAGAGAGAGTGTGTGTATGTTTGTGAGTGTGTGTGTGGGTTGCGTGTTTGTGTGTGTCTGTGTGAGTTTGTGTGTCTGTGTGTGTGAGAGTGTGTGTGTGAGTCTGTGCCTGTGTGTGTGTATCTGTGTGAGTGTGGGTGTGTGACTGTGTTAGTCTGTGTGAGTATGTTTGTGTGTGTATGTGTCTATGTAAGTGCATGTGTGAGTGTGTGTGAGTTTGTGTGACTGTGTGTATGTGTATGTGTGACTGTGTTTATGTGTGTATCTGTGACTGTGTGAATGTGTTTCTGTTTGTGTGAGGCTGTGTAAGTGTGTGTCTGAGTGTGTGTGAGTGTGAGTGTGTGTGTTGGAGTGTGTGTGTGTGTGTGAGTTGTGTGTATGTGTGTGTGTGTATGTATTTGTGTGTCTGCCTGTGTGTGTGTGTCTGTCAGAGTGTGTGTATGTTTGTGAGTGTGTGAGAATGTGCGTGTGAGTGTGTTTATGTGTATGAGTGTGTGTGAGTCTGTGTGTGTATGTGTGTGTGTGGTTATGTGTGTGTGAGTATGTGTGTGTTGGTCTGATTGTGTGTGTGTGAATGTGAGTGTGTGTGAATGAGTGTATGTGTGTGATTGAGTGTGTGTATCTGTAAGTGTATGTGTGTGAGTGTGTGTGTGAGTGTGTGTGTGTATGTGTGAGTGTGTGTATGTGTGTATGTGTTGGTCTGTTTGTGTGTGCATGAATGTGAGTATGTGTATGAGAGTATGTGTGTGTGAGTGTGTGTGTATCTGTGAGTGTGTATGTGTGAGTGAGTGTGTGTGTATGTGAGTGAGTGTGTATATGTATGTGTGTGCGTGTGAGAGTGTGTATGTGTGTGTCAGTGTGTGTGTGTGAGTGTGTGTTTCTGTGTGCACGAGTGTATTTGTGTGAATGAGTGAGTTTGTGTGTGTGTGAGAGAGAGTGTATGTTTGTGTATGTTTGTGTGTGTGTGTGTAGGTGTGTGCTTGTATTTGTGTGTCTGTGTGGTAGTGTATGTGTGAGAGAAAGTGTGTGTATGAGTGTGTGTGTATATTTTTGAGTGTGTGTCTGTGTGGGGGTTGGCTGTTTATGTGTGTGTGTCTGTGTGTGTGTGTCTATGCGTGTAACTGTGTGTGTGAAAGAGTGTGTGCGTGTGTTTGTGTGTGCATGTGAGAGAGAGTGTGATTGTGTGTGCTTGTGTGTGTGTGAGTGTGTGTGTGAGAGAGAGTGTGTGTGATTGTGTGTGTCTGTGAGTGTATGTGTGTGAGTGTTTTTATGTGTGTGTAAGTGAGTCTGTGTGAGTGTGTGTATGTGTGTGTGTGGTTGTGTGTGTTTGTGTGAGTGTGTGTGTTGGTCTGTTTTTGTGTGTGTGCGTGAATGTGAGTGGGTTTGTGATAGTGTCTGCGTGGATGTGAGTCTTTCTGGGTGTGTGTGTCTGTGTGATTGTGTGTCTGTGTGAGTGTGTGAGTTTGCGTGAGTATGTTTGTGCGTGTGTGAGTGTGTGTGTGAGAGAGAGTGTGTGTATGTGTGTGTGTTTGTGAGTGTGTATGTGTGTGAGAGAGAGTGTGTATGTGTGTGTGTTAGTGAGTGTGTGTGTGAGTGTATGTGTATGTGTGTGTATCTGTGAGTGTGTCAATGCGTTTCTGTTTGTGTGAGTCTGTGTAAGTTTGTGTGAGAGTGTGTGTGAGTGTGAGTGTGTGTTCGAGTGTGTGTGTGAGAGTGTGTGTGTATGTGTGTGAGTGTGTGTGTATTTGTCTGTCTGCCTGTGTGTGTCTTGTCTGTCTGAGTGTGTATATGTTTGTGAGTGTGAATGCATATGTGAGTGTGTGTGTGTGTGAGGGTGTGAGTTTGTGTGAGTATGTTTGTGTGTGGGTCTGTGTGAGTGTATGTGTGAGTGTGTGTGAGTGTGAGTCTGTGTGAGTGTGTGTGTGTGAGTGTGTGTGTGATTGTGTGTGTATCTATGAGTGTGTGAATGTCTTTCTGTTTGTGTGAGTCTGTGTATGTGTGTGTCAGTGTGTGTGAGAGTATGTGTGTATGTGTGTGAGTGTGTATGTATTTGTCTGTCTGCCTGTGTGTGTGTCTGTCTGAGTGTATGTTTGTGAGTGTGTGAGAATGTGCGTGTGAGTGTGTTTATGTGTATGAGTGTGTGTGAGTCTCTGTGTGTGTATGTGTGTGTGGTTATGTGTGTGTGTGTTGGTCTGATTGTGTGTGTGTGAATGTGAGTGTGTGTGAGTGAGTGTATGTGTGTGATTGAGTGTGTGTATCTATGAGTGTATGTGTGTGAGTGTGTGTGAGTGTGTGTGTATGTGTTGGTCTGTGTGTGTGCATGAATGTGAGTATGTGTATGAGAGTATGTGTGTGTGAGTGTGTGTGTATCTGTGAGTGTGTATGTGTGAGTGTGTGTGAGTGAGTGTGTGTGTATGTGAGTGAGTGTGTATATGTATGTGTGTGTGTGTGAGTCTGTGTATGTGTGTGTCAGTGTGTGTGTAAGTGTGTGAGTGTGTGTTTCTGTGTGCACGAGTGTGTTTGTGTGTATGAGTGAGTTTGTGTGTGTGTGAGAGAGAGTGTATGTTTGTGTATGCGTGAGTGTGTGTGTGTGAGTGTGTGGGTGGGTGTGACTTTGTGTGAGTATGTTTGTGTATGTGTGAGTCTGTGTGAGTGTATATGTGAGTGTGTGTGAGTTAGTGTGCGTGTGACTGTGTGTGTGTGTGTGTGTGTCTGTGTGAGTGTGTGTTTATGTGTATGTGTGACTGTGTGTATGAGTGTGTGAATGTGTATGTGTGTTTGGGTGTGTGTGACTGTGTGTGTATGTGCATGTGTGTGATTGTGTGTGTATCTGTGAGTGTGTGAATGTGTTTCCGTTTGTGTGAGTCTGTGTATGTGTGTGTCTGAGTGTGTGTGGGTGTGAGTGTGTATATGTTGGAGGGTGTGTGTGAGTGTGTGTATTTGTCTGTCTGCCTGTGTGTGTATCTGTCTGTATGAGTGTGTGTATGCTTGTGTGTGTGTATGTGTGAGTGAGTGTATGTGTGCTTGTGTGTGTGTTAGTGTGTGAGTGTGTGTGTGAATGTTTGTGTCTGTGTGTGGATGCATGCATGTGTGTGTGGGGGGGTTGTTTTTGTGCATGTGTGTGGGTATGTGTGTGTGTTGGGGTGTGTGAGTGTGTATGTGTTGGGGTATGTGTGTGAGTGTATGTGTGTGGTGTGTGTGAGTGTGTGTGTGTGATTGTGAGCGTGTGTCTGTGTGTTGACTTCGTGTGAGAGTTTGCGTGTATATGTGTATGTTTGTGTGAGTGCGTGCATGTGTGAGTGTGTTTGTGTGTGAGAGTGTGTGTGCGAGTGTGTTTGTGTTATTGTGTGTTTATGTGTGTGTTAGTGTGTGTGGCTGTGTGTGTGTGACTGTGTGCGTGTATGAATGTGTGAGTGTGTGAGAGTGAGTGTGTGTGTGTGAGTGCGTGTGAGGGTGTGTGTGAGAGTGTGTGCGTGTATATATGTGTGTGAATAAGTGTGTGTGTGAGTGTGTGAGTGTGTGTGAATGCGTGAGTGTGTGTGAGTGTATGTGTGTGTCTGCGTGTGTGCATGTTTGTGTGAGTGTGTGCATATGTGAGTGTGTATGTGTGCATGAGTGTGTGTGTATGTAATTTTGTGTGTGTTAGTGTGTGTGAATGTGTGTGTGTGACTGTATGTGTGTGCGTGATTTTGTGTGTGAATGAGCGTGTCTGTGAGTGTGAGGGTGTGTGAGTGAGTGAGTGTGCCTCTGTGACTGTGTCTGTGAGTGTGTGTGTGAGCGTGCCTGTGAGTGTGAGGATGTGTGAGTGAGTGTTCCTCTGAGTGTGTGTGTGAGTGTGAGTGTGTGTGTGTCTGTGTCTGTGACTGTGTGAGTGTGTGCATGTGTGTGTATGTTTGCGTGAATGTGTGATTGTGTGAGTGTGTATGTGTGTGCGTGAGAGTCTGTGTGTGCATGTGCGTGTGTGTGTGTTTGTGTGATTGTGTGTATGTGTGTGTGTGTGTGAGTGTGTGTGAGTGTGTGCGTGCGACTGAGTATGTGTGTGACCATGTGAGTGTGTGTGAGTGAGTGTGTGAGTGACTGTGTGTGTGTGTGAGTATGTGCATGTGTGTGTATCTGTGTGTGTGTGAATGTGTTTCTGTTTGTGTGAGTCTGTGTATGAGTGTGTCAGTGTGAGTGTGTGTATGTTGGAGTGTATGTGTGAGTGTGTGTGTATTTGCCTGTCTGCCTGTGTGTGTGTGTGTCTGTCTGAGTGTGTGTATGTTTGTGTGTGTGTGTGAGTGAGTGTATGTGTGAGTGTGTGTGCGTGACTGTGTGATTGTGTGTATGCCTGTGTGAGTGTGTGTGTATGTGTATGTGTGACTGTATGTATGAGTGTGTGAATGTGTATTGTGTTTGGGTGTGTGTGTGACTGTGTGTATGTGCATGTGTGTGATTGTGTGTGTATCTGTGAGTGTGTGAATGTGTTTCCGCTTGTGTGAGTCTGTGTATGTGTGTGTCTGAGTGTGTGTGTGTGTATATGTTGGAGTGTGTGTGTGAGTGTGTGTGTATTTGTCTGTCAGCCTGTGTGTGTATCTGTCTGTGTGTGTGTATGTTTGTGTGTGTGTGTGAGTGAGTGTATGTGTGCATGTGTGTGTTAATGTGCGAGTGTGTGTGAATGTTTGTGTCTGTGTTTGAATGCATGCATGTGTGTGTGGGAGGGTTGTTTGTGTGCGTGTGTGCAGGTATGTGTGTGTGTTGCGGTGTGTGTGTGAGTGTGTGTGTAGGGGTATGTGTGTGAGTGTGTGTGTGTGACTTTGTGTGAGTGTTTGCGTGTGTATATGTATGTTTGCGTGAGTGTGTGCATATGTGAGTGTGTTTGTGTGTGAGAGTGCGTGTACGAGTGTGTTTGTGTTATTGTGTGTTTATGTGTGTGTGTTAGTGTATGTGGCTGTGTGTGTGTAAGAGTGTGTGTGTGTGATTGTGTGTGTGAGTGAGTTTGTGTGTGTATGTGTGTGAGTGTGTGTGTGAGTGTGTGTATGTGTGTTTGAGTGTATGTGAGTGTGTGTGTGAGTGAGTTTGTGTGTGTATGTGTTTGAGTGTGTGTGTGAGTGTTTGTGTGCACGTATATGTGTGTGAGAGTGTGTATGTGAGTCTCGGTGAGTGTGTGATTTTGCGTGCATGTATGTGTGTGTGTGAGCATGTGTATGTGAGTGCGTGTATGTGTGAGTGTGTGTATGAGTGAGTGAGTGCGTGTGAGTCTGTGTGTATGTGTGTATGGGTAGTGTGTGTGTTTTTGTGTGTGCGTATGTGTCTGTGTGTGAGTGCGTGTATGTGTGAGTGTGTGTGTGTCTGTGTGTATGTGCGTGAATGTGTGTGTGAGCATGGGTGAGTGTGTGTGTGTGTGAGTTTGTGTGTTAGTGTGTGTGAGTGAGTGTGTGTGTCTGTCTGTGCCCATGTGTGTGAGTGTGTCTGTGTATTAATGAGTGTGTGTGAGTGTGTGTGTGAGAGTATGTGTGTGTGCGTGGGGAGTTGTTTGTATGCATGTGTGTGTGGGTGTGTTTGTGTGTGTGTATCAGCATGTGTGTGTGTGTCTGTGTATTTTTGTGTGAGTGTGTGTTTGTGAATGAGTGTTGTGTATGTGTGAGTGTGTTTGTGTGTGCATGAGAGTGTGTGTGCATGTGCGTGTGTGGGTGTGTGTGCGAGTGTGTGTGTATTGGGGAATGTGTGCGTGTGTGTGTGATTGTGAGTGTGTGTGTGTGAATTTGTGTGAGTGTTTGCGTGTGTATGTGTATGTTTGCGTGAGTGCGTGCATGTGTGAATGTGTTTGTGTTATTGTGTGTTTATGTGTGTGTGTTAGTGTATGTGGCTGTGTGTGTGAGAGTGTGTGTGTGATTGTGTGTGTGAGTGAGTTTGTGTGTGTATGTGTGTGAGTGTGTGTGTGAGTATATGTATGTGATTGTGTGTGAGTGTGTGTATGTGTGTTTGCGTGTATGTAAGTGAGTGTGTGCGTGAGTGAGTTTGTGTGTGTATGTGTTTGAGTGTGTGTGTGTTTGTGTGCATGTATATGTGTGTGAGTGTGTGTGTATGTCTGTGTGAGTGTGTATGTGAGTCTGGGTGAGTGTGTGAGTTTGTGTGCATGAATGTGTGTGTGTGAGCATGTGTATGTGAGTGCGTGTATGTGTGAGTGTGTGTATGAGTGAGTGCGTGTGAGTCTGTGTGTATGTGTGTGTGAGTGTGTGTGGGTAGTGTGTGTTTTTGTGTGTGCGTGTGTGTCTGTGTGTGAGTGCGTGTATGTGTGAGTGTGTGTGAGTGAGTGTGTGTGTGAGTCTGTGTGTATGTGCGTGATTTTGTGTGTGTGAGCATGTGTGAGTGTGTGTGTGTGAGTTTGTATGTTAGTGTGTGTGAGTGAGTGTGTGTTAGTGTGTGTGAGTGTGTGTGTGAGAGTATGTGTGTGTGCGTGGGGAGTTGTTTGTGTGCATGTGTGTGTGGGTGTGTTTGTGTGTGTGTATCAGCATGTGTGTGTGTGTCTGTGCGATTGTGTATTTTTCTGTGAGTGTGTGTTTGTGAGTGAGTGTTGTGTATGTGTGAGTGTGTTTGTGTGTGCATGAGAGTGTGTGTGCGTGTGCATGTGTGAGTGTGTGTGCGAATGTGTTTGTGTGATTGTGTGTTTATGTGTGTGTGTTAATATGTGTGGCTGTGTGTGTGAGTGTGTGTGAGTGAGTGTGTGTGTGTGAGTGCGAGTGAGTGTGAGTGTGAGTGAGTGTATGTGTGAGGGTGTGTGTGCGTATGTAATTGTGTGTGTGTTAGTGTGTGTGAGTGTATGCGTGTGTGTGATTGTGTGTGTGTGAGTGTGTGTGCGTGACTGTGTGTGTGAGTGTGTGTGTGTATATGTGTGTGTGAGTGTGTGTGAGTGTGAGTGAGTGTGTGTGAGGGTGTGTGTGAGTGTACGTGTGTGTGAGGCAGTGTGTGAGTGTGTATGTACGTATGTATGTGTGTGAGTGAGTGTGTATGTGAGTGTGTGTGAATATGTGATTATGAGTGTGTGTGTATGCGTGTGTCTGCGTGTGTGCATGTTTGTGTGTGCGTATGCAAGAGTATGTATGTGTGTGCATGAGAGTGTGTGTGTGAGTCTGTGTGTGTAATTGTGTGTGAGTGTGTTTGAGTGTATGTGTGTGCATGTGTATGTGTGTGTGGTCGTATGTGTGAGTGTGTGTGTGAGGCAGTGTGCCTCTGTGAGTGTGTGTGAGTGAGTGTGTGTGTGACTGTGTGTGTGAGTATGTGCATGTGTGTGTATCTGTGAGTGTGTGAATGTGTTTCTGTTTGTGTGAGTCTGTGTATGAGTGTGTGTGAGTGTGAGTGTGTGTATGTTGGAGTGTATGTGTGAGTGTGTGTGAGAGTGTGTGTGTATTTGCCTGTCTGCCTGTTTGTGTGTGTGTCTGTCTGAGTGTGTGTATGTTTGTGTGTGTGAGTGAGTGAGTGTATGTATGAGTGTGTGAATGTGTAAGTGTGTTTGGATGTGCGTGTGACTGTTTGTGTGAGTATGTGCATGTGTGTGATTGTGTGTGCATCTGAGTGTGTGAATGTGTTTCTGTTTGTGTGAGTCTGTATATGTGTGTGTCTGAGTGTGAGTGCGTGTATGCGTGAGTGTTTGTGAGTGAGTGTGTGTGAGCATGTGTAAGTGTGTGTGTGAGTCTGTGTGTATTTGTCTGTCTGCCTGTGTGTGTGTACGTTTGTGTGTGTGTGTGAGTGTACGTGTGCGTGTGTGTGTTAATATGTGAATGTGTGAATGTTTGTGTCTGTGTTTGAATGCACGCATGTGTGTGTGTGGGGAGGGTTGTTTGTGTGCATGTGTGTGTGGGTATGTGTGTGTGTTGCGGTGTGTGTGACTGTGTGTGTGATTGTGAGTGCGTGTGTCTGTGTGTGTGTTTGCGTGTGTATGTGTATGTTTGCGTGAGTGCGTGCATGTGTGAGTGTGATTGTGTGTGAGAGTGTGTGTGCAAGTGTGTTTGTGTTATTGTGTGTTTATGTGTGTGTGTTGGTGTATGTGGCTGTGTATGTGTGACTGTGTGCGTGTATGAATGTGTGAGTGTGTGAGAGTGAGTGTGTGTGTGAGTGCGTGTGAGGGTGTGTGTGAGTGTGTGTGCGTATATATATGTGTGTGAGCGAGTGTGTGTGTGTGAGTGTGTGAGTGTGTGTGAATGCGTGAGTGTGTGTGTGAGTGTATGTGTGTGTCTGTGTGTGTGCATGTTTGTGTGAGTGTGTGCATATGTGTGTGTATGTGTGCATGAGTGTGTGTGTATGTAATTTCGTGTGTGTTAGTGTGTGTGAATGTGTGTGTGACTGTATGTGTGTGCGTGTTTGTGTGTGTGAGTGAATGTGTCTGTGAGGGTGTGTGCGTGAGTGAGTGTGCCTGTGTGTGTGTGTGTCTGTGTCTGTGTCTGTGACTGTGTGTGAGTGTGTGCATGTGTGTGTATGTTTGCGTGAATGTGTGCATGTGTGAGTGTGTATGTGTGTGCGTGAGAGTCTGTGTGTGCATGTGTGTGTTTGTGTGATTGTGTGTGTGAGTGTGTGTGTGTGTGAGTGTGTGTGTGAGTGTGTGTGTACGAGTGAGTGTATGTGTATGTGTCTGTGTGAGTGTGTGTGTGTGAGAGACATGTGAGCGTGTGTGAGTGAGTGTGTGTGTGACTGTGTGTGTGTGAGTATGTGCATGTGTGTGTATCTGTGAGTGTGTGAATGTGTTTCTGTTTGTGTGAGTCTGTGTATGAGTGTGTGTGAGTGTGAGTGTGTGTATGTTGGAGTATATGTGTGAGTGTGTGTGAGAGTGTATGTGTATTTACCTGTCTGCCTGTGTGTGTGTCTGTCTGAGTGTGTGTATGTTTGTGTGTGTGTGTGTGAGTGAGTGTATGTGTGAGTGTGTGTGCGTGTGACTGTGTGATTGTGTGTATGTCTGTGTGAGTGTGTGTGTATGTGCATGTGTGACTGTGTGTATGAGTGTGTGAATGTGTATGTGTGTTTGGATGTGTTTGTGTGTGTATGTGCATGTGTGTGATTGTGTGTGTATCTGTGAGTGTGTGAATGTGTTTCTGTTTGTGTGAGTCTGTGTATGTGTGTGTCTGAGTGTGTGTGAGTGTGAGTGTGAGTGTGTATATGTTGGAGTGTTTGTGTAAGCATGTGTAAGTGTGTGTGCGTATTTGTCTGTCTGCCTGAGTGTGTGTGTGTCTGTCTGAGTGTGTATATGTTTGTGTGTGTGTGAGAGTGAGTGTATGTGTGCGTGTGTGTGTTAATGTGTGAGTGTGTGTGTGAATGTTTGTGTCTGTGTGTGAATGCATGCATGTGTGTGTGAGGGGAGGGTTGTTTGTGTGCATGTGTGTGTGGGTATGTGTGTGTGTTGGGGTGTGTGTGTGAGTGTGTGTGTTGGGGTATGTGTGTGAGTGTGTGTGAGTGTGTGTGTGTGATTGTGAGTGTGTGTGTGTCTGTGTGTGACTTTGTGTGAGTGTTTGCGTGTGTGTGTGTGTATGTTTGCGTGAGTGCATGCATGTGTGAGTGTGTTTGCGTGTGAGAGTGTGTGCGAGTGTGTTTGTGTTATTGTGTGTTTATGTGTGTGTGTTAGTGTATGTGGCTGTGTGCGGGTATGAATGTGTGAGAGTGAGTGTGTGTGTGAGTGCGTGTGAGGGTGTGTGTGAGTGTGTGTGCGTGTATATATGTGTGTGAGTGTGTGTGTGTGTGCAAGTGTGTGAATGCATGAGTGTGTGCGTGAGTGTGTGAGTGTGTGTGAGTGTATGTGTGTGTCTGCGTGCATACATGTTTGTGTGAGTGTGTGCATATGTGAGTGTGTATGTGTGCATGAGTGTGTGTGTATGTAATTGTGTGTGTTAGTGTGTGTGAATGTATGTGTGACTGTATGTGTGTGCGTGACTGTGTGTGTGAGTGAGTGTGTCTGTGAGTGTGAGGGTGTGTGAGTGAGTGTGCCTCTGTGACAGTGTCTGTGAGTGTGTGCGTATGAGTGTGTCTGTGAGTGTGAGGATGTGTGAGTGAGTGAGTGTGCCTCTGTGAGAGTGTGTGTGAGTCTGTGTATGTGTGCGCGTGTGAGTGTGTGTGTGTGTCTGTGTCTGTGTGTGAGTGTGTGCATGTGTGTGTATGTTTGCGTGCATGTGTGCATGTGTGAGTGTGTATGTGTGTGCGTGAGAGTCTGTGTGTGTGTATGCATGTGTGTGTGTGTTTGTGTGATTGTGTGCATGTGTGTGTGAGTGTGTGTGTATATGTGTGTGTAAGTGTGTGTGTGCGAGTGAGTGTGTGTATATGTATCTGTGTGAGTGTGTGTGTATGTGACCATGTGTGTGTGTGAGAGTGTGTGTGTGTGTCTGTGTTAGTGTGTGTGTGTCTGTGTGACTGTATGTGAATGCCTGTGTCTGCATGTGTGCATGTTTGCATGAGTGAGTGTGCCTCTGTGAGTGTGTGTGTGTATGTGAGTGTGACTGTGTGTAAGTATGCATGTGTGTGCATGTTTGCATGAATGTGTGCATGTGTGAGTGTGTATGTGTGTGCGTTAGAGTCTGTGTGTGCATACGTGTGTGTGTGTTTGTGTGATTGTGTGTATATGTGTGAGTGTGTGTGTATGTGTGTGTGAGTGTGTGTGTATGAGTGTGTGTGTATATGTGTTTGTGTGATTGTGTGTATATGTGTGAGTGTGTGTGTATGAGTGTGTGTGTATATGTGTCTGTGTGTGTGTGTGTGAGAATGTGTGTGTATGCCTGTGTCTGCGTGTGTGCATGTTTGCATGAGTGTGTATGCGCGAATGTGCGTGAGAGTGTGTTTGTGCTGTGTATGTGTGAGTGTGTGTGTGATTGTGTGTTAGTGTGTGTGAGTGTGTGTGAGCATGACTGTGTGCATGTGTATGTGAGCGTGTGTATGTGTGTGTGAGTGAGTGTGTGTGTGAGAGTGTTTGTATCTGTGTGTGACTGTGTGTGAGTGCATGCATGCGTGTGTGGGGGGTTGTTTGTGTGCATGTGTGTGTGTTGGTGTGTGTGTGAGAGAGTGTGCGTGTGATTGTGAGTGTCTGTGTGTGTGACTTTATCTGAATGTTTGTGCGTGTGTGTATGTTTGCTTGAGTGTGTGCATGTGTGAGTGTGTTTGTGTGTGTGCGCGTGCGTGTGCGTGTGTGAATGTGTGTGAATGTGTGTGCGAGTGTGTTTGTGTGATTGTGTGTTTATGTGTGTGTGTTAATGTGTGTGGCTGTGTGTGAGTGAGTGTGTGTGAGTGCGTGTGTATGTGAGTGTGTGTGTATGTGTGTGTGAGTGTATGTGTGAGTGAGCATGTGTGTGGGTGTGTATGTGTGCGTATGTAATTGTGTGAGTGCGTGTGTAAGTGAGTGTGTGTGTATGTGTGTGTGTGAGTGTGTGTGAGGGTGCGTGTGAGTGTAAGTGTGTGTGAGGCTGTGTGTGAATGTGTGTGTGCATACGTATGTGTGTGAGTGAGTGTGTATGTGAGTGTGTGTGAGTATGTGTATGTGCGTGTGTGTGTATGCATGTGTCTGCGTGTGTGCATGTTTGTGTGTGTGCATGCATGAGTATGTATGTGTGTGCATGAGAGTGTGTGTGTGTGAGTGTGCGTGTGTAATTGTGTGTGAGTGTGTTTGAGTGTATGTGTGTGCATGTGTATGTGTGTGTGTGGTCGTGTGTGTGTGAGTGAGTGTGTCTGTGAGTGTGAGGGAGTGTGCCTCTGTGAGTATGTGTGTGAGTGTGTGTATGTGTGTGTGTGTGTGTGAGCGTGTGTGTGTCTGTGTCTTTGTGTGAATGTGTGCGTGTGTGTGCATGTTTGTGTGAGTGTATGCATGTGTATGCATGAGAGTGTGTGTGTGCATGCATATGTGTGAGTGAGTGTGCGTGTGAGTGTGTGTATATGTGTGTATGAGTGTGTGTGAGTGTGAGTGAGTGTGTGAGTCTGTGTGTGAGTATGTATGTGTGTGTGTTTGTGTGTGTGTGAGAGTGTGTGTGTATGTATGTGTATGTGTGTGAGTGTGTGTGTGAGTGTATGTGTGTGATTGTGTGTATGAGTGTTTGTGTGCACATATATGTGTGTGAGAGTGTGTGTGTGAGAGGGTGTGTGTGTCCATGTGTGTGAGTGTGTTTGTGTGTGAGTGAGTGTGTGTGTGAGAGTATGTGTGTGTGCGTGGGGAGTTGTTTGTGTGCATGTGTGTGTGGGTGTGTTTGTGTGTGTGTATCAGCGTGTGTGTGTCTGTGTGATTGTGTATTTTTGTGCGATTGTGTGTTTGTGAGTGAGTGTGTGTATGTGTCTGTGTGAGTGTGTGTGTGTCTGTGTGACTGTGTGTGTGTATGCCTGAGTCTGCATATGTGCATGTTTACGTGAGTGTGTATGCGTGTAAGTGTGTGCATGAGAGTGTGTGTGCGCTGTGTGTGTGTTAGTGTGTGCGTGTGTATGTGTATGTGTGTATGAGTTTGTGTGATTGTGTGTGAGAGTGAGTGTGTCTGTGAGTGTGAGGATGTGTGAGTGAGTGTGAGGTAGAGTGAGTGAGTGAGTGTGCTTCTGTGAGTGTGTGTGCATGTGTGTGTGTGAGTGTCTGTCTGTGTGAGTGCGTGCATGTTTGTGTGAGTGTGTGCATGTGTGATTGTGTATGTGTGTGCGTGAGAGTCTGTGTGTGCATGTGTGTGTGTGAATGTGTGTGTATGTGTGTGACTGTGTGTGCGTGTGTGTGCATGTTTGCATGAGTGTGTGCATGTGTATGCGTGAGAGTGTGTGTGCACGCGTGTGTGAGTGAGTTTGCATGATTGTGTGTGTTAGTGTGTGTGTGTGAATGCATGTGTGTGAGTGAGTGTGTGTGTGAGTGTGTATATATGTGTGTATGAGTGTGTGAGTGTGAGTGAGTGTGTGTGTGTATGTGTGCGCGCGAGTGAGTGTGTGTGTGACTGTGTGAGTGTGTGAGTGTGTGTGAGAGCATGTGTATGTGTGAGAGTGTGTGTGTCTGTGTTAGTGCGTGTGTGTGGGTGTGTCTGTGTGAGTGTGTCTGTGTGACTGTGTGTATGCCTGTGTCTGCATGTGTGCATGTTTGCGTGAGTGTGTATGCGTGTATGTGCATGAGAGTGTGTGTGCGCTGTGTGTGAGTGTGTGTGTGTGATTGTGTGTGTTAGTGTGTATGAGTGTGTGTGTGTGAGTGAGCGTGTGTGTGAGTGTTTGCGTCTGTGTGTGACAGTGTGAGGGCATGCGTGTGTGTGGGGGGGTTGTTTGTGCGCATATGTGTGTGGGTGTGTGTGTGTTGGGGTGTGTGTGTGTGCATGCATGTGAGTGTGTGAGTGTGCATGTGTTTGTGAGTGTCTGTGTAATTGTATATATTAGTGTGTGATTGTGTGTGTGAGTGTGAATGAATGCATGCGTGTGTGTCTGGGGGTTGTTTGTGCACATGTGTGTGTGGGTATGTGTGTGTTGGGGTGTGTGTGTTGGGGTGTGTGTGTGAGTGTGTGTGTGTTGGGGTGTGTGTGTGAATGTGTGTGTGTGTGCATGCGTGTGTGTGTGTGCGTGTGATTGTGAGTGTGTGTGTGTTGGGGTGTGTGTGTGAATGTGTGTGTGTGCATGCGTGTGTGTGCATGTGCGTGTGATTGTGAGTGTGTGTGACTTTGTGTGAGTGTTTGCGTGTGTGTGTGTATGTTTGTGTGAGTGTGTGCATGTGTCAGTGTGTTTGTGTGTGCGTGAGAGTGTGTGTGCGAGTGTGTTTGTGTGATTGTCTATGTTAGTGTATGTGGCTGTGTGTGTGTGACTATGTGTGTATGTATGAATGTGTGAGTGTGTGGGAGTGAGTGTGTGTGAGTGCATGTGTATGTCAGTGTGTGTATATATGTGTAGGTGAGTGTGAGTGTGAGTGCGTGTGTGTGTGATCGTGTGTGTTTGTGTCTGAGCGTGAGGGTGTGTGTGAGTGAGTGAGCCTCTGTATGTGTGTGTGCATGTGAGTGTGTGTGTGTTTCTGTGTGTGTGTGACTGTGTGTGTGCACATGTGTGTGCATGCTTGTGTGAGTGTGTGCGTATGGGAGTGTGTATGTGTGCATGAGTGTGTGTGTGTATGTAATTGTATGTATTAGTGTGTGTGAGTGTGTGTGTGTGTGAGTGTATGTGTGCGTGTGATTGTGTGTTTGCGTGATTCTGTGAGTGTGAGGGTGTGTGAGTGTGCCTCTGTGACTGTGTCTGTGAGTGTGTGCGTGTGAGTGTGTCTGTGAGTGTGAGGATGTGTGTGAGTGAGTGTGCCTCTGTGAGTGTGTGTATGTGAGTGTCTGTGTCTGTGATTGTGTGTGAGGGTGTACATGTGTGTGCATGTTTGCGTGAATGTGTGCATGTGTGAGTGTGTATGTGTGTGCGTGAGAGTCTGTGTGTGCATGCGTGTGTGTGAGTGTGTTTGTGTTATTGTGTGTGTGTGTGTGAATGTGTGGCTGTGTGTGTGTGACTGTGTGCGTGTATGAATGTGTGAGTGTGTGAGAGTGAGTGCATGTGAGTGCGTGTGAGTGTGTGTGTGAGTGCATGTGTGAGTGTGTGTGTCTGTCTGAGTGTGTGTGTGTGAGTGCATGTGTGAGTATGCGCATGTGTGGGTGTGAGGGTGTGAGTATGTTTGTGTGCATGTGAGTCTGTGTGAGTGTATGTGTGAGTTTGTGTGTGTGAGTGCATGTGTGAGTATGTGCGTGTGTGTGAGTGTGTGAGTGGGTGTGAGGGCGTGAGTTTGTGTGAGTATGTTTGTGTGCGTGTGAGTCTGTGTGTGTATGTGTAAATGTGTATGAGTTTGTGTGCATGTGACTGTGTGAGTGTGTGTGTCTGTGTGAGTGTGTGTGTATGTGTATGTGTGACTGTGTATATGAGTGTGTGAATGTGTATGTGTGTTTGGGTGTGTGTGTGACTGTGTGTGTGAGTATGTGCATGTGTGTGATTGTGTGTGTATCTGTGAGTGTGTGAATGTGTTTCTGTTTGTGTGAGTCTGTGTATGTGTGTGTCTGAGTGTGAGTGTGTGCACGTTGGAGTGTGTGTGTGAGCGTGTGTGAGAGTGTGTGTGTGTATTTGTCTGCCTGTGTGTGTCTGTCTGTCTGAGTGTGTGTATGTTTGTGTGTATGTGAGTGAGTGTATGTGTGAGTGTGTGTGCGCGTGACTGTGTTAGTGTGTGTGTGTCTGTGTGAGTGTGTGTGTATGTGTATGTGTGACTGTGTGTATGAGTGTGTATGTGTGTTTGGGTGTGTGTGTGACTGTGTGTATGAGTGTGTATGTGTGTTTGGGTGTGTGTGTGACTGTGTGTATGAGTGTGTATGTGTGTGAGTGTGTGTGAGTGTGTATGTGTGTATGAGTGTGTGAATGTATAAGGAGGAGAAAGTGAGGACTGCAGATGCTGGAGATCAGAGCTGAAAATGTGTTGCTGGAAAAGTGCAGCAGGTCAGGCAGCATCCAAGGAGCAGGAGAATCGACGTCTCGGGCATCGGCCCTTCTTCAGCATTCCCGAAGAAGGGTTTATGCCCAAAAAGTCGATTCTCCTGCTCCTTTGATGCAGCATGTGTGAATGTATATGTGTGTTTGGGTGTGTGTGTGACTGTGTATATGAGTGTGTGAATGTAGATGTGTGTTTGGGTGTGTGTGTGACTGTGTGTGTGAGTATGTGCATGTGTGTGATTGTGTGTGTATCTGTGAGTGTGTGAATGTGTTTCCGTTTGTGTGAATCTGTGTATGTGTGTGTCTGAGTGTGTGTGTGTATATGTTGGAGTGTGTGTATGAGCTTGTGTGTGTGTGTGAGTGTGTGTGTATTTGTCTGTCTGCCTGTGTGTGTGTGTGTGTCTGTCAGAGTGTGCGTATGTTTGTGTGGTGTGTGAGTGAGTGTACGTGTGCGTGTGTTAATGTGTGAGTGTGTGTGTGAGTGTTTGAGTGTGTGTGAGTTTGTGTGTGAGTGTGTGTGTGAGAGAGAGAGAGAGTCTGCGTATGTGTGTGTGTTTGTGAGTGTGTGTGTGTGAGTGTGTGTGTCTGTATATGTGTGTGTGAGGGTGTGTGAGTGTGTGTGTATGTGTGTGTGAGTGTGTGTCTGTGTGTCTATGTGTTGGGGGTGTGTGTGTCAGAGCATATGTGTCATAGTGTGTGTGCGTATGTGTGTGTGTCTGTGTGAGTGTGTGTGTGAGTGTGTGTGCGCGTTTGTGCGTGTGTGTGTATGTGTGTGAGTGGGTGTTGTGTGCGTGAGTGTGTGTGTTTGAGTGTGTGTGTGCATGTGTGTGAGTGAGTGTGTGTGTGAGCATATGTGTGAGCATATGTGTACGAATGTGTGTGCATATGTGTGTGTGTTTGTGTGTGAGTGTGCGTATGTGTTTGTGTGTGTGAGTATTTATGTGTGTGTGAATTTGTGTGTGTGTGTGAGAGAGAGAGTGTGTGTATGTGTGTGTTTGTGTGTGTGTGTGTGTGTGGATTGGGTGTTTGTGTGTATGTGTCTGCGTGTATGAGTGTGTGTGTGTCTGTGTGAGTTTGTGTGTGAGAGTCTGTGTGAGTGTATGTGTATGTGTGAGTGTGCATGTGTGTGTGTGAGTGTGTGTGCATATGAGTGTGTGCATGTGAGTGTGTGTGCATCTGTGTGAGTGCATGTGTGTCTGTGTGTGAGAATGTGTGTGTGTGAGTGTGTGTGTGCATTTGTGTGTGTTTTGTGTGTGTGGAAGTGTGTGTATGTGTGTGCATGTGTGAGTGTGTCTGTGTGTGTGTGTGTGAGTGTATGTGCATGTGTGAGAGCGTGTCTGTGCGTATCTGTGTGAGTGTATGTGTGTCACTGTGTGTGAGAGTGTGTGTGTATGTGTGTGTGTGAGTGTGTATTTGTCTGTCTGAGTGTGTGTGTGTGAGTGTCTGTGTGTGTTGGAGTGTGCGTGTGTGAGCATGTGTATGTGAGAGTGTGTGAGTGAGTGTGTGCGTGTCTGTGTGTGTGTGAGTGTGACTGTGTGACACGCACACACTCACTCACTCACACACTCTCACATACACATGCTCACACACGCACACTCCAACACACACAGACACTCACACACACACACTCAGACAGACAAATACAGACTGTGTGTATGCCTGTGTCTGCATATTTACATGTTTACGTGAGTGTGTATGTGTGTATGTGTGTGCATGAGAGTGTGTGCGATTGTGTGTGTGCATGTGTGATTGTGTGCATGTGTGTGTGCGTGCGTGTGTGTGATTGTGTGTGTGAGTGTGACTGTGTATGTGCGTATGTGTGTGTGAGTGTGTGTGTGTGGATGCATGCATGTGTGTGTGGGGGATTGTTTGTGTGCATGAGTGTGTGGGTATGTGTGTGTGTTGGGGTGTGTGTGTGAGTGTGTGTGTTGGAGTGTGTGCGTATGCGTGTGTGTGAGTGTGTGTGTGTGAGTGTGTCTGTGTGTGACTTTGTGTGAGTGTTTGCGTGTGTATGTGTATGTTTGCGTGAGTGTGTGCATGTGTGAGTTTGTTTGTGTGTGACAGTGTGTGTGTGAGTGTGTTTGTGTTATTGCGTGTTTATGTGTGTGTTAGTGTGTGTGTTAGTGTGTGTGACTGTGTGCGTGTATGAATGTGTGTGTGTGAGTGCGTGTGAGGGTGTGTGTAAGAGTGTGTGAGCATATGTATGTGTGTGGGTGAGTGTGTGTATGTGTGTGCGTGTGAGTGTGTGTGTGTGTGTCTGTGTCTGTGTCTGTGACTGTGAGTGTGCCTCTGTGACTGTGTCTGCGAGTGTGTGCGTGTGTATGTGAGTGTCTGTGTCTCTGTGTGAGGGTGTGCATGTGTGTGCATGTTTGCGTGAATGTGTGCATGTGTGAGTGTGTATGTGTGTGCATGAGAGTCTGTGTGTGCATGCGTGTGTATGAATGTGTTTGTGTTATTGTGTGTGTGTGAGTGTGTGCGTGTATGAATGTGTGAGTGTTGAGAGTGAGTGTGTGTGAGTGCGTGTGAGTGTGTGTGCGCGTGTGTATGTGTGTGGGTGAGTGTGTATGTGAGTGCGTGTGAGTGTGTGTGTGAGTGTATGCATGTGTCTGCGTGTGTGCATGTTTGTGTGAGTGTGTGCGTATGTGAGTGTGTATGTGTGCATGAGTGTGTGTGTGTATATAATTGTGTGTGTGAGTGTGTGTGAGTGTATGTGTGTGCGTGATTGTGTGTGTGAGTGTGCCTCTGTGACTGTGTGTGAGTGTATGTGTGTGCGTGATTGTGTGTGTGAGTGTGCCTCTGTGACTGTGTGTGAGTGTATGCGTGTGAGTGTGTCTGTGAGTGTGAGGATGTGTGAGTGAGTGTGCCTCTGTGAGTGTGTGTGTGAGTGTATGTATGTGAGTGTCTGTGTCTGTGTGTGTGACTGTGTGTAAGTGTGCATGTGTGTGCATGTTTGCGTGAATGTGTGCATGTGTGAGTGTGTATGTGTGTGCGTGAGAGTCTGTGTGTGCATGTGTGTGTATGTGTGTGTGTTTGTGTGATTGTGTGTGTATGTGTGTGTGAGAGTGAGTGTGTGTGTATGTGTGTGTGTGAGTGTGTGTGTGAGTGTGTGTGTGTGAGACCATGTGTGTGTATGAGAGTGTGTGTGTCTGTGTTTGTGTCTGTGTGACTGTGTGTGTATGCCTGTGTCTGCATGTGTGCATGTTTGCATGAGTGTGTGTGCATGAGAGTGTGTGTGGGCTGTGTATCTGTGTGTGAGTGTGTGTGTGAGTGTGACTGTGTGCGTGTGTATGTGTGTGTGATTGTGTGTGTGAGTGAGTGTGTGCATGTGTG
Organism: Chiloscyllium punctatum; assembly: GCF_047496795.1. Classification (NCBI taxonomy): domain Eukaryota; kingdom Metazoa; phylum Chordata; class Chondrichthyes; order Orectolobiformes; family Hemiscylliidae; genus Chiloscyllium; species Chiloscyllium punctatum. The sequence continues at coordinate 98,180,591 of NC_092756.1, read as the reverse complement.
TGCATGTTTGCGTGAATGTGTGCATGTGTGAGTGTGTATGTGTGTGCGTGAGAGTCTGTGTGTGCATGCGTGTGTATGTGTGTGTGAGAGTGAGTGTGTGTGTATGTGTGTGTGTGAGTGTGTGTGTGAGTGTGTGTGTGTGAGACCATGTGTGTGTATGAGAGTGTGTGTGTCTGTGTTTGTGTCTGTGTGACTGTGTGTGTATGCCTGTGTCTGCATGTGTGCATGTTTGCATGAGTGTGTGTGCATGAGAGTGTGTGTGGGCTGTGTATCTGTGTGTGAGTGTGTGTGTGAGTGTGACTGTGTGCGTGTGTATGTGTGTGTGATTGTGTGTGTGAGTGAGTGTGTGCATGTGTGTGCATGTTTGCGTGAATGTGTGCATGTGTGAGTGTGTATGTGTGTGCGTGAGAGTCTGTGTGTGCATGCGTGTGTATGTGTGTGTGTGTGTGAGTGTGTGTGTATGTGTCTGTGTGAGTCTGTGAGTGTGTGTGTGTGAGCATGTGTGTGTGTGAGAGTGTGTGTGTCTGTGTTAGTGTGTGTGTGTCGGTGTTTGTGTATGTGACTGGGTGTGTGTATGCCTGTGTCTGCATGTATGCATGTTTGCGGGAGTGTGTACCCGTGTATGTGCATGAGAGTATGTGCACTGTGTATGTGTGTGTGTGTGTATGTGTGTGAGTGAGTGTGTATGTGAGTGTGACTGTATGTGAGCGTGTGTATGTGTGTGTGAGTAAGTGTGTGTGTGAGTGTTTGTATCTGTGTGTGAGTGCATGAATGTGTGTGGGGGTGTGTGTGTTGGTGTGTGTGAGTGTGTGTGCATGTGAGTGTGTGTGTGCGTGTGATTGTGAATGTCTGTGTTTGTTGTGAATGCCTGATTGTGACTTTATGTGAGTGTTTGTGTGTGTATGTTTGCGTGAGTGTGTACGTGTGTATGTTTGCGTGAGTGTGTACATGTGTGTGTGTGATTGTGTGCGAGATGAGTGTGTGTGTGTGTGCGTGTGTGAGTGTGTGTACAAGTGTGTTTGTGTGATTGTGTGTTTATGTGTGTGGCTGTGTGTGTGTGAGTGAGTGTGTGTGTAAATGTGTGTGTGAGTATGTGTGAGTGTGAGTGAGCGTGTGTGAGGGTGTGTGCGTATGTAATTGTGTGAGTGCTTGTGTATGTCAGTGTGTGTATATATGTGTGTGTGTGAGTGTGAGGCAGTGTGTAAGTGTGTGTGCGCGTAAGTATGTGTGTGTGTATGTGAGTGTGTGTGTGTATGTGTGTGAGTGTGCATGAGAGTGTGTGTGTGTGTAATTATGTGTGAGTGTGTGTGTGTTTGAATGTATTTGTGTGCATGTGTATGTGTATGTGTGGTCGTGTGTGTGAGTGTGTCTGTGAGTGTGAGGGTGTGTGTGAGGGAGTGTGCCTCTGTGAGTGTGTGTGTGAGTGTGTGTATGTGTGTGTGCACGCGTGTGAATGTGTGTGTGTCTGTGTCTGTGTGTGTGCCTGTGGGTGCGTGTGTGTGCATGTTTGCATGAGTGTGTGCATGTGTGCGTATTTGTATGCATGAGATTGTGTGTGTGCACGTGTGTTTGTGAGTGAGTTTACATGATAGTGCGTTTTATTGTGTGTTTGCACACGTGTGTGTGGGTGAGTACGTGTGAGTGTGTATATATGTGTGTATGAGTGTGTGTGGGTGTGAGTGTGTGTGAGTCTGTGTGTGCATATGTATGTGTGTGTGTTTGTGTGCTTGAATGTGTGTGTGATTGTGTGTGTGAGTGAGTTTGTGTGTGTATATGTGTGAATGTGTGTATGTGAGTGTGAGAGAGTGTGTGTGTAAGTGTATGTGTGAGTGTTTGTGTGAGTGAAAGTGTGTGTGAGTGTGTGTATGTGTGTTTGAGTGTGTGTGAGTGTGTGTGTGGGTTTGTGTGTTTGTGTGTGTGTATATGTGTGTGAGTGTTTGTGTGAGTGAATGTGTGTGTGAGTGTGTGTGAGTGTGTGCATGTGTGTATGAGTGAGTATGTGTGAGTGTGTCTGTGTGAGTGTGTGTGTGAGTGTATGCGTGTGTCTGCGTGTGTACATGTTTGTGTGAGTGTGTGAGTGTGTACGTGTGTGCATGAGAGTGTGTGTGTGTAATTATGTGTGTTATTGTGTGTGAGTGTATGTGTGTATGCGTGTGTGTGCATGTTTGTGTGTGCATGCACGAGTTTGTATGTGTGTGCATGAGAGTGTGTGTGTGAAATTGTGTGTGAGTGTGTGTGTGAATGTGTTTGAGTGTATGTGTGTGTATGTGTATGTGTGGTCATGTGTGTGAGTGAGTGTGTGAGTGTGAGGGTGTGTGTGAGGGAGTGTGCCTCTGTGATTGTGTGTGTGAGTGTGTATGTGTGCATGTGAGTGTGTGTGTGAGTGTCTGTCTGTGTGTGTGACTGTGTGTGTGTCTGTGTATGTTTGCGTGAGTGTGTGCATGTGTGTGTGTGATTGTGTGCGAGATGAGTGTGTGTGTGTGTGCGTGTGTGAGTGTGTGTACAAGTGTGTTTGTGTGATTGTGTGTTTATGTGTGTGGCTGTGTGTGTGTGAGTGAGTGTGTGTGTAAATGTGTGTGTGAGTATGTGTGAGTGTGAGTGAGCGTGTGTGAGGGTGTGTGCGTATGTAATTGTGTGAGTGCTTGTGTATGTCAGTGTGTGTATATATGTGTGTGTGTGAGTGTGAGGCAGTGTGTAAGTGTGTGTGCGCGTAAGTATGTGTGTGTGTATGTGAGTGTGTGTGTGTATGTGTGTGAGTGTGCATGAGAGTGTGTGTGTGTGTAATTATGTGTGAGTGTGTGTGTGTTTGAATGTATTTGTGTGCATGTGTATGTGTATGTGTGGTCGTGTGTGTGAGTGTGTCTGTGAGTGTGAGGGTGTGTGTGAGGGAGTGTGCCTCTGTGAGTGTGTGTGTGAGTGTGTGTATGTGTGTGTGCACGCGTGTGAATGTGTGTGTGTCTGTGTCTGTGTGTGTGCCTGTGGGTGCGTGTGTGTGCATGTTTGCATGAGTGTGTGCATGTGTGCGTATTTGTATGCATGAGATTGTGTGTGTGCACGTGTGTTTGTGAGTGAGTTTACATGATAGTGCGTTTTATTGTGTGTTTGCACACGTGTGTGTGAGTGAGTGTACGTGTGAGTGTGTATATATGTGTGTATGAGTGTGTGTGGGTGTGAGTGAGTGTGTGTGAGTCTGTGTGTGCATATGTATGTGTGTGTGTTTGTGTGCTTGAATGTGTGTGTGATTGTGTGTGTGAGTGAGTTTGTGTGTGTATATGTGTGAATGTGTGTATGTGAGTGTGAGAGGGTGTGTGTGTAAGTGTATGTGTGAGTGTTTGTGTGAGTGAAAGTGTGTGTGAGTGTGTGTATGTGTGTTTGAGTGTGTGTGAGTGTGTGTGTGGGTTTGTGTGTTTGTGTGTGTGTATATGTGTGTGAGTGTTTGTGTGAGTGAATGTGTGTGTGAGTGTGTGTGAGTGTGTGCATGTGTGTATGAGTGAGTATGTGTGAGTGTGTCTGTGTGAGTGTGTGTGTGAGTGTATGCGTGTGTCTGCGTGTGTACATGTTTGTGTGAGTGTGTGAGTGTGTACGTGTGTGCATGAGAGTGTGTGTGTGTAATTATGTGTGTTATTGTGTGTGAGTGTATGTGTGTATGCGTGTGTGTGCATGTTTGTGTGTGCATGCACGAGTTTGTATGTGTGTGCATGAGAGTGTGTGTGTGAAATTGTGTGTGAGTGTGTGTGTGAATGTGTTTGAGTGTATGTGTGTGTATGTGTATGTGTGGTCATGTGTGTGAGTGAGTGTGTGAGTGTGAGGGTGTGTGTGAGGGAGTGTGCCTCTGTGATTGTGTGTGTGAGTGTGTATGTGTGCATGTGAGTGTGTGTGTGAGTGTCTGTCTGTGTGTGTGACTGTGTGTGTGTCTGTGTATGTTTGCGTGAGTGTGTGCATGTGTGAGTGTGTATGTGTATGCGTGAGAGCCTGTGTGTGCATGCATGTGTGAGTGAGTTTGTGTGATTGTGTTAATGTGTGTGTGAGCGAGTGTGCGTGTGAGTGTGTGTGTATGTGTGTATGAGTGTGTGTGAATGAGTGTGTGTGAGTCTGTGTGTGCCTATGTATGTTTATGTGTGTGTGAGTGTGTGTGTGTGTGTGAGTGAGTTTGTGTGTGTATTTGTGTGAGTGTGTGCCTGAGTGTGTGTATGTGTGAGTGTGTGTGAGAGGGTGTGTGTGTGTGTGAGTGCATGTGAGAGGGTGTGTGTGTGTGTGAGTGCATGTGAGAGGGTGTGTGTGAGTGTATGTGTGAGTGGTTGTGTGAGTGTATGTGTGTGTATGTGTGTTTGTGTGTGAGTGTGGGTGTGAGTGAGTTTGTGTGTGAGTGTGTGCGTGAGTGTTTGTGTGCATGTATATGTGTCTGAGAGTGTGTGTGTGAGTCTGTGTGTGTGAGTGCGAGTGTGTGTGCATGTATGTGTGTGAGCATGTGTGTGTGAGTGTGTGTATGTGTGAGCGTGTGTGTGAGTGAGTGCGTGAATGTCTGTGTGTATGTGTGTGTGAGTGTGTGTGGGTAGTGTGTGTGTTTTTGTGTGTCTGTGTGTGAGTGCGTGTATGTATGATTGTGTGTGAGTGAGTGGGTGTGTGAGTGCGTGTGTATGTGAGTGTGTGTATATGTGTATGTGAGTGTGTGTGAGTGTGAGAGAGTGTGTGTGAGTGCGTGTGAGTTTGTGAGTGTGTGTGAGTGTATGCGTGTGTCTGCATGTGTGCATGTTTGTATGGGTGTGTGTGTATGTGTGTGCATGAGAGTGTCTGTGTTAGTGTGTGTGTGTAATTGTGTGTGTTAGTGTGTGTGAGTGTGTGTGTCTGTGAGTGTGAGGGTGTGTGTGAATGAGTGTGCCTCAATGAGTGTGTGTGAGAGTGTGTGTATGTGTGTGTGCGTGAGTGTGTGTGTGTGTGAGTGTCCATGTCTGTGTGTGTCTGTGTGTGAGTGTGTGCATGTATGTGCATGTTTGCTTGAATGTGTGCATGTGTGTGTATGTGTGTGCATGACTGTGTGTGCACGCGCGTGTGTGTGTTTATGAGATTGTGTGTATGTGTGTGAGTGTGTGTGAGTGAGTGTGAGTGTGTGTGAGTGCGTGTAAGTGTGTGTGTGTGTGTGTGTGTGAGTGTATGCGTATGTCTGCGTGTGCATGTTTGTGTGTGTGTGAGTGTGTATGCGTATGTGTGTGAGTGTGTGTGTAATTGTGTGTGTTAGTGTGCGTGAGTGTGTGTGTATGCGTGTGTCTACATGTGTGCATGTTTGTGTGTGTGCATGCATGAGTGTGTGTGTGTGCATGAGAGTGTGTGTGTGAGTGTGTGTGTAATTGTGTGTGTTAATGTGTGTGAGTGTAGGAGTGTGCGTGATTGTGTGTGTGAGTGAGTGTGTCTGTGAGGGTGTGTGAGTGAGTGAGTGTGCCTCAATGAGTGTGTGAGTGTGTGTATGTTTGTGTGTGTGTGTGTGTGTGTCCGTCCATGTCTGTGTGTGAGTGTGTATGTGTGCACGTGAGAGTGTGTGTGTGCCTGTGTGTGTGTGTGTGTTTATGAGATTGTGTGTGTGTGTTTGTGTGTGTGTGTGTGTGTGTTTGTGTGTGTGTGCGAGTGAGTGTGTGTGTATGTGCCTGTGTGAGTGTGTGTGACTGCATGTAAGTGTGTGTGTGTGTGAGTGTATGCGTGTGTTTGCATGTGTGCATGTTTGTGTGAGTTTGTGAGTGTATATGTGTGTGCATGAGAGTGTGTGTGCATGTGTGTGCGAGCGTGTGTGTAATTGTGTGTGTGTTATTGTGTGTGTATGCTTGTGTCTGTGTGTGCATGTTTGTGTGTGTACATGCATGAGTTTGTATGTGTGTGCATGAGAGTGTGTGTGTAATTGTGTGTGTGAGTGTGTGTGAGTGTGTGTGAGTGTGTTTGAGTGTATGTGTGTGCGTGGTCGTGTGTGTGAGTGAGTGTGTCTGTGAGTGTGAGGGTGTGTGCCTCTTTGAGTGCATGTGTGAGTGTGTATGTGTATGTGTGAGAGTGTGTGTGCACGCGTGTGTGAGTGAGTTTGTGTGATTGTGTGTTAGTGTGTGTGTGTGAATGCATGTGTGTGAGTGAGTGTGCATGTGAGTATGTGTGTGTATGTGTGTATGAGTGTGTGTGAGTGTGAATGAGTGTGTATGAGTCTGTGTGTGCGTGTTTGTGTGTATGAGAGTGTGTGTGAGTGTGTGTGAGTGAGTTTGTGTGTGTATGTGTGTGTGTGTCTGAGTGTGTGTGAGTGTGTGTGAGGGGGGGTGTGTGTGAGTGTGTGTGTGAGTGTTTTTGTGCGTGTATGTATGTATGAGTGTGTGTGTGTATGTGTGTTTGAGTGTGTGTGAGTGAGTTTGTGTGTGTGAGTGTTTGTGTGCGTGTATGTATGTGTGACTGTGTGTGTGTGTGTATGTGTGTTTGAGTGTGTGTGAGTGTGGGTGTGAGTGAGTTTGTGTGTGTGAGTGTGTGCAAGTGTTTGTGTGCGTGTATATGTGTGTGAGAGGGTGTGTGTGTGTCTGTGTGAGTGTGTGTGTGAGTCTGTGTGTCTGTGTGAGTTTGAATGCGTGTGCATGTATGTGTGTGTGAGTGCATGTTTGTATGAGTGTGAATGTGATTGAGTGCGTGTGAGTCTGTGTGTATGTGTGTGTGAGTGTGTGTGTGTTTTTGTGTGCACGTGTGTGTCTGTGTGTGAGTGCATGTATGTGTGAGAGTCTGTGTGTATGAGTGCATGAGTGTGTGTGTGTCCATGTGTGTGAGTGTATGAGTGTGTGTGTGTGTGTGAGTGCATGTGTGAGAGTGTATGAGTGTGTGTGTGTGTGAGTGCATGTGTGAGAGTATGTGTGTGTATCAGCATGTGTATGTGTCTGTGCGATTGTGTATTTTTCTGCGAGTCTGTGTGTGAGTGTGAGTGAGTGTGTGTGAGTGTGAGTGTGTGTATGTGTCTGTGTGACTGTGTGTGTATGCCTGTGTCTGCATATGTGCATGTTTACGTGAGTGTGTCTATGCGTGTATGTGTGCATGTTTGCGTGAGTGTGTGCATGTGTGTATATGTGTATGCGTGAGAATGTGTGTGCATGCGTGTATGTGTATGATTGTGTGTGAGTGCGTGTGTGTGTGTATGTGTATGTGTGATTGTGTGTGTGTGTGAGTATGTCTGTGTGAGTGTGAGTGTTTGTGTCTGTGTATGAATGCATGCGTGTGTGTGGGAGGGTTGTTTGTGTGCATGTGTGTGTGAGTGTGTGTGTGTGCGTGTGATTGTGAGTGTGTGTGTGTCTGTGTGTGACTTTGTGTGAGTGTTTGTGTGTGTGTATGTTTGCGTGTGTGCATGTGTCAGTGTGTTTGTGTGTGTGAGAGTGTGTGTGCGAGTGTGTTTGTGTGATTGTGTGTTCATGTGTGTGTGGCTATGTGACTGTGTGTGCATGTATGAATGTGTGAGTGTGTGAGAGTGAGTGTGTGTGTATGTGTGTGTGAGTGTGTGTGAATGTGAGTGAGTGTGTGTATGTGTGTGTCTGAGTGTCCGTGTCTGTGTGTATGACTGTGTGTGTGCATGTTTGCGTGAATGTGTGCATGTGTGAGTGTGTATGTGTGTGCATGAGAGTGTGTGTGTGCACGTGTGTGTGTTTATGAGATTGTGTGTGTATGTGTGTGTGTTAGTGTGTGTGTATGTGTGTGTGTGCGAGTGACTGTGTCTGTATGTGTCTGTGTGTTTGTGAGTGCGTGTGAGTGTGTGTGAGTGTGTGTGTGTCTGCATGTGTGCATGTTTGTGTGAGTGTGTATGTGTGCATGAGAGTGTGTGTGCATGTGTGTGTCTGTGTAATTGTGTGTGTTAGTGTGTGTGTAATTGTGTGTGTTAGTGTGTGTGAGTGTGTGTGTATGAGTGTGTGTGATTGTGTGTGTGAGTGAGCGTGAGGGTGTGTGAGTGAGTGAGTGTGCCTCTGGGAGTGTGTCAGTGAGTATGTGTGTGTGAGTGTGTCTGTGAGTGTGAGGGTGTGTGCGTGAGTGAGTATGCCTCAGTGAGTGTGTGTGTGAGTGTTTGTATGTGTGTGTGCGTGTGAGTGTGTGTGTGTCCATGTCTGTGTGTGTGACTGTGTGTGAGTGTGTGCATATGTGTGCATGTTTGCATGAATATGTGCACGTGTGAGTGTGTATGTGTGTGTGAGTGTGTGTGCACGTGTGTGTGTGTTTATGAGATTGTGTGTGTATGTGTGTGTTAGTGTGTGTGTATGTGTGTGTGAGTGTGTGTGCGAGTGAGTGTATGTGTATGTGTCTGTGTGAGTATGTGTGTGCCTGCGTTAGTGCGTGTGAGTGTATGTGTGAGACTCTGTGTGTGTTTGCCTGTGTCTGCATGTGTGCATGTTTGTGTGAGTGTGTGTCCATGAGAGTGTGTGTGGGCTGTGTATGTGTGTGTTAGTGTGTGTGAGTGTGTGTGTATGTGTGTGTGTGATTGTGTGTGTGAGTGTGTATGTGTGTGTGTGATTGTGTGTGTGAGTGAGTGTGTATGTGAGTGTGACTGTATGTGAGTGTTTGTGTCTGTGTGTGACAGTGGGTGAGTGCATGCGTGTGTGTGACTAGGGTTGTTTGTGTGTATGTGTGTGTGTGTGTTGGGGTGTGTGTGTGCGTGCATGTGAGTGTGTGCGTGCATGTGATTGTGAGTGTCTGTGTGTGACTTTGTGTGAGTGTGTGCGTGTGTGTGTATGTTTGCGTGAATGTGTGCGTGTGTGTGTGTTTGTGTGTGTGTGTGCGCGTGCGTGTGTGTGTGTGAGAGAGTGTTTGTGTGATTGTGTGTTTATGTATGTGAGTTAGTATGTGTGGCTGTGTGTGTGTGCTTGTGTGAGTGTGTGAGAGTGAGTGTGTGTGAGTGCATGTGTATGTGAGTGTGTGCATATATGTGTGTGTGTGAGTGTGTGTGTGAGAGTGTGTGATTGTGTGTTTATGTGTGTGTTAGTATGTGTGGCTGTGTGTGTGTGTTTGTGAGTGTGTGAGAGTGAGTGTGTGTGAGTGCATGTGTATGTGAGTGTGTGCATATATGTGTGTGTGTGAGTGTGTTTGTGTGTGTGTGAGAGTGTGTGTGTGCGCGTGCGTGTGTGTGTGTGAGAGAGTGTTTGTGTGATTGTGTGTTTATGTATGTGAGTTAGTATGTGTGGCTGTGTGTGTGTGCTTGTGTGAGTGTGTGAGAGTGAGTGTGTGTGAGTGCATGTGTATGTGAGTGTGTGCATATATGTGTGTGTGTGAGTGTGTGTGTGAGAGTGTTTGTGTGATTGTGTGTTTATGTGTGTGTTAGTATGTGTGACTGTGTGTGCATGTGTGAGTGTGTGAGATTGAGTGTGTGTGAGTGCATGTGTATGTGTGTGTGTGAGTGTGTGTGAGTGTGAGTGAGTGTGTGTGAGGGTGTGTGTGTATATGTATGTGTGTGAGTGCGTGAGTATGTAAATGTGAGTGATTGTGTGTGTGAGTGCGTAAGTGTGTGTGTGTATGCATGTGTCTGCATGTGTGAATGTTTGTGTGAGTGTGTGCATGTGTGAGTGTGTATGTGTGTGCATGAGAGTGTGTGTGTGAGTGTGTGTGTAATTGTGTGTGTGTGTATGTGTATTTATGTGTGTGTGATCGTGTGCGTGAGTAAGTGTGTCTGTGAGTGTGAGGGTGTGTGTGAGTGCGTGTGAGTTTGTGAGTGTGTGTGAGTGTATGCGTGTGTCTGCATGTGTGCATGTTTGTATGGGTGTGTGTGTATGTGTGTGCATGAGAGTGTCTGTGTTAGTGTGTGTGTGTAATTGTGTGTGTTAGTGTGTGTGAGTGTGTGTGTCTGTGAGTGTGAGGGTGTGTGTGAATGAGTGTGCCTCAATGAGTGTGTGTGAGAGTGTGTGTATGTGTGTGTGCGTGAGTGTGTGTGTGTGTGAGTGTCCATGTCTGTGTGTGTCTGTGTGTGAGTGTGTGCATGTATGTGCATGTTTGCTTGAATGTGTGCATGTGTGTGTATGTGTGTGCATGACTGTGTGTGCACGCGCGTGTGTGTGTTTATGAGATTGTGTGTATGTGTGTGAGTGTGTGTGAGTGAGTGTGAGTGTGTGTGAGTGCGTGTAAGTGTGTGTGTGTGTGTGTGTGAGTGTATGCGTATGTCTGCGTGTGCATGTTTGTGTGTGTGTGAGTGTGTATGCGTATGTGTGTGAGTGTGTGTGTAATTGTGTGTGTTAGTGTGCGTGAGTGTGTGTGTATGCGTGTGTCTACATGTGTGCATGTTTGTGTGTGTGCATGCATGAGTGTGTGTGTGTGCATGAGAGTGTGTGTGTGAGTGTGTGTGTAATTGTGTGTGTTAATGTGTGTGAGTGTAGGAGTGTGCGTGATTGTGTGTGTGAGTGAGTGTGTCTGTGAGGGTGTGTGAGTGAGTGAGTGTGCCTCAATGAGTGTGTGAGTGTGTGTATGTTTGTGTGTGTGTGTGTGTGTGTCCGTCCATGTCTGTGTGTGAGTGTGTATGTGTGCACGTGAGAGTGTGTGTGTGCCTGTGTGTGTGTGTGTGTTTATGAGATTGTGTGTGTGTGTTTGTGTGTGTGTGTGTGTGTGTTTGTGTGTGTGTGCGAGTGAGTGTGTGTGTATGTGCCTGTGTGAGTGTGTGTGACTGCATGTAAGTGTGTGTGTGTGTGAGTGTATGCGTGTGTTTGCATGTGTGCATGTTTGTGTGAGTTTGTGAGTGTATATGTGTGTGCATGAGAGTGTGTGTGCATGTGTGTGCGAGCGTGTGTGTAATTGTGTGTGTGTTATTGTGTGTGTATGCTTGTGTCTGTGTGTGCATGTTTGTGTGTGTACATGCATGAGTTTGTATGTGTGTGCATGAGAGTGTGTGTGTAATTGTGTGTGTGAGTGTGTGTGAGTGTGTGTGAGTGTGTTTGAGTGTATGTGTGTGCGTGGTCGTGTGTGTGAGTGAGTGTGTCTGTGAGTGTGAGGGTGTGTGCCTCTTTGAGTGCATGTGTGAGTGTGTATGTGTATGTGTGAGAGTGTGTGTGCACGCGTGTGTGAGTGAGTTTGTGTGATTGTGTGTTAGTGTGTGTGTGTGAATGCATGTGTGTGAGTGAGTGTGCATGTGAGTATGTGTGTGTATGTGTGTATGAGTGTGTGTGAGTGTGAATGAGTGTGTATGAGTCTGTGTGTGCGTGTTTGTGTGTATGAGAGTGTGTGTGAGTGAGTTTGTGTGTGTATGTGTGTGTGTGTCTGAGTGTGTGTGAGTGTGTGTGAGGGGGGGTGTGTGTGAGTGTGTGTGTGAGTGTTTTTGTGCGTGTATGTATGTATGAGTGTGTGTGTGTATGTGTGTTTGAGTGTGTGTGAGTGAGTTTGTGTGTGTGAGTGTTTGTGTGCGTGTATGTATGTGTGACTGTGTGTGTGTGTGTGTATGTGTGTTTGAGTGTGTGTGAGTGTGGGTGTGAGTGAGTTTGTGTGTGTGAGTGTGTGCAAGTGTTTGTGTGCGTGTATATGTGTGTGAGAGGGTGTGTGTGTGTCTGTGTGAGTGTGTGTGTGAGTCTGTGTGTCTGTGTGAGTTTGAATGCGTGTGCATGTATGTGTGTGTGAGTGCATGTTTGTATGAGTGTGAATGTGATTGAGTGCGTGTGAGTCTGTGTGTATGTGTGTGTGAGTGTGTGTGTGTTTTTGTGTGCACGTGTGTGTCTGTGTGTGAGTGCATGTATGTGTGAGAGTCTGTGTGTATGAGTGCATGAGTGTGTGTGTGTCCATGTGTGTGAGTGTATGAGTGTGTGTGTGTGTGTGAGTGCATGTGTGAGAGTGTATGAGTGTGTGTGTGTGTGAGTGCATGTGTGAGAGTATGTGTGTGTATCAGCATGTGTATGTGTCTGTGCGATTGTGTATTTTTCTGCGAGTCTGTGTGTGAGTGTGAGTGAGTGTGTGTGAGTGTGAGTGTGTGTATGTGTCTGTGTGACTGTGTGTGTATGCCTGTGTCTGCATATGTGCATGTTTACGTGAGTGTGTCTATGCGTGTATGTGTGCATGTTTGCGTGAGTGTGTGCATGTGTGTATATGTGTATGCGTGAGAATGTGTGTGCATGCGTGTATGTGTATGATTGTGTGTGAGTGCGTGTGTGTGTGTATGTGTATGTGTGATTGTGTGTGTGTGTGAGTATGTCTGTGTGAGTGTGAGTGTTTGTGTCTGTGTATGAATGCATGCGTGTGTGTGGGAGGGTTGTTTGTGTGCATGTGTGTGTGAGTGTGTGTGTGTGCGTGTGATTGTGAGTGTGTGTGTGTCTGTGTGTGACTTTGTGTGAGTGTTTGTGTGTGTGTATGTTTGCGTGTGTGCATGTGTCAGTGTGTTTGTGTGTGTGAGAGTGTGTGTGCGAGTGTGTTTGTGTGATTGTGTGTTCATGTGTGTGTGGCTATGTGACTGTGTGTGCATGTATGAATGTGTGAGTGTGTGAGAGTGAGTGTGTGTGTATGTGTGTGTGAGTGTGTGTGAATGTGAGTGAGTGTGTGTATGTGTGTGTCTGAGTGTCCGTGTCTGTGTGTATGACTGTGTGTGTGCATGTTTGCGTGAATGTGTGCATGTGTGAGTGTGTATGTGTGTGCATGAGAGTGTGTGTGTGCACGTGTGTGTGTTTATGAGATTGTGTGTGTATGTGTGTGTGTTAGTGTGTGTGTATGTGTGTGTGTGCGAGTGACTGTGTCTGTATGTGTCTGTGTGTTTGTGAGTGCGTGTGAGTGTGTGTGAGTGTGTGTGTGTCTGCATGTGTGCATGTTTGTGTGAGTGTGTATGTGTGCATGAGAGTGTGTGTGCATGTGTGTGTCTGTGTAATTGTGTGTGTTAGTGTGTGTGTAATTGTGTGTGTTAGTGTGTGTGAGTGTGTGTGTATGAGTGTGTGTGATTGTGTGTGTGAGTGAGCGTGAGGGTGTGTGAGTGAGTGAGTGTGCCTCTGGGAGTGTGTCAGTGAGTATGTGTGTGTGAGTGTGTCTGTGAGTGTGAGGGTGTGTGCGTGAGTGAGTATGCCTCAGTGAGTGTGTGTGTGAGTGTTTGTATGTGTGTGTGCGTGTGAGTGTGTGTGTGTCCATGTCTGTGTGTGTGACTGTGTGTGAGTGTGTGCATATGTGTGCATGTTTGCATGAATATGTGCACGTGTGAGTGTGTATGTGTGTGTGAGTGTGTGTGCACGTGTGTGTGTGTTTATGAGATTGTGTGTGTATGTGTGTGTTAGTGTGTGTGTATGTGTGTGTGAGTGTGTGTGCGAGTGAGTGTATGTGTATGTGTCTGTGTGAGTATGTGTGTGCCTGCGTTAGTGCGTGTGAGTGTATGTGTGAGACTCTGTGTGTGTTTGCCTGTGTCTGCATGTGTGCATGTTTGTGTGAGTGTGTGTCCATGAGAGTGTGTGTGGGCTGTGTATGTGTGTGTTAGTGTGTGTGTGTGTGTGTGTATGTGTGTGTGTGATTGTGTGTGTGAGTGTGTATGTGTGTGTGTGATTGTGTGTGTGAGTGAGTGTGTATGTGAGTGTGACTGTATGTGAGTGTTTGTGTCTGTGTGTGACAGTGGGTGAGTGCATGCGTGTGTGTGACTAGGGTTGTTTGTGTGTATGTGTGTGTGTGTGTTGGGGTGTGTGTGTGCGTGCATGTGAGTGTGTGCGTGCATGTGATTGTGAGTGTCTGTGTGTGACTTTGTGTGAGTGTGTGCGTGTGTGTGTATGTTTGCGTGAATGTGTGCGTGTGTGTGTGTTTGTGTGTGTGTGTGCGCGTGCGTGTGTGTGTGTGAGAGAGTGTTTGTGTGATTGTGTGTTTATGTATGTGAGTTAGTATGTGTGGCTGTGTGTGTGTGCTTGTGTGAGTGTGTGAGAGTGAGTGTGTGTGAGTGCATGTGTATGTGAGTGTGTGCATATATGTGTGTGTGTGAGTGTGTGTGTGAGAGTGTGTGATTGTGTGTTTATGTGTGTGTTAGTATGTGTGGCTGTGTGTGTGTGTTTGTGAGTGTGTGAGAGTGAGTGTGTGTGAGTGCATGTGTATGTGAGTGTGTGCATATATGTGTGTGTGTGTGTGTTTGTGTGTGTGTGAGAGTGTGTGTGTGCGCGTGCGTGTGTGTGTGTGAGAGAGTGTTTGTGTGATTGTGTGTTTATGTATGTGAGTTAGTATGTGTGGCTGTGTGTGTGTGCTTGTGTGAGTGTGTGACAGTGAGTGTGTGTGAGTGCATGTGTATGTGAGTGTGTGCATATATGTGTGTGTGTGAGTGTGTGTGTGAGTGTTTGTGTGATTGTGTGTTTATGTGTGTGTTAGTATGTGTGACTGTGTGTGCATGTGTGAGTGTGTGAGATTGAGTGTGTGTGAGTGCATGTGTATGTGTGTGTGTGAGTGTGTGTGAGTGTGAGTGAGTGTGTGTGAGGGTGTGTGTGTATATGTATGTGTGTGAGTGCGTGAGTATGTAAATGTGAGTGATTGTGTGTGTGAGTGCGTAAGTGTGTGTGTGTATGCATGTGTCTGCGTGTGTGAATGTTTGTGTGAGTGTGTGCATGTGTGAGTGTGTATGTGTGTGCATGAGAGTGTGTGTGTGAGTGTGTGTGTAATTGTGTGTGTGTGTATGTGTATTTATGTGTGTGTGATCGTGTGCGTGAGTAAGTGTGTCTGTGAGTGTGAGGGTGTGTGTGAGTGAGTGTGCCTCTGTGAGTGTGTGTGTGTGTCTATGTGTGTGTGCGTGTAAGTGTGTGTGTGTGTGTGAGTGTGTGTATATGAGTGTGCGTGTGTGAGTGAGCGTGTCTGTGAGTGTGATGGTGTGTGAGTGAGTGAGTGTGCCTCTGGGAGTGTGTCAGTGAGTGTGTGTGTATCAGTGAGTGTGAGGGTGTGTGCCTGAGTGAGTGTGCCTCAGTGAGTGTGTGTGAGTGTTTGTATGTGTGTGTGCGTGTGAGTGTCCATGTCTGTGTGTGTGACTGTGTGTGAGTGTGTGCATGTGTGTTCAGGTTTGCGTGAATGTGTGCATGTGTGAGTGTGTATGTGTGCACGTGAGTGTTGTGCACGTGTATGTGTGTGTGTGTGTTTATGAGATTGTGTGTGCATGTGTGTTAGTGTGTGTGTGAGTGTATGTGTATGTGTCTGTGTGTGTGTGTGAGCATGTGTGTGTGTGAGAGTATGTGTGTCTGTGTTAGTGCGTATGAGTGTGTGTGTGTGAGACTGTGTGCGTGTTTGCCTGTGTCTGCATGTGTGCATGTTTGCGTGAGTGTGTATGCGTGTATGTGCATGACAGTGTGTGTGTGCTGTGTGTGTGATTGTGTGTTAGTGTGTGTTAGTGTGTGTTAGTGTGTGTGTATGTGTGTGTGTGATTGTGTGTGAGTGAGTTATATGTGAGTGTGTGTGTGAGTGTTTGTGTCTGTGTGTGAGTGTGTGAGAGTGAGTGTGTGTGAGTGCGTGTGTATGTGAGTGTGTGTATATATATATATGTGTGTGTGAGTGTGAGTGTGTGTGAGGGTGTGTGTGCATATATGTGTGTGAGTGTGTGTGATTGTGTGTGTGAGTGCGTAAGTGTGTGTGTGAGTGTATGCATGTGTCTGCGTAGGTGCATGTTTGTGTGAGTGTGTGCATGTGTGAGTATGTATGTGTGTGCATGAGAGTGTGTGTGTGAGTGTGTATGTGTGTTATTGTGTGTGTGTATGTGTGTGTGTATGTGTGTGATCATCTGTGTGAGTGTGTCTGTGAGTGTGAGGGTGTGTGTGAGTGAGTGTGCCTCTGTGAGTGTGTGTGTGTGTATGTGTGTGTGCGTGTGAGTGTGTGTGTCTGTGTCTGTGATTGTGACTGTGTCTGAGTGTGTGCGTGTGAGCATGTTTGCGTGAGTGTGTGCATGTGTGAGTGTGTATCTGTATGTGTGAGACTGTGTGTGCACGCGCATGTGTGTTTGTGTGATTGTGTGTGTTAGTGTGTGTGTGTTTGTGTGTGTGAATGTGTGTGTGTGAGGGAGTGTGTGTATATGTGCGTATGAGTGTGTGTGAGTGAGTCTGTGTGAGTGTGTGTGTGAGAGTGTGTGTGTGTGAGTTTGTGTGTGTACATGTGTGAGTGTGTGTGTGAGTGTGTGTGAGAGGGTGTGTGTGTGAGTGTGTGTGTATGTGTGTTTGAGTGTATGTGAGTGTGGGTGTGAGTGAGTTTGTGTGTATGTGTGTGAGTGTGTGCGAGTATGTATGAGTGTGTGTGTGTGTGAGTGTTTGTGTGCGCGTATATGTGTGTGTGTGTGTGAGAGTGTGTGCATGTGTGAGTGTGTATGTGTGTGTATGAGAGTGTGTGAGTGTTTGTGAGTGTGTGTGAGTGTGTGTGAGTGTATATGTGCGCGTGTGTATGTGTGTGTGTGATCGTGTGTGTGTGTGTGTCTGTGGGTTGAGGGTGTGTGTGAGTGAGTGTGCCTCTGTGAGTGTGTATGTGAGTGTGTGTACGTGTGTGTCTGTGTCTGTGTCTGTGTATGTGACTGTGTGAGTGTGTGCATGTGTGTGCATGTGTATGCATGAGTGTGTGTGTGTTTGTGTGATTGTGTGTTAGTGTGTGTGTGAGTGTGTGAATACATGTGCGTGAATGAGGGTGTGTGTGTGTTTGTGTGCATGTATGTGTGTGTGAGTGTGTGTGTATATGTGTTTGAGTGTGTGTGAGTGTGGGTGTGAGTCAGTTTGTGTGTGTATGTGTGTGAGGGTGTGTGTGAGGGTGTGTGTGAGTGTTTGTGTGCGTGTATGTGTGTGCGTGTGTGTGCATATGTGTTTGAGTGTGTGTGAATGAGTGAGTTTGTGTGTGTATGTGGGTGAGTGTTTGTGAGTGTTTGTGTGCGTGAGTGTGTACATGTGTGTTAGTGTGTGTGTAAGAGTGTGTGAGTGTCTGTGTGTGAGTGCATGTGTGTGTATGTGCACTTGAGTGTGCTTGAGTGTGTGTGTATGTGTGTGTGTAGGTGTATGTGAGTGTGTGTGCATGTGTCTGTGTGCATACATATGTGTGTGGGAGTGTGTGTGTGAGAGTGTCTGTGAGTGTGTGTGTGATTGAGTGTGTATGTGAGAGTGTGTGTATGTGAGTATGAGGGTGTGCGGGTGCATGTAAGTGTATCTGTCTGTGTGTGACTGTGTGTGAGTGTATGCGTGTGCGTGTGTGTATTTTTGCGTGAGTGTGTGCATGTGTGAGTGTGTATGTGTGTGCATGAGAGTGTGTGTGTGCGCATGAGCGTGTGAGTGTGTTTGTGTGATTGTGTGTGTATGTGTTTGTTAGTGTGTGTGTGTGACTCTGTGTGTGAAGGTGTGAGTGTGTGTATATGTGTGTATGAGACTGTGTGTGAGTGTGTGTGAGGTGTGTGTGAGGGTGTGTGTGTGGGTAGTGTGTGTGTTTTTGTATGTGCGTGTGTGAGTGTGTGTATGTGTGAGTATGTGAGTGAGTGTGTGTGAGTGAGTGTGTGAGTGTATGTGTGTGTATGCATGTGTGTGATCGTATGTGTGACTGAGTGTGTCTGTGTACGTGTGTGTGTGGGTAGTGTGTGTGTTTTTGTATGTGCGTGTGTGAGTGTGTGTATGTGTGAGTATGTGAGTGAGTGTGTGTGAGTGAGTGTGTGAGTGTATGTGTGTGTATGCATGTGTGTGATCGTATGTGTGAGTGAGTGTGTCTGTGTGAGGGTGTGTGTGTGAGAGTGCCCCTGTGAGTGTGTGTGTGTGTGAGTGTGTGTTTATGTGTGCATGTGAGTGTGTGTGTGTTTGTGTCTTTGTGTGTGCATGTATGTGCATGTTTGCGTATGTGTATGCGTGAGAGTGTGTGTGCACGCGTGTGTGTGTTTGTGTGATTGTGTGTTAAT
Organism: Chiloscyllium punctatum; assembly: GCF_047496795.1. Taxonomy (NCBI): domain Eukaryota; kingdom Metazoa; phylum Chordata; class Chondrichthyes; order Orectolobiformes; family Hemiscylliidae; genus Chiloscyllium; species Chiloscyllium punctatum. The sequence continues at coordinate 98,162,803 of NC_092756.1, read as the reverse complement.
GTGTGTGTGTGAATGTGTGTCTGGGAGTGAGTGTGCATGTGAGTGTGTGTATATGTGTGTATGAGTGTGTCTGAATGTGAGTGAGTGTGTGTGTGTGAGTCTGTGTGTGCATATGTATGTGTGTGTGTTTATGTGTGTGAGAGAGTGTGTGTGTGTGAGTATGTGTGTGTGTCTGTGTGCGCGGGAGTTGTTTGTGTGCATGTGTGTATGGGTGTGTTTTTGTGTGTGTATCAGTGTGTGTGTGTTTGTGTCTGTGCGATTGTGTATTTTTGTACGTGTGTGTAAATGAATGTGTGTGTGTCTGTGTGAGTGTGTGTGTGTATGTGAGTGTGTGTGTGTGAGCATGTGTGTGTGAGAGTGTGTGTCTGTGTGGGTGTGTGTATGTGTGTCTGTGTGACTGTGTGTGAATGCCTGCCTCTGCATATGTGCATGTTTACATGAGTGTGTATGCGTGTATGTGTGTGCATGAGAGTGTGCGCGCTGTGTGTGTGCGCATGTGTGCCTGTGTATGTGTGATTGTGTGTGTGAGCATATATGTGTGAGAGTGAGTGAGTGTGTGTGTCTGTGTGAGTGTGAGTGTGTCTATGTGACTGTGTGTGTATGCCTGTGTATGCATATGTGTATGTTTACGTGAGTGTGTATGTATGTGTGTGCATGCGAGTGTGTGCGCGCTGTGTGTGTGTTAGTGAGTGTGCGTGTATATGTGTGTGTGTGCCTCTGTGAGTGTGTGTGTGAGTGTGTGCATGTGTGTGTGTGTAAGTGTGTGTGCCTGTGTGTGTGACTGTGTGTGAGTGTGTGCATGTTTGCGTGAGAGTGTGTGTGCACGTGTGTTTGTGTTTGTGTGATTGTGTGTGTATGTGTGTGTGTGTGTGAGTGTGTGTATGAGTGTGTTTCTATATGTGTGTGAGCATGTGTGTGTGTGAGAGTGTGTGTGTGTCTGTGTTAGTGCGTGTCTGAGTGTGTCTGTGTGACTGTGTGTATGCCTGTGTCTGCATGTGTGCATGTTTGCATGAGTATGTATGTATGTATGTGCATGAGAGTGTGTGTGCGCTGTGTGTGTGTGATTGTGTGTGTTAGTGTGTATGTGAGTGTGAGTGTGTGTGAGTGTGTGTGTCTGTGTGTGAATGCATGCGTGTGTGGGGGGGTTTGTTTGTGTCCATGTGTGTGTGTATGTGTGTGCGTGTGAGTTTGTGTGTGTGCGTGTGTGTGTGCGTGTGATTGTGAGAGTGTGTGTCTGTGTGGGTGTGTGTATGTGTGTCTGTGTGACTGTGTGTGAATGCCTGCCTCTGCATATGTGCATGTTTACATGAGTGTGTATGCGTGTATGTGTGTGCATGAGAGTGTGCGCGCTGTGTGTGCGCGCTGTGTGTGTGCGCATGTGTGCCTGTGTATGTGTGATTGTGTGTGTGAGCATATATGTGTGAGAGTGAGTGAGTGTGTGTGTCTGTGTGAGTGTGAGTGTGTCTATGTGACTGTGTGTGTATGCCTGTGTATGCATATGTGTATGTTTACGTGAGTGTGTATGTATGTGTGTGCATGCGAGTGTGTGCGCGCTGTGTGTGTGTTAGTGAGTGTGCATGTATATGTGTGTGTGTGCCTCTGTGAGTGTGTGTGTGAGTGTGTGCATGTGTGTGTGTGTAAGTGTGTGTGCCTGTGTGTGTGACTGTGTGTGAGTGTGTGCATGTTTGCGTGAGAGTGTGTGTGCACGTGTGTTTGTGTTTGTGTGATTGTGTGTGTATGTGTGTGTGTGTGTGAGTGTGTGTATGAGTGTGTTTCTATATGTGTGTGAGCATGTGTGTGTGTGAGAGTGTGTGTGTGTCTGTGTTAGTGCGTGTCTGAGTGTGTCTGTGTGACTGTGTGTATGCCTGTGTCTGCATGTGTGCATGTTTGCATGAGTATGTATGTATGTATGTGCATGAGAGTGTGTGTGCGCTGTGTGTGTGTGATTGTGTGTGTTAGTGTGTATGTGAGTGTGAGTGTGTGTGAGTGTGTGTGTCTGTGTGTGAATGCATGCGTGTGTGGGGGGGTTTGTTTGTGTGCATGTGTGTGTGTATGTGTGTGCGTGTGAGTTTGTGTGTGTGCGTGTGTGTGTGCGTGTGATTGTGAGTGTCTATGTGTGTGACTTTGTGTGAGTGTGTGTTTATGTGTGTGTTAGTGTGTGTGGCTGTGTGTGTGAGTGTGTGTGAGTGCATGTGTGAGTGCGTGTGAGTGTGTGTGTGTATGTGTGTGTCTGCATTTGTGCATGCTTGTGTGTGCGTGTGAGTGTGTATGTGTGTGCATGAGAGTGTGTGTGTAATTGTGTGTGTTAATGTGTGAGTGTGTGTGTATATGTGTGTGTGTGCCTCTGTGAGTGTGTGTGTGAGTGTGTGCATGTGTGTGTGTGTAAGTGTGTGTCTGTGCCTGTGTGTGTGACTGTGTGTGAGTGTGTGCATGTTTGCGTGAGAGTGTGTGTGCACATGTGTTTGTGTTTGTGTGATTGTGTGTGTATGTGTGTGTGTGAGTGTGTGTCTGTGTGAGTGTGTGTGTGTCTATGTGACTGTGTGTGTATGCCTGTGTATGCATATGTGCGAGTATGTTTGTGTGAGTGTGTGCGTGTGTGTGCGTTTGTGTCTGTGTGAGAGTGTGTATGTGTGCATGTGTGTGAGTGTGTGCGCGAGTGTGCTTGTGTGATTGTGTGTTTATGTGTGTGTTAGTGTGCATGGCTGTGTGTGTGTGACTGTGTGTGCATGTGTGAATGTGTGAGTGTATGAGTGTGTGTGTGAGTGCGTGTGTATGTGAGTGTGTGTATATATGTGTGTGTGAGCATGTGTGAGTGTGTGTGAGGGTGTATGTGAGTGTGTGTATATGTGTGTGAGTATGTATGTGTGTGAGTGTGTGTGTGAGTGTGTGCGAGTGCATGTGAGTGTGTGTGTGTGTTTGTGTGAGTGTGTGTGAGTGTATGTGTGTGTCTGTGTGTGTGCATGTTTGTACGTGTGTGCATGAGAGTGTGTGTATGAGTGTGTGTGTAATTGTATGTGTGTTATTGTGTGTGAGTGTGTGTGTGAGTGAGTGTGAGTGTATGTTGTGTGTGATCATGTGTGTGAGTGAGTGTGTCTGTGAGTGTGAGGGTGTGAGTGAGTGTGTCTCTATGAGTGTGTGTGTGAGTATGTGTCTGTGTGTGAGTGTATGCATGTGTGCATGTTTGCGTGAGTGTGTGCATGTGTGAGTGTGTATGTGTATGTGTGAGAGTGTGTGTGTGCATGTGTGTGTGAGTGAATTTGTGTGATTGTGTGTGTTAGTGTGTGTGAATGTGTGTGTGCGAGTGAGTGTGTGTTTGAGTGTGTGTGTATATGTGTAAGAGTGTGTGTGAGTGAGTGAGTGTCTGTGAGTGTGTGTGCATATGTATGTGTGTGTTTGTGTGAGTGAGTGTGTGTGTGAGTGTATGTGTGTGTATGTGTGTTTGAGTGTGTGTGAGTGTGGGTGTGAGTGAGTTTGTGTGTGAGTGTGTGTGAGTGTGAGTGAGTGTGTGTGAGTGTGTGTGCGTGTATGTATATGTGTGAGTGAGTGTGTGAGTGTGTGTGAGTGAGTGTGTGAATGTGTGTGAGTGTATGCGTGTGTCTGCATGTGTGCATGTTTGTGTGAGTGTGTGCGTGTGTGAGTGTGTATGTGTGTGCATGAGAGTGTGTTTGTGTGATTGTGTGTATGTGATGTGTGTGTCAGTGTGTGTGAGAGTGTGTGAATGTGGGAGTGAATGTGTATGTGAAAGTGTGAAAGTGTGTGTGAGCGTGTGTGTGAGTGAGTGATTGTGTATGTATGTGTGTGTGTGAGTGTGTGTGTGAGTGTGTGTGTGCATGTTTGTGTGTGTATATGTGCATGAGTGCGTGTGAGTGAGTGTATGTACGTGTGTGGGTAGTGTGTGTGTTTTTGTGTGTGTCTGTGTGTGAGTACATGTGTGTGTATGTGTGTTTGAGTGTGCTTGAGTGTGTGTGTATGTGTGTGTGAGTGTGTGTGTAGGTGTAACTGAGTGTGTGTAAATGTGTCTGTGTGCGTGCCTATGTATGTGAGTGAGTGTGTGTGTGGGAGTGTCTGTGAGTGTGTGTGTTTGAATGTGTGTGTGAGTGAGTGTGTGTGTGTGTATGAGGATGTGTGAGTGAGTGCATGTGCCTGTGTGAGTGTGTGTGTGTGCATATGTGCGTGTGAGTGTGTGTCTGTGTCTGACTGTGTGTGAGTGTATGCATGTGTGTATGTTTGCATGAGTGTGTGCATGTGTGAGTGTGTATGTGTATGCATGAGAGTGTGTTTGTGTGATTGTGTGTTACTGTGACTGAGTGTGTGTGTGTGTGTGTGCGTGTGTATGTGTGGGTAGTGTGTGTGTTTTTGTCTGTGCACGTGTGTCTGTGTGTGAGTGCATGTATGTGTATGTGTGCACGCGTGTGTGCATGTGTCTGCATATTTGCACGAGTGTGTGCATGTGTGAGTGTGTGTGCACACGTGTGTGTGTGACTGTGTTTGTGTGCATGTGTGTGTGTTAGTGTGCACGTCTGAGTGTGTGAATGCGTGTGTGTGAGTGTGAGTGAGTATGTGAGTGTATGTGAGTTTGTGTGCACGTATGTATGTGTGTGTTTGTGTGTATGAGAGTGTGGTTGTGTGAGAGAGAGTGTGTGAGTGGGTTTGTGTGTGAGTGTGTGAGAGCGTGTGTGTGTGTTTGTGTGCGTGTATGTGTGTGAAAGTGTGTGTGAGTGTGTGTATGTGTGTTTGAGTGTGAGTGCATGTGTGTGTATGTGTGTTCGAGTGTGCTTGAGTGTATGTGTGTGTGAGTGTGTGTGTGTAGGTGAAACTGAGTGTGTGTGTGTCTGTGTGCGTGTGTATGTGTATGCATGAGAGTGTGTTTGTGTGTGCGTGTGTATGTGTGAGTGAGTGTGTGTGTGTGGGTAGTGTGTGTGTTTTTGTCTGTGCATGTGTGTCTGTGTGTGAGTGCATGTATGTGTATGTGTGCACGCGTGTGTGCATGTGTCTGCATATTTGCATGAGTGTGTGCATGTGTGAGTGTGTGTGCACACGTGTGTGTGTGACTGTGTTTGTGTGCATGTGTGTGTGTTAGTGTGCACGTCTGAGTGTGTGAATGCGTGTGTGTGAGTGTGAGTGAGTATGTGAGTGTATGTGAGTTTGTGTGCACGTATGTATGTGTGTGTTTGTGTGTATGAGAGTGTGGTTGTGTGAGAGAGCGTGTGTGAGTGGGTTTGTGTGTGAGTGTGTGAGAGGGTGTGTGTGTGTTTGTGTGCGTGTATGTGTGTGAAAGTATGTGTGAGTGTGTGTATGTGTGTTTGAGTGTGAGTGCATGTGTGTGTATGTGTGTTCGAGTGTGCTTGAGTGTATGTGTGTGTGAGTGTGTGTGTGTAGGTGAAACTGAGTGTGTGTGTGTCTGTGTGCGTGTGTATGTGTATGCATGAGAGTGTGTTTGTGTGATTGTGTGTTAGTGTGAGTGAGTGTGTGTGTGTGGGTAGTGTGTGTGTTTTTGTCTGTGCATGTGTGTCTGTGTGTGAGTGCATGTATGTGTATGTGTGCACGCGTGTGTGCATGTGTCTGCATATTTGCATGAGTGTGTGCATGTGTGAGTGTGTGTGCACACGTGTGTGTGTGACTGTGTTTGTGTGCATGTGTGTGTGTTAGTGTGCACGTCTGAGTGTGTGAATGCGTGTGTGTGTGTGTGTGAGTGTGAGTGAATATGTGAGTGTATGTGAGTTTGTGTGCACGTAGGTATGTGTGTGTTTGTGTGTATGAGAGTGTGGTTGTGTGAGTGAGAGTGTGTGAGTGAGTTTGTGTGTGAGTGTGTGAGAGGGTGTGTGTGTGTTTGTGTGCGTGTATGTGTGTGAAAGTGTGTGTGAGTGTGTGTATGTGTGTTTGAGTGTGAGTGCATGTGTGTATATGTGTGTTCGAGTGTGCTTGAGTGTATGTGTGTGTGAGTGTGTGTGTGTAGGTGAAACTGAGTGTGTGTGAGTTTGTCTGTGTGCGTGCATATGTGTGCGTGAGTGTGTGTGTGTGAGTGAGTGTGTGTTTGTGTCTGTGTGAGCGTGTGTGTGAGCATGTGTGTGTGAGAGTGTATGAGTGAGTGTGTGTATGAGTGTGTGTCTGTGTGACATATGTGCATGTTTATGTGAGTGTATGAGTATGTATATGTGTTCATGAGAGTGTGTGTGCGCTGTGTGTGTGTGAGAGTGTGTGTGGTTGTGTGCGTGAGTATGTGTGTGAGTGTGTGATTGTGTGCGTGAGTGTGTATGTGAGTGTGACTCTGTGTGAGAGTGTGTGTGTGTGTGAGTGTTTGTGTCTGTGTGTGAATGCATGCGTGTGTGTGTGAGGTTGTTTGTGTGCATGTGTGTGTGTGTATGTATGTGTGTTGGAGTGTGCTTGTGAGTGTGTGTGTGTGCGTGCATGTGAGTGTGTATGTGCGTGATTGTGAGTTTTTGTGTGTCTGTGTGTGTATGTTTGTGTGAGTGTTTGCGTGTGTGTGTATGTTTGCATGAGGGTGTACATCTGTGAGTGTGTTTGTGTGTGTGAGAGTGTGTGTGAGGGTGTGTGTGAGTGTGTGTGAATGTGTGTGAATGTGTGTGCGTGTATGTATGTGTGTGAGTGAGTGTGTGAGTGTGTGTGAGTGAGTGTGTGAATGTGTGTGTGTGAGTGTATGCGTGTGTCTGCATGTGTGCATGTTTGTGTGAGTGTGTGCGTGTGTGAGTGTGTATGTGTGTGCATGAGAGTGTGTTTGTGTGATTGTGTGTATGTGATGTGTGTGAGAGTATGTGAATGTGGGAGTGAATGTGTATGTGAAAGTGTGTGTGAGTGTGTGTGTGTGAGTGAGTGATTGTGTATGTATGTGTGTGTGCGAGTGTGTGTGTGTATGTATCTGTGAGTGTGTGAGAGTAGGTGTGAGTGTGTGTGTGAGTGTGTGAGAGTAGGTGTGAGTGTGTGTGTGTATGTGTGAGTGAGTATGTGTATGTGTGTGGGTAGTGTGTGTGTTTTTGTGTGTGTCTGTGTGTGAGTGCATGTGTGTGTATGTGTGTTTGAGTGTGCTTGAGTGTGTGTGTATGTGTGTGTGAGTGTGTATGCAGGTGTAACTGAGTGTGTGTAAATGTATCTGTGTGCATGCCTATGTATGTGAGTGAGTGTGTGTGTGGGAGGGTCTGTGAGTGTGTGTGTTTGAGTGTGTGTGTGAGTGAGTGTGTGTGTGTGAGTATGAGGATGTGTGAGTGAGTGCGTGTGCCTGTGTGAGTGCGTGTGTGTGTGCGTATGTGCGTGTGAGTGTGTCTCTGTGTCTGACTGTGTGAGAGTGTATGAGGGTGGGTGTGCGCTTGTGTGTGAGTGTGTTTGTGTGATTGTGTGTTAGTGTGTGTGAGTGTGTGTGACTGTGTGAATGTGTGAGTGTGAGTGTGAGTGAGTGTGTGTGTGAGTGTGTGTGTATATATGTGTGTGAGTGTGTGTGAGTGTGAGGGTGTGTGTGAGTGTGTGTGCGTATGTATGTGTGTGTGCGAGTGTGTTTGAGTGTGTGTGTGTATGTGTGTGAGTGTGTGTGTGAGTGATTGTGTGCATGTATTGTGAGCGTGTGTGAGTGTGTGACTGTGTGTGTCTGTGAGTGTGTGTACATGTTTGTGAGTGTGTGAGCATGTGTGTGTGTATGTGTGTTTTAGTGTGTGTGAGTGAATGTGTGAATGTGTATGTGTCTGTGAGTGTGTGTGAGAGTAGGTTTGTGTATGTATGTGTGAGTGTGTGTGTATGTGTGTGTGAGTGAGTGTGCATGTGGGTAGTGTGTGTGTTTTTGTGTGTGTCTGTGTGTGATTGTGTATGTGTGTGTGAGTGAGTGTGTGTGTGTTTGTATACGTGTGTGAGTGTGTGTGTGCATATGTGTGTGTGTGAGTCTGTGTGTGTGAGAAAGTGTGTGTGTGAGTGTGTGTGAGTGTGTGTGAGAATGTGTGTGAGTATTTGTATGCGTGTATGTGTGTGTTTGAGTGTGCTTGCGTGTGTGTGTATGTGTGTGTGAGTGTGTGTGTCTAGGTGTAACTGAGTGTGTCTGTGTGTGTGTGGGATTGTGAGTGTGTGTGTGTTTGAGTGTGTGTGTGAGTGAGTGTGTGTGTAAGTGTGTGTACGTGAGTATGAGTGTGTGTGCCTGTATGATGTGTGTGTGAATGTGTCTTTGTGCATGTGAGTATGAGTGTGTGAGTGTGTGTGTCTGTGAATGTGACTGTGTGTGAGTGTATGCATGTGTGTATGTTTGCGTGAGTGTGTGCATGTGTGAGTGTGTATGTGTGTGCATGAGAGTGTCTGTGCGTATGAGTGTGTGAGTGTGTTTGTGTGATTGTGTGTATGTGTGTGTTAGTGTGTGTGTGACTATGGGAATGTGTGAGTGTGTGAGTGAGTATGTGTGTATGAGTGTGTATGTGAGTGTGTGTGTATATATGTGTGAATGTGAGTTAGTGTGTGTGAATGTGTGTCTGTGTGTATGTGTGTGCGAGTGTATGTGTACGTGTGTGTGTGAGTGTGTGTGTGTGTGTGCGAGTGATTGTGTATATGTGTGTCTGTGAGTGTGTGTGTGCATGTTTGTGTGCGTGAGCATGTGTGTGTGTATGTGTGTTTGAGCATGTGTGAGTGAGTGGGTGTATGTGTCTGAGTGTGTGTGTGAGAGTAGGTGTGAGTGTGTGTGAGTGTGTATGTCAGACTGTGTGTGTGTGTATGTGAGTGAATGTGTGTGTGTCTGTGTTTGTGTGTGATTGTGTGTGAGTGTGTGCGTGTGTGTGCATGGTTGCGTGAGCGTGTGCATGTGTGAGCGTGTATATGTGTGCGTGAGAGTGTGTGTGCATGCATGTGTGTGACTGTGTGATTGTGTGTGTTAGTGTGTCTGTGTGTGTGTGAATGAGTGTGTGTGTGAGAGAATGTGTGTGTGTGTGTGAGTGTGTGTGAGTGTGAGTGTGTGCGCGCATATGTATGTGTGTGTGTGTGAGAATGTGTTTCTGTGAGAGAGTGTGTGTGTGTGTTTGAGGGAGTTTGTGTGTGTGAGTGTGTGTGTGTATGTGTGTGTGAGAGGTGTGTGTGAGTGTGCGTGTATCCCTATTAGAGTGTGTGTGTGTATGTATGTGAGTGTGCATGAGTGAGTGTGTATGTGTGTGTTAGTGTCTGTGAGATAGTGTGTGTGAGTGTCTGTGTGTGCGTGTGTGTGTGTATTGTGTTTGAGTGTGCTTGAGTGTGTGTGTATGCGTGTATGTAGGTTTAACTGAGTGTGTATGAGTGTGTCTGTGTGTGTGCATATGTGTGTGTGTGTGAGAGTGTGTGTGAGTGAGTGCGTGCGTGTGTGTGTATGTGTGTGCATATATGTGAGTGTGAGTGAGTGTGTGTGAGGGTGTGTGTGCGTATGTGTGTGTGTGAGTGATTGTGTATGTATGTGTGTGTGTCTGTGAGTGTGTGTGTGTCTATGTCTGTGAGTGAGCGTGTGTGAGTGAGTGATTGTGTATGTATGTGTGAGTGAGTGTATATGAATGAATGTGTGTGTGTACGTGTGTGTGTCTGTGTCTGTGTGTGACTGTGTCAGTGTGTGCGTGATTGTGTGTATGGTTAGATTAGATTTTTTTTGGATTAGATTACTTACAGTGTGGAAACAGGCCCTTCGGCCCAACAAGTCCACACCGCCCCACAACCCACCCATACCCCTAACCTAACACTACGGGCAATTTAGCATGGCCAATTCACCTGACCTGCACATCTTTGGACTGTGGGAGGAAACCGGAGCACCCGGAGGAAACCCACGCAGACACGGGGAGAATGTGCAAACTCCACACAGTCGGTCGCCTGAGGCGGGAATCGAACCTGCATCCCTGACGCTGTGAGGCAGCAGTGCTAACCACTGTGCCACCGTGCTGCCCATTGTGTGTTAGAGTGTCTGTGTGTGTGTGAATGCATGTGTGTGAGTGAGTTTGTGTGTGAGTGTGAGTGAGCGTGTGTGCGCCTATGTATGTGTGTGTGTGAGAGTGTGTTTCTGTGAGAGTGTGTGTGTGTGAGGGAGTTTGTGTGTGTATGAGTGTGAGGGAGTTTGTGTGTGTATGAGTGTGAGGGAGTTTGTGTGTGTGAGTTTGTGTGTGTGAAAATGTGTTTCTGTGAGAGAGTGTGTGTGTGAGTGTGTGTGATGGGGTTTGTGTGTGTATGTGTGTGAGTGTGTGTGTTTGAGTGTATGCCTGTTTGAGTGTGTGTGTATGTATGTGAGTGTGCATGAGTGAGTGTGTATGTGTGTGTTAGTGTGTGTGAGAGAGTGTGTGTGAGTGCCTGTGTGTGCGTGCGTGTGTATTGTGTTTGAGTATGCTTGAGTGTGTGTGTATGCGTGTGTGAGTGTGTGTATGTAGGTGTAACTGAGTGTGTGTGTTTGAGTGTGTGTATGTGTGAATATGAGTGTGCGTGTATGCGTGTTTGAGTGCGTGTGCATGTGAGTGTGCATGAGTGTGTTAGTGTGTGAGTGTCTGTGTGTGTGCATATGTGTGTATTGTGTTTGAGTGTGCTTGAGTGTGTGTGTATGCATGTGTGTATGTAGGTGTAACTGTGTGTGAGTGTGTCTGTGTGCGTGCATATGTGTGTGAGTGTGTGTGTGTGTTTGAGTGAGTGTGTGTATGTGAGTATGAGGGTGTGTGATTCAGTGTGTGTGTGTGCCTGTGTGAATGTGTGAGAATATGTTTTTGTGAGAGAGTGTGTGTGTGAGTGTGTGTGAGTGAGTTTGTGTGTGTATGTGTGTGAGTGTGTGTGTGTGAGTGTTTGTGTGCGTGAATGTGTGTGAGAGTGTGTGTGAGAGTGTGTGTGAGTGTGTGTGTGTGTTTGAGTGTGCATGTGTATATATGTGAGTGTGAATGAGTGAGTGTGTATGTGTGTGTTAGTGTGAGTAGGTGTAACTGAGTGTGTGTGAGTGTGTCGTGTGCGTGCATATGTGTGTGTGAGTGTGTGTGTGAGTGTGTGCGTGAGTGTGTGAGTGAGTGTGTGTTTGAGTGAGTGTGTGTATGTGAGTATGAGGGTGTGTGACTGAGTGAGTGAGTGTGCCTATGTGCGTGTGAGTATGACTGTGTGAGTGTGTGTGTCTGTGTATGTGACTGTGTGAGTGTATGCATGTGTGTATGTTTGCGTGAGTTTGTGCATGTGTGTGTATGTGTGTGCATGAGTGTGTGTGCACATGAGTGTGAATGTGTTTGTGTGATTGTGTGTATGTGTGAGTGTGTGTGAGTGTGTCTATGCATCAGTGAGTGTGTATGTGAGTGTGTGTGAGTGTGTGTGTGAGAGTGAGTGATTGTGTATGTATGTGTGAGTGTGTGTGAGTGTGTATGTCAGTGTGTGTGTGTGAGTGAGTATGTGTATGTGTGTCTGTGTCTGTCACTGTGTGTAAGTGTGCATGTGTGTGCATGTTTGCGTGAGTGTGTGCATGTGTGAGTGTGTATGTGTGTGCGTGAGAGTGTGCACGTGTGTGTGTGTGAGTGTGTTTGTGTGTGTGTTAGTGTGTCTGTGTGAGTTGTGTGTGTTTGTATATGTGTGTGAGAGTGTGTGTGAGTGTGAGTGAATGTGTGTCAGGGTGTGTCTGAGTGTGTGTGTATGCATGTGTGTGTGAGTGTGTATGTGTCTGTGTGTATGTGTGAGTGAGTGTGTGCGTGTGAGTATGTCTGTGAGTATGAAGGTGTGTGACTGAGTGAGATTGTGTGCCTGTGTGAGTGTGATTGTGAGTGCGTGAGTGAGTTTTTGTGTGAGTGTGTTTGTATGTGTGTGTGTGTAAGTGAGTGTGCGTGAGTGTGTGTGCATATGTATATGTGTGTGTTTGTGTGTGTGAGTGTGTTTGTGTGGGAGACTGTGTGTGTGAGTATGTGTGAGTGTGTGTGTGTGCATGTTTGCGTGCATGATTGTGTATGTGTGTGTGTTAGTGTGTGAGTGTGTATGTGAGTGTGAGGGTGTGTGAATGAGGGTGTGCGTGTTAGTGTGTGTGTGAAAGTATCTGAGTGTGTGTGTGCGTATGTATGTGTGTGAGTATGTGTGTGAGAGTGAGTGTGTGATTGTGTGTGAGTGTGTGCATATGTATGTATGTTTGTGAGTGTGTGTATATGTGTGTGTGCACGCATATGTATGAGTGTGTATGTGTGTGAATGTGTGTGTGAGTGTGAGTGAGTGTGTGTGTCTGTGTGTGTTCATGTTTGTGTGAGTGTGTGAGTGTGTATGTATGTGCATGAGAGTGTGTGTGTGTACGTGTGCATGTGTATGTGTGCGTGTGATTGTGTGTGTTAGAGAGTGTGTATGTGAGTGTGAGGGTGTGTGAGTGTGTGCATGTGTGTGAGTATGTGTATGTGTGTGTGTGCATGTGAGTTTGAGTGTGTGAGTGCATGTGACTGTGTGAGTGTATGCGTGTGTGTGCATGTTTGCGTGAGTGTGCGTGTGAGTGTGTATGTATGTGTGAGAGTGTGTGTGTACACGTGTGTGTGAGTGTGTTTGTGTGATTGTGTGTATGTGTGTGGTTAGTGTGGGAGTGTGTGTGTGTGAGTGTGAGGGTGCGTATGTATGTGTGTTTGTGAGTATGTGTGTATATGTGTGTGCGTGCGTATGTATGTGTGTGAGTGTGTGTGAGAGTGTGTGTGATTGTGTGTGTGAGTGAGTGTTCATGTTTGTGTGAGTGTGTGAGTGTGTATGTGTGTATGTATGTGCATGAGAGTGTGTATGTGAGGGTGTGTGTGATTGTGTGTGTATGTGTGCGTGTGTATGTGTGTGCATGTGATTGTGTGCGTGAGAGAGTGTGTATGTGAGTGTGAGGGTGTGTGAGAGAGTGTGAGTGTGTGCATGTGTGTGAGTATGTGTGTGTGTGCATGTGAGTGTGAGTGTGTGAGAGCGTGTGAATGTGTGTGTGTGCATGTGCGTGTGTGTATGTTTGCGTGAGTGTGTGCATGTGTGAGTGTGTAAGTGTGTGCGTGAGAGTGTGTGCGTATGCATGTCTGTGAGTGTGTCTGTGAGTGTATGTGTAAGTGTGTGTGTGTGCATATGTGTGTGTGAGTGTGTGTATGTGAGTGCGAGGGTGTGTGAGTGAGTGAGTGTGTGCGTGTGAGTGTGCATATGTGGATGTGTGCTTGTGAGTGTGTGTGATTGTGTGTGAGTTAGTATGTGTGTGTGTGAATGTGTCTGAGTGTGTGTGCGTATGTATGTGTATGAGTGTGTGTGTGAGTGTGTGATAGTGTGAGTGAGTGTGTGCTTGTGTGTGTCTGCATGTGTGCATGTTTGCATGTGTGTGTATGTGTGTATGTGTGTTTGAGTGTGTGAGAGTGTGTGTGTATGTGTGGGTGACTGTGTGAGTGTATACGTGTGTGTGCATGTTTGTGTGAGTGTGCGTGTGAGTGTGTATGTGTGTGTGAGGGTGTGTGTGCGCACGTGTGTGTGAGTATGTTTGTGTGATTGTGTGTGGTTAGTGTGGGAGTGTGTGTATGTGAGTGTTTGTGTGTGTGAGTGTGTGTGTATGTGTGTTTGAGTGTGTTAGAGTGTCTGTATGTGTGTGTGAGTATGTGTGTGGAAATGTGTGTATGAGAGTGCGTGTGTATGTGTGTGTGAATGTGTGAGTGTGCGTGAGTGAGTGTGTGGGTGTGAGTGAGTGTGTATGTGAGTGTGTGTGAGTGTGTGTGAGTGTGTGTGTGTTTGTGTGCGTGTATGTTTTTGTGAGAGTGTGTGTGTGTATGTGTGTTTGAGTGTGTGAGTGTGTGTGTATATGTATGTGTGTATGTGTGTTTTAGTGTGTGTGTGAGACTTTGTGTGTGTGTGTGTGACTGTGTGAGTGTGTGAATGCGGGAGTGTCTGTGAGTGAGTGTGTGTGTGTGAGTGAGTGTGTATGTGAGTGTGTTGTGAGTATGTGTGCATGTGTGAGTGAGCGTGTGTGTATGCGTGTGTGTTAGTGTGTGTTAGTGTGTGTGACTGTGTAGGAGTGTGTGAATGTGACTATGTGTGAGTGTGTGAGTGAATGGGTATGTGAGCGTGTGTGTATATGTGTGTGCGAGTGTGAGTGTGTGTGTATGTGTGCGTAAGTGGGTGCATGTGTGAGTGTGTATGTGTGTGCATGGGAGTGTGTGTGTGCGCGCGCGTGTGTGTGAGTGTGTGTGCAAGTGTGTTTGTGTGATTGTGTGCTAGTGTGTGTGAGTGTGTGTGTGAGGTTGTGTGTGAATGTGAGTTTGCGTGAGTGAGTGTGTGTGTGAGTGAGTGTGTATGTGAGTGGGTGTATATGTGTGTGTGTGAATGTGTGAGCGTGTGTGGGTGTGTGTGTGTGTGTTTGTGTGTTAGTGTGTGAGTGTGTGTGAGTGTGAATGTGTGTGAGTGAGTGTGTGTGTGTGGGTGAGTGCATGTGAGTGTGTGTGCATATGTGTGTGCGTGAGCGTGTGCGTGAGTGTGTGTGAGATTGTGTGTGAGTGTGTGTGTATGTGTGTGAGTGTGTGAGAGAGTGTGTGTGTGTATATGTGTGTGAGTGTGAGTGTGTGTGTGTGTCTGAGTGTGTGTGTGAGTGAGTGAGTGTACGTGACTGTGTGTGTAAATGTGACTGTGTGTGAGTGTGTGTGTGAGTGAGTGTATGTGAGTGTGTGTGTATATGTGTGTGTGTACGAGTGTGAGTGTGTGTGTGAGTGAGCTTGTATGTGTGTGATTGTGTGTGTTAGCATGTGTGAGTGTGTGTGTATGTGTGTGATTGTGTGTGTGATAGTGTGTGTGACTGTGTGTGATAACGTGTGTGAGTGTGAGTGCGTGTGTCTGCATGTTTGCGTGAGTGTGTGAGTATGTATGTGTGTGCATGAGAGTGCGTGTGTGAGGGTGTATGTGATTGTGTGTGTTAGTGTGTGTGAGTGTGTGAGTGTGTTTGAGTGTGTGTGTATGTGTGTGTGTGATTGTGTGTGTTAGAGAGTGTGTATGTGAGTGTGAGGGTGTGTGAGTGAATGTGAGTATGTGCCTGTGTGTGTGAGAGTGTGCATATATGTGTGTGTGCATGTGAGTGTGTGTGTGTGTCTGTGTGTGTGAATGTGTGTGAGTGTATGCATGTGCGCGAGTGAGTGTGTGTGAGTGTGTGTGTATGTGAGGATGTGTGAGTGAGTGTGTGTGTGTGCCTGTGTGAATGTGAGTGTCCATATGTGGGTGTATGAGTGTGAGAGTGTGAGTGTGTGTGTCTGTGAGTGCGAATGTGTGTGAGTGTATGCATGTGTGTGCATGTCTGTATGTTTGCATGAGTGTGTGTGGGTGTGATTGTGTATGTGTTTGTGTGATTGTGTCTATGTGTGTGCGTTAGTTTGTGTATGAGTGTGTGTGTGACTGTGTGAGTGTGAAAATGTGTGTGTGTGAGTGGGCGAATGTGTGAGTGAGCATGAGTGAGTGTGTCTGTGAGTGTGTGTATATGTGCCTGTGAGTGTGTGTTGTATATGTGTGTGAGTGTGTGTGTATCGGTGTGAGTGAGTGTAAGTGAGTGAAGCTGTGTGCATGAGTATGTGTGTGAGTGCATGTGTTAGTGTGTGTGTGCCTGTGTGAGTGTGTGTGTGAGTGTGCGATTGTGTGTGTGAATGTGTGTGAGTGTATGCATGTGCGTTTGTGTATGTTTGCGAGTGTGCGTGTGAGTGTGTAAGAGTGTACGTGAGAGTGTGTGCGCATGCATGTGTGTGTTTGTGTGACTGTGTATGTGAATGCATTAGCGTGTGCGTGTGTGAATGAGTGTGTGAATGTGTGAGTGTGTGTGAATGTGTGTGTGTGAGTGTGTGTGTCTGTGAGTGTATGCGTGAGTGTGTGTGTGCGTATGTGTGTGTGAGTGTGTGTGTATGTGAGTGTGAGGGTGTGTGAGGGAGTGTGTGTGTGCCTGTGTGAGTGTGTGTGTGTGCGTATGTGGGTGTGTGCATGTGTGTGTGTGTGTGTGAGTGTGTGTGTATGTGAGTGTGAGGGCGTGTGAGTGAGTGTGTGTGTGTGCCTGTGTGAGTGTGTGTATGTGGGTGTATGAGTGTGAGAGTGTGAGTGTGTCTGTCTATGAGTGTGAATGTGTGTGAGTGTATGTATATGTGTGCGTGTGTGTATGTTTACATGAGTGTGCACGGGTGTGAGGGTGTATGTGTTTGTGTGAGAGTGTGTGTGTGTGAGTGTGTATGTGTTTGTGTGATTGTGTCTATGTGTGTGCATTAGTTTGTGTGTGAGTGTGTGTGTGACTGTGTGAGTGTGAAAATGTGTGTGTGTGAGTGTGTGTGTGAGTGGTGTGAGTGTGTGAATGTGTGAGTGAGTGTGAGTGGGTGTGTGTATGTGTGTGAGTGTGTGTGTGAGTGTGTGTATATGTGCCTGTGAGTGTGTGAGTGTGAGTGAGTGTGTGTTGTATGTGTGTGAGTGTGTGTGTATCGGTGTGAGTGAGTGAAGCTGTGTGCATGAGTATGTGTGTGTGGGAGTGTGTGTGAGTGTGTGTGCTTGAGTGTGTGTGTGAGTGCCTGTGTGAGTGTGTGTATGAGTGTGCGATTGTGTGTGTGAATGTGTGTGAGTGTATGTTTGCGAGTGTGCGTGTGAGTGTGTAAGAGTGTACGTGAGAGTGTGTGCGCATGCGTGTGTGTGTTTGTGTGACTGTGTGTGTGAATGCATTAGCGTGTGCGTGTGTGAGTGTGTGAATGTGTGAGTGTGTGTGAATGTGTGTGTGTGTGAATGTGTGTGTGAGTGTGTGTGTCTGTGAGTGTATGTGTGAGTGTGTGTGTGCGTATGTGTGTGTGAGTGTGTGTGTATGTGAGTGTGAGGGTGTGTGAGTGAGTGTGTATGTGCCTGTGTGAGTGCGTTTGTGTGCGTATGTGGGTGTGTGCTTGTGAGTGTGTGTGTGTGAGTGTGTGTGTATGTGAGTGTGAGGGCGTGTGAGTGAGTGTGTGTGTGTGCCTGTGTGAGTGTGCGTATGTGGGTGTATGAGTGTGAGAGTGTGAGTATGTCTGTCTATGAGTGTGAATGTGTGTGCGTGTATGTATATGTGTGCGTGTGTGTATGTTTACATGAGTGTGCACGGGTGTGAGGGTGTATGTGTTTGTGTGAGAGTGTGTGTGTGTGAGTGTGTATGTGTTTGTGTGATTGTGTCTATGTGTGTGCATTAGTTTGTGTGTGAGTGTGTGTGTGACTGTGTGAGTGTGAAAATGTGTGTGTGTGAGTGGTGTGAGTGTGTGAATGTGTGTGAGTGTGAGTGGGTGTGTGTATGTGTGTGAGTGTGTCTGTGAGTGTGCGTATATGTGCCTGTGAGTGTGTGCGAGTGTGAGTGAGTGTGTGTTGTATGTGTGTGTGAGTGTGTGTGTATTGGTGTGAGTGAGTGTACGTGAGTGAAGCTGTGTGCGTGTGTATGTGTGTGTGAGTGTGTGTATGCTTGAGTGTGTGTGTGTGCCTGTGTGAGTGTGTGTGTGAATGTGCGTATATGTGTGTGTGCGTGTGAGTGAGTGTGTGGCTGAGTGTGTCTGTATATGTGATTGTATGTGAGTGTATGCACATGTGTGCATGTGTGTATGCTTGCGTGAGTGAGTGTGTGTGTATTTGAGTGTGAAGGTGTGTGAGAGTGTTTGTGTGTGTGCCTGTGTGAGTGTGTGTGTGTGAGTGTGCACATGTGTGTGCGAGAGTGTGTGTTTGTTTGTATGTGTTAGTGTGTGAATGTGTGAGTGTGTGAATGTGTGAGTGAGTCTGTGTGTGTGTGTGAGTGTGTGTGCGTATGTATGTGCGTGTGTGTGAGTGTGCACATGTGTGTGCGAGAGTGTGTGTGTGTTTGTATGTGTTAGTGTGTGAATGTGTGAGTGTGTGAATGTGTGAGTGAGTCTGTGTGTGTGTGAGAGTGTGTGTGTGAGTGTGTGTGCGTATGTATGTGTCTGTGTGTGTGAGTGTGTGTGTGTGTATGCATGTGTCTGTGTGTGTGCATGTTTGTGTGTGTTAGTCTGTGTGAGTGTGTGTAAGTGTGTGTGTGTGCATGTGTCTGTGTGTGTGCATGTTTGTGTGTGTTAGTCTGTGTGAGTGTGTGTAAGTGTGTGTGTGCATGTGTCTGTGTGTGTGCATGTTTGTGTGTGTTAGTCTGTGTGAGTGTGTGTAAGTGTGTGTGTGTGCATGTGTCTGTGTGTGTGCATGTTTGTGTGTGTTAGTCTGTGTGAGTGTGTGTAAGTGTGTGTGTGTGCATGTGTCTGTGTGTGTGCATGTTTGTGTGTGTTAGTCTGTGTAAGTGTGTGTGTGTGCATGTGTATGCATGTGCTTGATTGTGTGTGTGAGTGCGTCTGTAAGTTTGAGGGTGTGTGAGTGAGTGTGTGTGTGCTTGTGAGAGTAAATGTGTTTGTGTGAATGTGTTTATGTGTGTGTGCGTGTGAGTATGTGTGAGTCTGTGTGTGCATGTTTACTTGAGTGTGTGCATGTGAGTCTATATGTGTGTGCATGAGAGCGTGTGAGTGTGTGTGTGTGAGCGTGTGTGTAAATGTGTTTGAGTGTGTGAGAGTGTGTCTAAGTGTGTGCGAGTGTGCATGTGAGTAAGTGTGTGTGAGTGTATGTGAGTGTGTGTGTATTTGAGTGTGAGAGTGTTTGTGTGTTTGTGCTTGTGTGAGTGTGTGTCTGTGAGTGTGCGTATGTGTGTGTGCAAGTGTGAGTGAGTGTGTGCATGTGTGATTGTGTGAAATTATGTGTGTGTACATGTGTGCGTGAGAGTGTGTGTGCGTGCATGTGGGTGAGTGTGTGTGTGTGCTTGTATTTGTGTGTATGTGTGTGTGTTTGAGAGTGCTTGAGTGTGTATGTATGTGTGTCAGTGTGAGTGACTGTGTGTGTGTCTGTGTGTGTGCGTATGTGTGTGTGTATGTGTGAGTGTGTGTGTATGAGTGCTTGTGTGCATGTATGTGTGTGTGAGAGCGTGTGTGTATGTGTGTTTGTGTGTGTGAGAGTGTGTGTTTGTGTGTTTGAGAGTGTGTGTATGTGTGTGTTAGCTTGTGGGTGAGAGAGCGTTGTGCATGAGTGTGTGTGTGATTGTGTGTAAGTGTGTGAAGGTGTGAGTGTGTGTGTATGTGTGTTTGAGTGTGCTTGAGTGTGTGTGTATCAGTGTGAGTGACAGAGTATGAGTGTGCCTGTGTGTGTATGTGTGTGTGAGAGTGGTGTATGAGTTTGTGTGTGAGTGTGTGTGAGACTGTGAGTGAGTGTGTGTATGTGTGTTTGAGTGTGTGTACGTGTGTGTGATTATGCGTGAGAGTGTTTGTGTGTGTGTTAGTTTGTGTGTGAGAGAGCATTCTGCATGAGTGTGTGTGTGAGAGACTCTGTGTTGCCTGTTGTGTATGTGAGTGTGTGTAAGTGCATGTGAGTGAGTGTGTGTCTGTGTGTGACTCTGTGTGAGTGTTTGCGTGTGTGTATGTTTGCGTGAGTGTGTGCGTGTGTGAGAGTGTATGTATGTACATGAGAGTGTGTGTGCAAGAGTGTGTGTGTGATTGTGTGTATCTGTGTGTGTTAGTTTGTGAGTGAGTGTGTGTGTATGTGTGTGTGTGTGTATTTGAGTGTGAGGGTGTGTGAGAATGTTTGTGTGTGTGTCTGTATGAGTGTGTGTGTGAGTGTGTGTGTGTCTGTGTGTGACTGTGTGTGTTTACATGTGTGCGTGTGTGTATGTTTGTGTGAGTGTGTGCAGGTGTGAATGTGTATGTGTGTGTGTGTGTGAGAGTGTGTGTATACGCATGTGTGCATGTGAGTGTGTGTGTTTGATTGTGCGTGTGTATGTGTGTTAGTGTGTGTGTGTGAGTGTGCATGCATATGTATGTGTGTCTGAGAGTGTGTGTGTATGAGTCTGAGTGTGTGTGAGTATGTATGTGAGTGTGAGTGTGTGAGAGTGTGTATGTGTGTGCGAGTGTGTGTGAGAATGTGTGTGAGTGAGTATGAATGTGTGAGTGTGTGTATGTGTGTGTGTGTGAGTGTGTGTGTATGTGTGTGTTAGTGTGTGTGAGAGAGTGTGTGTGTGTGTGTTTGTGAGTGTGTGTGTGTTTGTGAGTGTGTGTGTGTTTGTGAGTGTGTGTGTGTATTTGAGTGTGTGAGTGTCTGTGTGGGTGCTCATGTGTGTGTGTGAGTGTGGGTGTGGGAGTGTGTGTGAGTGTGTGAATGAGAGACTGTGTATGTGAGTGTGTGTATATATGTGTGTGTGAGTGTGAGTGAGTGTGTGTGTGAGTGTGTATGTGGGTTTGTATGAGAGTGCGTGTGAGTGTTTGTGTGTGTGTCTGTGTGTTAGTGTGTGTGTGTGTGACTGTGAGCGTGTGAATCTGTGAGTGTGTGTGAGTAAGTGTCTATGCGGGTGTGTCTGTATATGTGTGTGTGAGTGTGTGTATATGAGTGTGAGTGAGTGTGTGAGAGTGTGTGTATGTGTGTTTGAGTGTGCTTGAGTATGTGTGTGTCTGTGTGTATGACTGTGTGTGAGCGTATGCATGTGTGTGCATGTTTGCATGAGTGTGTGAATGTGACTGTGTATGTGTATGTGTGAGAGTGTGTGTGTGAGTGTGTGTTTGTGTGATTGTGTGTGTTAGTGTGTGAGTGTGTGTGTGTGAGTGTGTGAGTATTCGTGTGTGTATGTGTGTGTGTGTGAGTGTGTGTGTGTGTGAGTGTTTTATGTGGGTGTATATGTGTGCAAGTGTGTGTGTCAGTGTGAGTGTGTCTGTGTGCATGTGTATGTGTGTGTGAATGTGTGTATGAGTGTGTGTGTGCTTGAGTGTGTGTGTGAGTGTGTGTGTGAGTATGTGTGTGTGAGTGTGTGTATGTGAGTGTGAGGATGTGTGTGCCTGTGTGAATGTGTGTGTGAGTGTACATATGTGTGAGTGTGTGTGTGAGTGTGTGTGTCTGTATGTGTGACTGAGTGTGAGTGTTTGCGTGAGTGTGTGCATGTGTGAATGTGTATGTGTGTACATGAGAGTGTGTGTGCGTGCATGTGTGAGTGTGTGCAAGTCTGTTTGTGTGAATGTGTGTGTTAGTGTGTGTGTGAGTGACTGTGTGAATGTGTGAATGTGAGAGTGCGTGAGTGAATGTGTGTGAGTGAGTGTGTATGTATATGTCTGTGTGTGAGCGTGTGTGTGTGTGCGTATGTATGTGTGTCTATGTGTGAGTGTGTGTGTATGCGTGTGTGTGATTGTGTGTGTGAGTGACTGTGTATGTGAGTGTGAGGGTGTGTGAGTGAGTGTGTGTGCCTGTGTGAGTGTGTGTGTATGTGTGTGTGTGTCTGCGTGTGTGACTGTGTGTGAGTGTATGCGTGTTGTGCATGTGTGCATGTTTGTGTATATGTGTGCATGAGAGTGTGTGTGAGTGTGTGTTTGTTTGTGTATGTGAGTGTGTGTGTATGTGGATGTGTGTGCATATGTGCATGTGAGTGTGTGAATGTATGTGAGTGTGTGTGTGTGAGTGTTTGTATGCGTGTATGTGTTGTGTGTGAGTGTGTGTGTATTGGTGTTTGAGTGTGTGTTTGTGCATGTGTGTGTGAGTGTGTGTGCGATTGTGTGTGAGTGGGTACGTGTATGTGTGAGTGTGTATGTGAGTGTGTGTGTATATGTGTGTGTGAGTGTGAGTGCATATGTATGCGTGTGTGTGTGTGTTTGTGTGCATGTATGTTTGCGAGAGTGTGTGCGTATGTGTGAGTGAGAGTGTGTGTGCACTTGCGTGTATGTGTGTGTTAGTGTGTGTGAATGTGTGAGTGCGTGAGTGTGTGTGTATGTGCGAGTGTGTGTGCATATGTATGTGTGTGTGTGCGTGTGTGACTGTGTGTGAGTGCATGCATGTGTCTGCATGTTTGCGTGAGTGTGTGTGTGTTTGTGTATATGTGTGCATGAGAGTGTGTGTGTGATTGTGTGTTAGTGTGTGTGAGTGTGCATGAGTGTGTGTGTGTGAGTGAGTGTATATGTGTGTGCATATGTGTGTGTGAGTGAGTGTGTGTGAGGGTGTGTATAAGTGTGTGTGAGTGAGTGTGTGTGTGTGTGTATGTGAGTGTATGCATGCGTCGTTGTTTTGTGCATGTTTGCATGCATGTGTGCGTGTGTGAGTGTGTATGTGTGTGCATGAGAGTGTGTGTGAGTGTGTGTTTGTTTGTGTGTGTGTTCGTGTGTATGCATGTGTGTTTGAGTGTGTGAGTGACTGTGTAGGTGAGTGTGAGGGTGTGTACGTGAGTGGGTGTGTGCCTGTGTGAGTGTGTGTGTGAGTGTGTGAGTGTGTATGTGTGTGAGTGTATGCATGTGTGTATGTTTGTGTGTGCATGAGAGTGTGTGTGCGTATGAGTGTGTGAGTGTGTTTGTGTGATTGTGTGACTGTGGGAATGTGTGAGTGTGTGTGAGTGAGTGTGTGTGTATGAGTGTGTATGTGAGTGTGTGTGTATATATGTGTGAATGTGAGTGAGTGTGTGTGTATGAGTGTGTATGTGAGTGTGTGTGTATATATGTGTGAATGTGAGTGAGTGTGTGTGAGGGTGTGTGTGAGTGTGTGTATGTGTGTGTGAGTATGTGTGTACGTGTGTATGCGTGTGTGTGATTGAGTGTGTGAGTGACTGTGTAGGTGAGTGTGAGGGTGTGTGCGTGAGTGTGTGTGTGTGCCTGTGTGCGTGTGTGTGAGTGTGTGTGTGTGCATGTGAGTGTGTATGTGTATGCGTGAAAGTGTGTGTGCACGCGTGTGTGTGTGAGTGTGTGTGACAGTGTGTTTGTGTGATTGTGTGTGTATGTGTGTGTCTCAGCGTGTGAGTGTGTGTGTATGTGAGAGTGTGAATGTGTATGTGTGCGTGAGTAAGTGTGTGTTAGTGCGTGTGTATGTGTGTGTGAGTGTGTGTGTGAGTGACAGTGTATGTGAGTGCGAGGGTGTGTGAGTGAGTGTATGTGTATGTGTGCGTGAGTAAGTGTGTGTTAGTGCGTGTGTATGTGTGTGTGAGTGACAGTGTATGTGAGTGCGAGGGTGTGTGAGTGAGTGTATGTGTGTGTGAGTGTGTGTATGCGTGTGTGTGCATGTTTTCATGAGTGAGTGCATGTGAGTGTGTATGTGTGTGCGTGAGAGAATGTGTGTGCACGTGCGTGTGTTTGTGTGATTGTGAGTGTTAGTGTGTGTGTGTGAGTATTCGTGTGTGTGTATGTGTGTGTGAGAGTGGGTGTGTGAGTGTGTATGTATGTGTGTTTGGGTGTGTGTGTGAGTGTGTGCTTGAGTGTCTGTGTGAGTGTGTGTGTATGAATGTGTGTGTGTGAGTGTGTGTGAGTGTTTGTGTGCGTGTACGTGTGTGTGAGAGTGTGTGTAAGTGTGTGAGTGTGTGGGAGAGTGTGTGTGTATGTGTGTGTTAGTTTATGTGTGAGACAGTGTCGTGCATGTGTGTGTGTATGTGTGTGTGTACATATGCGTGTGTGTGAGTGTGAGTGCATATGTATGTGTGTGTGTGTTTGTGTGCGTGTATGTTTGCGTGAGTGTGTGCATATGTGAGTGTGTATGTGTGTGAGTGAGAGTGTGCACATGCGTGTGTGTGTGTTTGATTGTATGTGTATGTGTGTGTTAGTGTGTGTGTGAATGTGTGAGTGTGTCAATGTGTGAGTGTGTGTGAGTGTGTGTGTGTGCACGTATGTATTTGTGTGGGAGTGTGTGTGAGTGTGTGCGAGTGTGTGCGAGTGTGTGTGTGTGTTTGTGTGACTGTGTGTGAGTGTATGCGTGTTGTGCTTGTGTGCATGTTTGTGTATATGTGTGCATGAGAATGTGTGTGAGTGTGTGTGAGTATGAGTGAGTGTGTGTGAGGGTGTGTGTGAGTGTGTGTGCGTATGTATGTGTGTGAGTGAGTGTGTGAGTGTGTGTCTGCATGTGTGCATGTTTGCATATGTGTGTGTATGTTTGTGTATATGTGTGCATGAGAGTGTGTGTGATTGTGTGTGTTAGTGTGTGCGTGTGTGTGTGAGTGTGCATGAGTGTGTGTGTGAGTGAGTATGTATGTGTGTGCATATGTGTGTGTGAGTGTGTGTGAGTATGAGTGAGGGTGTGTGAGGGTGTGTGTGTGCGTATGTATGTGTCTGAGTGAGTGTGTGAGTGCATTTGAGTGTGTGTGTGTGTAACTGTGTGAGTGTATGCATGTGTCTGTGTGTGCATGTTTGCATGCGTGTGCGTGTGTGAGTGTGTATGTGTGTCCATGAGAGTGTGTGTGTGTTTGTTTGTGTGTGTGTTCATGTATGTGTGCGTGTGTATGCGTGTGTGTGATTGAGTGTGTGAGTGACTGTGTAGGTGAGTGTGAGGATGTGTGCGTGAGTGTGTGTGTGTGCCTGTGTGAGTGTGTGTGTATGTGTATGAGTGTGTGTGTGTGTGTGTGTGTGTGTGCATATGAGTGTGTATGTGTGTGCGTGAGTGTGTGTGTTTGTTTGTGTGTGTGTTCATGTGTGTATGCGTGTGTGTGATTGAGTGTGTGAGTGACTGTGTAGGTGAGTGTGAGGGTGTGTGCGTGAGTGTGTGTGTGCCTGTGTGAGTGTGTGTGTATGTGTATGTGTGTGTGTGTGAGTGTGTGTGTGTGCACGCATGTGTGTGAGTGTATGTGACAGTGTGTTTGTGTGTATGTGTGTGTATGTGTGTGTGTCAATGTGTGAGCGTGTGTGAGAGTTTGAATGTGTATGTGCGTGTGAGTGAGTGTGTGTGAATGTGTGTGTATGAGTGTGTGTGTAAAGGTGTGTGTATGTGTGTGAGTGTGTGTTTGTGAGAATTTTGTGTGAGCGTGTGAGAGTGTGTGTGAGAGTGTGTATGTGAGTGAGTGAGTGTGTGTGTATGCGTGAGTATGCATGTGTGTGCATGTTTGCGTGAGTGTGCGTGTATGTGTGTGAGTGTGTGTGTGAGTGTGTGTGGGTGAGTGTGTCTGTGAGTGAGTGTGTGTGAGTGTGTGTATGTGAGTGTGAGGGTGTGTGAGAGTGTTTGTGTGTGTGCCTGTGAGAGTGAGTGTGCGTATTTGTGTGTGTAAGTGTGTGAGTGGGTGTGTGTCTGTGTGTGACCGTGTGTCTGTGTGTTTGCATGTGTTTGTGTATGTTTGCATGAGTGTGTGCATGTGTGAGTGTGTAAGTGTGTGTGTGCACACACGTGTGCGTGTAAGAGTGTGTGTGAGTGTGTTTGTGTGTGAATGTGTGAGTGTGTGAATATGTGAGTGTGTGTGAGTGAGTGTGAGTGTGACTGAGTGTGTGTGAGTGTGTGCGTGCATATGTATGTGTGTGTGTGAGTGCGTGTGAGTGTGTGTGTGAGTGTATATGTGTGCCTGTGTGTGCATGTTTGCGTGTGTGATTGTGTGTGTGAGCGTGTGTGTGAGAGTGTGTGTGTCTGCGTGTGTGACTCTGTTTGAGTCTATATGTGTGTGTGCATGTTTGTGTGAGTGTGCGCATGTGAGTGTTCATGTGCGTGAGAGTGTGTGTGTGCACGCATGATTGTGTGTGTATGTTTTTGTGTTAGTGTGTGTGTGAGTGTGTGTGTATGAGAGTGTGTGTGTATGAGAGTGTGAATGTATGAGTGTTTGTGTATAAGTGTGTGTGAGTGTGTGTCTCTGCATATGTCTGCCTGTGTGCATATTTGTGTGTGCATATGTATGCATGTGTGTGTCTGAGTGTGTCTGTGTGTGCGTATATGTGTGTATGAGTGTGTGTGTGGGAGTGTGTGTGTGTGTATGTGTGTGAGAGTGTGTGTGTGATTGAGTGTATGTGTGCGAGTGTGTGTGTGAATGCGTGTGAGTGTGTGCGTGTGTGTGCCTGTGTGACTGTGTGTGTGTATGCGTGTGTCTGCATGTGTGCATGTTTGTGTGAGTGTGTGCGTGTGTGAGTGTATATGTGTGCATGAGGGTGTGTGTGTGATTATGTGTGTGTGAGTGCATGTGTATGTGAGTGTGAGCATGTGAGTGAATGTGTATGTGCGAGTGTGTGTGTGTTTGTGTGTGTGTGAGTGTGTGCGTCTGTGTGTATGAGTGTATGCGTGTGTGTGCATGTTTGCATGAGTGTGTGTGTGTGAGTGTGTAAGTGAGTGCATGAGAGTGTGAGTGTGCGCGCGTGTGTGTAAGTGTCTTTGTGTGATTGTGTGTGTACGTCTGTGTTAGTGTGTGTGCATGTTTGTGGGAGTGTATGTGTGTGAGTATGTGTGTGCATGTGTATGCATGTGTGGGATTGTGTGTGTGAGTGACTGTGTATGTGAGTGTGAAGGTTTGTGATTGTGTGTGTATGCCTGTGTGAGTGTGTGTATGTGTATATGTGTGTGTGAGTGTGTGTGTGTCTCTGTGTGTGACTGTGTGTGAGTGTCTGCGTGTGTGTGCATGTGTGTGCGTGGGAGTGTGTGTTTGTGTGACTGTGTGTATGTGTGTGTGTTGGTGTGTGTGTGGGTGTGTGTGAGTGTGAATATGAGTGTGTGTGTGTGTATGTGTGAGTGTTGGTGTGTGTGTGGGTGTGTGTGAGTGTGAATATGAGTGTGTGTGTGTGTATGTATGAGTGTGTGTATATGTGTGTGAGTGTGTGTGTGAATGTGTGTATTAGTGTGTGGGTGAGTGTGTATATGAGTGATTGTGCGTATGTGTGTATTTGAGTGTGAGGGTATGTGAGCAAGTTTGTGTGTGTGCCTGAGTGTGTACGTATGGGTGTGTGCATGTGAGTGAGTGTGTGAGTGTGTGTCTGTGAGTGTGAGTGTGTGTGAGTGTTTGCGTGTGTGTGCAAGTGTGTATGTTTACGTGAGTGTGTGCATGTGTGAGTGTGTATGTGTGTGCGTGAGAGTGTGTGCGTGCGCGCGCATGTGTGTGAAAGTGTATTTGTGTGATTGTGTGTGCATGTGTGTGTTAGTGTGTGTGCATATGCATGTGTGTGTGAGTGTATGTGTGAGTGTGTGTGAGTGTCTGTATGAGTGTGTGTGTGTGTCTGAGTGTGGGTGCATATGTTTGTGTGAGTGTATGTGTGAGTGTGTGTGTAAATATGTGTGTGAGACCGTGTGTGTGAGTGTGTGTGTGTATGTATATGTGTGAGTGAGTGTGTGTGAGTGCGTGTCGGTATGTGTGTGTGTGACTGTGTGTGAGTGTATGCATGTGTACATATTTGTGCGAGTGTGTGCGTGTGTGTGTATGTGTGTGCATTAGAGGGTGTGTGTGTGAGTGTGTCTGTGTGATTGTGTATGTGTGTTAGTGCATGTGAGTGTGCGTGTGTATGTGTGCAGAAGTATGTGTTAGTGTGAGTGACTGTGTATGTGAGTATGAGGGTGTGTGAGTGAGTGTGTGTGTCTGTGTGAGTGAATGCGTGTATGTGTGTGAGTGTGAGTGAGTGTGTGTGAATGCATGTATGTATGTGTGTGAGCGTGTGTATGTGTTTGCGTATGAGTGTGTGTGTGTATGAGTGAGTGTGTGAGTGTGAGTGTGTGTGAGTGTGCGTGTGTGAATGCATGAGTGTGTATGTGAGGGCGTGTGTGTGTGACTGTGTGTGAGTGTATGTGTGTGTCTGTGTGTGTGCATGTTTGTGTGTGTGTATGAGATTGTGTTTGTGTGTGATTGTATGTGTTAGTGTGTGTGAGTGTGTGTGTGTGCGTGTGTATGCATGTGTGTGATTGTGTGTGATTGCGTGTGTATGTGAGTGTGAGAGTGTATGAGTGAGGGTGTTTGTGCCTGTGAGAGTGAGTGTGAGTGCAAGTGTATGTGTGTGTGTGCGAGTGAGTGTGTATGTGTCTGTGTGTGACTGTGTGTGAGTGCATGTGTGTGCATGTTAGCGTGAGTGTGTGTGCGCGTGTGTGTGAGTGTATGCATGTGTCTGCGTGTGTGCATGTTTGCATGAGTGGGTGAGTGTGTATGTTTGTGTATAAGTGGAGAAAGTGAGGACTGCAGATACTGGAGATCAGAGCTTAAAAATGTGTTGCTGGAAAAGCGCAGCAGGACAGGCAGCATCAAAGGAGCAGGAGAATCGACATTTCGGGCATGAGAGTGTGTGTGAGTGTGCATGGGTGAGTGAGTATGTTTGTGAATGTGTGTGCATATGTGTGTGTGAGAGTGTGAATGTGTGTTTGTGCGTGAGAGTGTGTGTGTGCAGTGTGTTTGTATGATTGTGTGTATGTGTGTGTCAGTGTGTGAGTGTGTGTGTGAGAGTGTGTATGTGAGTGAGTGAGTGTGTGTGTATGTGTGTGTGCATGTTTGCGTGAGTGTGTTTGAGTGTGTCTGTATATGTGAGAGTGTGTGTGTGAGTGAGTGTGTATGAGTGTGAGTGTGGGTGTGTGTGCGTGTGTCTGTGTGTGACCGTATGTGTGTGTTTGCATGAGTGTGCGTGTATGTTTGCATGAGTGTGTGCATGTGTGAGTGTGTATGTGTGTGCGTGAGAGTGTGTGTGCACGCATGTGTGCGTGTGTGAATGTGTGTGTATGTGTGTGTGTGTTAGTGTGTGTGAGTGTGTGTGAATGTGTAAGTGTGTGAATATGTGAGTGTGTGTGAGTGAGTGTGTGAGTGTGACTGAGTGTGTGTGAGTGTGTGTGTGAGTGCATGTGAGTGTGTGTCTGAGTGTGTGTTTGTGTGACTGTGTGTTAGTGTATGTGTGTGCCTGTGTGTGTGCATTGTTGCATAAGTGTGTATGTGTATGTGTGTGTATGTGCGTGCATGAGAGTGTGTGTGTGTGATTGTGTGTGTGTGTGATTGTGTGTGCATGTGTTTGTGTGTGTGTGATTGTGTGTGCATGTGTATGTGTGTGTGTGATTGTGTGTGTGAGTGTGTGTGTATGTGAGTGTGAGGGTGTGTGAGTGAGGGTGTTTGTGCCTGTGAGAGTGAGTGTGTGAGTGTGAGTGTGTGTATGTGTGTGTGCGTGTGAGTATGTGTCTGTGTGTGTGCATGTTAGCATGAGTGTGTGTGTGAGTGTGTATGGGTGTGCGTGAGAGAGTGTGTGCATGCGTGTTCATGTGGGAGTGTGTGTGTCAGTATTTTGGTGTGATTATGTGTGTGTGTTAGTGCATGTGTGCGTGAGCGTGAGTGTGTGTGTGAGTGTGAATATGTGAGTATGTGTGAGTGTGTGCATGAGTGTGTGTGTGTGTGTATGCATGTGTGTGATTGTGTGTGCATGTGTATGTGTGTGTGTGATTGTGTGTGTGAGTGCGTGTGTATGTGAGTGTGAGAGTGTATGAGTGAGGGTGTTTGTGCCTGTGAGAGTGAGTGTGTGAGTGTGAGTGTGTGTATGTGTGTGTGCGTGTGAGTATGTGTCTGTGTGTGTGCATGTTAGCATGAGTGTGCGTGTGAGTGTGTATGGGTGTGCGTGAGAGAGTGTGTGCATGCGTGTTCATGTGGGAGTGTGTGTGTCAGTATTTTGGTGTGATTGTATGTGTGTTAGTGCATGTGTGCGTGAGCGTGAGTGTGTGTGTGAGTGTGAATGTGTGAGTATGTGTGAGTGTGTGCATGAGTATGTGTGTGTGTATGCATGTGTGTGATTGTGTGTGCATGTGTATGTGTGTGTGTGATTGTGTGTGTGAGTGCGTGTGTATGTGAGTGTGAGAGTGTATGAGTGAGGGTGTTTGTGCCTGTGAGAGTGAGTGTGAGTGCAAGTGTATGTGTGTGTGTGCGAGTGAGTGTGCATGTGTCTGTGTGTATGACTGTGTGTGAGTGTTTGCATGTGTGTGCATGTTAGCGTGAGTGTGTATGTGTGTGCATGAGAGTGTGTGTGTGCGCGCGTGATTGTGTGTGTATGTGTTTATGTTAGTGTGCGTGTGTATGAGAGTGTGAGTGTATATGTGTGTGTGATTGTGTGTCCATGCATGTGTCTGCCTGTTTGCATGTTTGTGTATGCATATGAATGTGTGTGTGTGTGTGTGTCTGTGTGTGTGACTATGTGTGAGTGTATGTGTGTGTGTGCATGTTTGTGTGTGTGTGTGCATGTGAGTGGGTAAGTGTGTGCATGAGAGTGTGCGCACGTGTGTGTGTGAGAGTGAGTGTTTTTGTGTGTGTATGTGTGTGTTAGTGTGTGTGCATGAGAGTGTGTGTGTGAGTGTGTGATTGTGTGTGTAAGTGTGTGTGAGTAAGTGTGTGTGTGTGCGTGTGTATGCGTGTGTGTGAGTGACTGTGTATGTGAGTGTGAGGGTTTGTGATTGTGTGTGTGCCTGTGTGAGTGTGTGTGTATGTGTATGGGTGTGTGTGTCTCTGTGTGTGACTGTGTGTGAGTGTATGCGTGTGTGTGCATGTTTGTGTGTTGCGTGTGTATGTGTGTGTGTTAGTGTGTCTGAGTATGTGTGTGAATGTATGAGTGTGTGAATATGTGAGTGCATATGAGTGAGTGTGTGTGAGAGTGAGTGTGTATGTCTGTATGTGTATATGTGTGTATGAGTGTGTGAGTATGGCTGAGTATGTGTGAGGGTGAGTGTGTGTGTATGTGTATGGGTGTGTGTCTGTGTGTGTGAGACTGTGTGTGAGTGTATGTGTGTGTGTGCATGTGTATGTGTGTGTGTTAGTATGTCTGAGTATGTGTGTGAATGTATGAGTGTGTGAATATGTGAGTGCATATGAGTGAGTGTGTGTGAGTGAGTGTGTATGTCTGTATGTGTATATGTGTGTATGAGTGTGTGAGTGTGACTGAGTGTGTGTGAGGGTGAGTGTGTGTGTATGTATGTGTGTCTGTGTGTCTGCGTATATGTGTGCGTGAGTATGTTGGTGTGATTGTGTGTGTGTGAGAGTGTGAATGCGTGAGTGAGTGTGTGTGTGCGTGTGTATGTGAGTGTGAAGGTGTGTGTGTGTGTGAGTGTGTGTGTATATGTGTGTGAGTGTGTGTGTGAGTGTGTGAGTGAGATTGTGTGCGTATGTGTGTGTGAGTGTGTAAGTGTGTGCATGCGAGTGCGCGTGTGCATGTGAGAGTAAGTGAGTGTCTTTGTGTGATTGTGTGTGTATGTGTTTGTGTTAGTGTGCGTGTGTATGCGAGTGTGAGTGTATATGTGTGTGTGATTGTGTGTCCATGCATGTGTCTGCCTGTTTGCATGTTTGTGTGTGCATATGAATGTGTGTGTGTGTGCGTCTGTGTGTTTGTGTGTGTGACTATGTGTGAGTATACGTGTGTGTGTGCATGTTTGTGTGTGTGTGCATGTGAGTGTGTAAGTGTGTGCATGAGAGTGTGCGCACGTGTGTGTGTGAGAGTGAGTGTTTTTGTTTGTGTATGTGTGTGTTAGTGTGTGTGCATGAGAGTATGTGTGTGAGTGTGTGATTGTGTGTAAGTGTGTGTGAGTGAGTGTGTGTGTGTGTGCGTGTGTATGCGTGTGTGTTTGTGTGTGTGAGTGACTGTGTATGTGAGTGTGAGGGTTTGTGATTGTGTGTGTGCCTGTGTGAGTGTGTGTGTATGTGTATGGGTGTGTGTGTCTCTGTGTGTGACTGTGTGTGAGTGTATGCGTGTGTGTGCATGTTTGTGTGTGTGCGTGTGTATGTGTGTGTGTTAGTGTGTCTGAGTATGTGTGTGAATGTATGAGTGTGTGAATATGTGAGTGCATATGAGTGAATGTGTGTGAGAGTGAGTGTGTATGTCTGTATGTGTATATGTGTGTATGAGTGTGTGAGTATGGCTGAGTGTGTGTGAGGGTGAGTGTGTGTGTATGTGTATGGGTGTGTGTCTGTGTGTGTGACTGTGTGTGAGTGTATGTGTGTGTGTGCATGTGTATGTGTGTGTGTTAGTGTGTCTGAGTATGTGTGTGAATGTATGAGTGTGTGAATATGTGAGTGCATATGAGTGAGTGTGTGTGAGTGAGTGTGTATGTCTGTATGTGTATATGTGTGTATGAGTGTGTGAGTGTGACTGAGTGTGTGTGAGGGTGAGTGTGTGTGTATGTATGTGTGTCTGTGTGTCTGCGTATATGTGTGCGTGAGTATGTTGGTGTGATTGTGTGTGTGTGAGAGTGTGAGTGCGTGAGTGAGTGTGTGTGTGCGTGTGTATGTGTATGTGTGTGATTGTGTGTGTGAGTGCATGTGTATGTGAGTGTGAAGGTGTGTGTGTGTGAGTGTGTGTGTGTATATGTGTGTGAGTGTGTGTGTGAGTGTGTGAGTGAGATTGTGTGCGTATGTGTGTGTGAGTGTGTGTTTGTCAATGCGTGTGTCTGCCTGTGTGCATGTTTGTGTGTGCATATGTATGTGTGTGTGTGTGATTGAATGTTTGTGAGAGTGTGTGTGAGTGCATGTGTGTGTCTCTGTGTGACTGTGTGTATGCGTGTGTCTCCGTGTGTGCATGTTTGCGTGAGTGTGTGCATGTGTATGTGTGCGTATATGCGTGCATGAGAGTGTGTGTGTGTGATTGTGTGTGAGTGTATGCATGTGTGTGCTTGTTTGCGTGATTGTGTAAGTGTGTGCATGAGAGCGTGTGTGCATGTGAGAGTGTGTGAGTAAGTGTCTTTGTGTGTGAATGTGTGTGATAGTGTGTGTGCATGAGAGTGTGTGTGTGAGTGTGTGAGTGTGTGATTGTGTGTGTTAG
The DNA here is from genome assembly GCF_047496795.1 of Chiloscyllium punctatum. Classification (NCBI taxonomy): domain Eukaryota; kingdom Metazoa; phylum Chordata; class Chondrichthyes; order Orectolobiformes; family Hemiscylliidae; genus Chiloscyllium; species Chiloscyllium punctatum. The sequence continues at coordinate 98,130,446 of NC_092756.1, read as the reverse complement.
CGTGTGTGAGTGAGTGTGTGTGTGTATGTGAGTGATTGTGTGTGTGAGTGACTGTGTATGTGAGTGTGAGGGTTTGTGATTGTGTGTGTGTGTGCCTGTGTGCATGTGTATGTGTATATGTGTGTGTGTGTGTGTGTCTGTGTGTGTGACTGTGTGTGAGTGTATGCGTGTGCATGCATGTTTGTGTGAGTGTGTGCATGTGAATATGTATGTCTGTGCATGAGATTGTGTGTGTGCACGTGTGTGTTTGTGTGATTGTGTGTGGTAGTGTGTGAGTGTGTGTGTGAATGTGTGTGAGTGTGTGTGTGTGAGTGTGTGTGTATATGTGTGTGAGTGTGTGTGTGTGTGTATATGTGTGTGAGTGTGTGTGAGTGAGTGTGTGAGTGAGATTGTGTGCGTATGTGTGTGTGAACATGTGTGTTAGTGTGTGTGTGGGTGAGTGTGTGTGTGAGTGATTGTGTGTGTATTTGAGTGTAAGGGTATGTGAGAGAGTTTGTGTGTCTGCCTGTGTGAGTGCGTGTGTGTATGTGTGTATGTGTGTGCGCGTGTGTATGTGTGTATGCGTGTGAGTGTGAGTGTATGTCTGTGAGTGTGAATGTGTGTGAGTGTTTGCCTGTGTGTGCATGTGAGTGTGTGTGTGTGTGAGTCTGTGTGTAAGAGTGTGTGTGATTGTGTGTGTGAGTGCCTGTGTATGTGAGGCTGTGTGAGTGTGTTTCTGTGAGAGTCAGTGTGTGCGTGTGAGTGTGTATATGTCTGTGTGTGTGACTGTGTGTGAGTGTTTGCGCGTGTGTCTGTATTAGCGTGAGTGTGTGTGTGTTTGTGTGATTGTGTGTGTATGTGTGTGAGTGTGTGTGTGTGAGAGCGTGTGTGAGTGTATGCATGTGTCTGCATGTGTGCATGTTTGTGTGAGTGTGTGCGTGAATGTGAGTGTGTGTCTGTGTGTGTGTTTGTGAGTCTGTGTGTGTGCGTGAATGTGAGTGTGTGTGTCTGTGTGTGTGTTTGTGAGTCTGTGTGTGTGCGTGAATGTGAGTGTGGGTGTGAGTGAGTGTGATAGAGACTCGAACACACTGTCACTGCAAATAGTTAGACATTCTTTTGGCAAGGTGGGGGAAGATGGCAGTGTAGCCCGTCTTTGGGAGAGTTGCCCTTTAACAGCTGTGTGTATACACTGCTACCACTCTGCCTGGCAGGTAGTTTGCTGTGGGTCTGCATTGCATATTCACATGTCAGTTTCTTTTACAGTGATGCTGGCTTCATGACTTATGATGTGTTTTACTGTCTTAAATAAACTAACCCATGGAATTAATCAATCATCAACAAACAATTAATCATTAAATGGTTAACATTAACATAGCTCCCATATTGTCTGATTATCAACCCTCCTATCAATAGACACGCTCCCCTCTGTGTCTATTCCAGTCAGGATGGTTGATTATTACAGAGGTCCCAGACCAGGCAGGTCATGTCCCCTGAAAACAATTGGATAGCATCATGATATATGTCGTTTGAATGTAAAGGTATCTGCTTCTCTCAGGAATTACTTCTGTCAAAGGTCATGAATCTGTGGAATTCACTCTCCCAGAGTGCAGTGGATATTGGGACAGTGAATGCATTTAAGAAGGAGATTGAGGGATTTTTAATTAGTGACAGGTTGAAGAGATTATGGAGAGGAGGCATGAACATGGCACTGAGACCAACATGCGATGAGCTTGATTGAATTGAGTGGGGAGCAGGCTCGAGGGGCTGAATGGCCTCCTCTTATGGCAGCAACACCAAAGAGAGTTGTGACGGAAGCTCCCAGGGAGAAGGGGGAAAAGACCAAGAGCCCCAAGGCTGCAAAATCAGTCACAAAATCAAGTAAATCCAAAGGCCAAGCAACGAAATGAACCAAGATTGTTACACACAACCATCTGAACCCAAGGAGTTGGAAGGACTTGGTTCTGAATTTTTTGTTTCTCTATTTTCTAATTTATTCCTACAATCTGTAATGCTGGACTTGATATTTCTAATTTTTTTTCCTAAGAATATTTATGGAAGAGTCTGCACCTTGGTACCTTGTACCTAAGACAGTACTGTAAGTGGTGACTTGTAAACTTTTCAGTGGACCCATCTGAGTAGATGTGACAATAAAGCTCATTCAATTCAATTCAACTCTTACGTTGCATCTTCAGTAGTCACAGCATAGTTGTTTTCTGCTTGCAGTTTATCTTTGCTCTATATAAGCACAAAATTCAGGCTGAGAGTCCATCTGAGATCCTATAACAGTGTAAATAGTTGGTGTTGTTGAGAATAAACTTCAAGACTTCTGTCTCAATGAGAAGCTAAACGTTGTGGCATGTGTTACAAGAGCGAACATGTTGCCAGCAGTAAGATCGTATCTTCCTGACATTAATGTCCAACCCAGATAGCACATTAAAAACCCCTCACAGCCACAGGACTGAGACGAGGAAGAGTGCCTTCACTCAGAGAGTTGTGAGCCTGTGGAATTCTCTCCCACAGGAAAGTGTTGGGGCCAGTTCATTAGATATATTCTAGAGGGGGCTGGATGTGTCCCATGCAGCTAAAGGGGTCAAGAGACATAGAGAGAAAGTGGGAATGGGATACTGAGACTACATGATCAGCCATGATCACATTGAATGGTGGTGCAGGTTTGAAGGGCCAAATGGCCTACTCCTGCATCTATTTTCTGTGTTTCTATGTTTCGGATTATTTTGTTGAACCCCTTTAATTTTCTTGTTTCAAAGAGAACATTCCTAGTTCTCTAGCCATTTCTTGTCGTTGGTGGGATTGGGTTAATCTATGGACTGAATGTTTTGGGAGGGGATTCCCTCCCACCAAATTCTCCACTTGGAGTGGGAGGAGGGGGAGGCTTGATCCCTGGGGCATCGGAATGACAATCAAGTTCACTCCCTCCCACTCCTAGAGCCATCCTCTCAGACCTAGCAACAGATCACCTTTTTTTTCAAGTTTGTTCATAGGATGTGGACACTGTAGTCGGGGTCAGTATATATTGTCCTGGAGAAAGTGGTGGTGATCTGCAGCCTTTCAGGTGTAGGGACACCCACAGATCTGGTCATGAAGAGTTCCAGGATTTTCCTGTTAAAGTGATGGAATGATGATACAGTTCCAAGACCAGATATTGTGTGGCTTCGTTGAAAGCATTTCCTGGCATCTGGTGCCTTTGCCCTTCTAAGTGGTAGAAGCCATGGGCTTGGAAGGTGCTGTCTAAGGAATTTTGGTGTGTTGCTGCAGTGGCACATACTGCTTTCAGTGTGTGGGGCTGGTCAAGGGAGTAAATATTGAAGGTGGTGGTTGTAGTATCAATCAAACAGGTTACTTTGTTCTGGACGATGTCAGTGTGAGTGTTGTTGGAGCTGTTTTCACTCTGGCAAGTTGGGAGTATTCCATCACACTCCTGACCTGTGCCTTGTAGGTGGTGAACAGGAGGTTAGTTGCTCACCACCCAGCCTCTGACCACTCTTATAGTCACATAATATATATGGCTGGTCCAGTTCAGTTTCTAGTCAATGGGAATTTCCAAGAGTATTGATTATGGGGGATTCAGCGATGATAATGTTGTTGAATCTCAAGGAAATGGTCATTGCCTGGCACTTCTGTGGTGTGCATTGAATGTAACATTTGAATGTTATTGGTCCATCATCTTGGTCATGTGATACAGGATATGGCTTATAGAAACATAGGAGCAGGACTTGCCCATTCAGTTCCACGAATCTGTTCTACCATTCAATGAGATCATGGCTGATCTCCTCATGGACTCAGCTCCATTCACCCGCCCTCTCACTGTATCCCTTAATTCCTTTACTGTTCAAAAACCATCTACCTTTGCCTTTAAACCATTTACTGCGGTAGCCCCAACTGCTCAGGGAATTCCACTGATTTACAACCCTTTGGGTGAAGAGGTTCCTCCTGAACTCAGTCCGAAACCTGCTCCCCCCCTTATTTTGAGGCTATGCCCCCTAGATCTAGTTTATCCCACCAGTGGAAATAACCTCCCTGCTTCTACTTTATCTATTCCCTACCTTTATATATCCAGCTATGGCCCATATCCCTTAATACTTTTGCTTAATGAAAAATGATCAATCTCAGATTTAAAATTAACATCTGACCCAGTATCCACAGCCATTTGTGGGAGCAAGTTCCAAACCTCTCCTATCTCCTTTGGGCGTCGAAGTGTTTCCTATCATCTCCCCTGAATGGTCTGATCCTAATTCTCAGACCCATGCCCCCTTGTCCCAGAATCCCCAACCAGTTTCTCTTTATCTATCCTGTCTTTTCTTGTTGTGTATGGGGGGGGCTAAAAGACAGAGGAGTGTAGATAACATCTGACATAGTCTGAACAGCTTTGATTCAATGAATGAAGACAAATTGTTTCCATTAGGGGGAGGGTCAGTGACTGGAGAACAGGGTTGGAAGAGATTTGAGAAAAGAACCAACAACAGGACAAAGCATTTTGTGGCATACAGAGTTATGGTAATGGAACGCATTGCCTGAAAGGAAGGTGAAGGCAGATTGAACAGGAACTTTCAAAGGTGAATTGGATAAATCTTTGATGGGGAAATCTTTGAAAGTTACAGGGGATTGAGAGAGGAGTGCGTCCAATGGACAATGGCCTTTTCAAAGCACTGTTACCAACAGAATGGGGTGAATCATTTCTGCTGTAAATTCGATGAAATCTCACACAGGATGGTAAACTGCGTATTTTAATCATCAAGATACCACAAAAGATTTTCTTTTGTATTTTAATATTGTATTTTGTCGCTAACTAATCACGGAAGTGACAAATGTTCAGGAATTGAAGAGATTTTTTTCCCTGTTGGTTCTGGGCCTAACAGCTGCAGAGAAACACAAAATTGATATTTTTTTCGATATATAATATACTTTTATATTTAGCTTATTTGGAATGCAGTAAGTGCTAATAGCCCATAAAAGAGAGGGAAAGAATGCGGCTTTTCATCCCAGAGCTGAGTGGCTTTTGATTCAGAGTTGCAGATGTTCATCAGAGGAGCCATTATCTGAGACATTTCCTGTCACTAGCGTGCCTTTAACCCTTTCCCAACCTGTCGCCACTCCCATATCTTGGCTTAGCCTCAGATCTCTCTCTCTCTCTTTCTCTGTCTGCACCAACAAGATCAAATTCCTTGCCATCGTCAGGGCCAGGAACCAGTGCAGACAGAAAGATGTAGAAGGTTAGAGCTAAAAGGTCATTCGGCACAAAAACTCCAAATTTCAACTGTGGCAAAAAGAACACATCTATTAAAATCAATTTCGGTGCATCAGAAAGAAATAAGTGATTTCTAGAACATTCTGGCCCAAATCAAATGGCGAGAAACCAGACCTGAGGCACTCAACCTCATGAACTTGGGAACACTTTCATCTAAGTGGGCCACAACATCCAAACTCAATGTCATGTTATCTAACGATGACAAATCAATAAGATCTGCTCGAAAAGTAACCTTCACCATTTGACAGTGTGAGAGTTGAGGCTAATTTCTTCTAAAGCGAAATTAAGCTGCTTTCTCGTGTCTAATTGACAGGATCATGGCTGACTATAACACTCAGTTCTGTTCTGAAGCAGTGAGAGGGAGGGGTAGGGCTGGGGGTGTTGAGGAGCTTACAACAAGGAGGGAATTGTCTTTGAGTTAGTGTCACATGCTTCAGAACTGATGCCAGGAAATACCTCTTCACGTGGACAGTGGTGGAAATCTGACACCTTTGCCCCAAAAAAAGGGGGGGCGCTGAGTTGTAAATGTCAGAAATGAATGTGTAATAATTGTAACGAGGTCAGCCAGGTGGATCTTATAGAATATGAGTTCCTTGATTGGGGTTGTTAACCTGGTCGAGTTAGGAGCCCTGGCTGACAGATACAAACAGGAGTCTCTGCTCACTCTAGTAGCCAGTTCTGAAGGAGCTGGGTCAGTGTCATGTACTTTACACACATTAATAAAGGGTGATTTGGTGACGGGGTACTAGCCTTCATGATGTTATTTCAGGATGGATGAGGTATTGTTGGTGAAGAGTATTAATGTAGTAAGGGTTATGGAACTGAGGCAGAGGGATGGAGGAGTTGGAGAGTTAGGGTTAGGGTTATGAATGGGCTCCTCCTGTTCCTGTGTACACTCTTATTTTGCACAACAGACACTGGATATGAAAAGGTGTGGTGCTGTAAAAGCACAACAGGTCAGGCAGCATCTGAGGAGCAGGAGGATCAGCATATTGGGCAAGAGCCCTTCATCAGGATGAAGGACTCTTGCCTGAAATGTCAATTCTCCTGCTATTCGGAAGCTGCCTGGCCTGCTGTGCTTTTCCAGCACCACACTCTCGATTCTGATCTCCAGCAGCTACAGTCCTCCCTTCCTCATATCGGATATAGAGGACAGACTCTTGGCCACTTTTGGGGGCGATGAATCTTGCCTGTGCTCAGTGGACAATGGAAACAGTACCAAAATTGAAATACCATTTCTGCATAGCTCCACAAGTTTTGTGGGCAGCCAATAGACTGGGTTACTTGTTGGGAAATCTAGAATTTAGCTTCAACACTCGTTTTATGTTCCATTACAGGAGGGTCAGAAAAGAGCAATATTACTCTGTTGGTTCAATGTGTTATGTTAAAACATCTCCCCGATGTTCCACTTTCCAAAAACACAAGCCCATTGCCACAGTTCCTAACTTTTAACAGTGAGTTGATGCTGTCAGAGAATTGTCAGTGTTAGCAATCATTGGAATTCCAACTAGAATCCCATCTTCAATTCTTTAGCTCTGAGGAAGTCTTCCTTAAATCTCTATCTTCTCCATTACAATTCCCTGAAAGCCTATCTCTACTGCCAAGCTTTTGGTCAACATGTCCAATATTGTTTTTGTAGAAGCTCTTTTTATGGGACGTGGATATCACTGACTGAGCTAACAGATATTTCCCATCCCTAAATTCAGTTAAGAATTGGCCATTTTGCTGTGAGACCAGGTGAGGACGGCAGACTTCCATTCTTCTTCAGTGAAACAGATGGTTTTTAACAATAATCCACAACGGCTCTGTTCTGGGTTATTAAATGAAAACTGAATTCAAATTTTGACATGTGCCCCAGTGGGATTTGAACCCATGGTCTCAGAACATTATCCTGGGATTTTGGTCCTGTGACATTACCACTACAGCACCACCTCCCCTTTTTTGACACATGTTCATCATATATTTTTATTGTAAGTTGAAATCGTGGGTTTTGAAACAGACAGATCCATACTTAGGTTGACAAAGAACATAGAGCATAAAACAGTACATCACAGGAACAGGCCCTTCGGCCCACAATGTTGTGCTTAACAAGATGCCAAATTAAATCAATCCCTTCTGCCCTTGGTCCATATCCCTCTATTCCTTGCATATTCATGTGTTTATCTAAAAGCCCCCTAAACGCCCCAATCGTATCTGCCTCAACCACCACCCCCTGGTAGTGTGTTCCAAACTCTATCACTCTCTGTGTAATAAACGTGCCCCTCACATCTCCTTTGAACTTTCCCCTCTCACCTTAAATGCATGCCCCCCTAGTATTAGACATTTCATTGCTGGGAAAAAGATTCTGACCATCAACTCTATCTACACATCTCATAAGTTAATGAACTTCTATCAAGTCTCCCCTCAGACTTTGTCACTCCAGAGAAAACAAACAGAGTTTTTCTAGTCTCTCCTTGTGGCTCATACAGTTAAAGTTTGACTTGTTTTTCTTGTAGAGTGGGTGAATAAGGGGAGACATAGTTTTAGTTTCATTTCTGAGCCCTGTGAGTGGTACCTGTTTATATGTGAATAGTTCGTGTTTTAGAGACAAGAGTAGGAGACAAAGAGAGAAATGGGCCGTAGATTAGCAGCAAGGTTTCCTACGGGCCTGGGGAGACAGAGACAGAAACCAGATCTTTTACAGGTACAGAAAAATTTAGAAGCTGAGTGTGCAGGTTTCTTTCAGAGAGTGAAACACATCATTCATTCAGAAAGAAAAAAGCCTGTAATCATAACATTGTAGTTTAGACCATAAGACATTGGAGTAGAAATTAGGCCATTCAGCCCGTCAAGTCTGTTCCACCATTCAATCATGGCTGATAAGTTTCTCAACCCCATTCTCCTGCTTTCTCCCTGTAATCTTTGATCCCCTTGATACTCAAGAGCATATCTACCTCAGTCTTAAATACACTCAATAGCCTGACCCCCACAGCCTTCTGTGGCAATGAATTGAATTTCACGTGTGTCACGGCAGAGTGAAAAGCTTTGTCTTGTGAGCAATCCAGGCAGATCATAGAGTGAAGTAGCATAGATAAGTAAATAATAAATAAACAGCAGCAAAAACAAAAACACAGATACAGGCAAATGCTAAGAGTTTGTGAGTCCATTCAGTATTCTAGCAACAGTAGGGTAGAAACTGGCTGGTGCGTGTGTTCAGGCTTCTGTACCTTCTCCCCGATGGTAGAGGTTGTAGAAAAACATTGTCAGGGTGGGATGGATCTTTGAGAATGCTGGCGGCCTTTCCTTGACAGTGGGCCTGGTAGATGGATTCTATAGATGGGAGGTTGGCCTTTATGATTGCCCGGGCCGAGTTCACCACTCTCTGTAGCCATCTCCAATCTTGAATGGTACAGTTACCATAGATTCCATAGTTTAGCAATCTCTTAAACACTCAGAGCAGAAGGAAAGAATTCCTGAGTGGCTTAATGTCAGTCATGGAAAACTGCAGAATTGGAAGGCATTGGAAAAACATTGAAACATAGAATGTAGGTGCAGGAGTAGGCCATTCGGCCCTTTGAGGCGGCATCACCATTCAATACGATCAGGGCTGACCATGCAATCTCAGTCTTCCATTCCCATTTCCCTCCCATACCCCTCTATCCCTTTAGCTGCAACAGCCACACCCAGCTCCCTCTTGAATATACCTAGCGAAATGGCCCCCAATAGCTTTCTGTGCGAGAGAATCCCGCAGGTTCACAACTCCAAGTGAAGAAATTCTTCCTTGTCTCAGTCCTGAAATGGCTTGCCCCTGATTCTTAAACAGTGAGCCCTAGTTCTGAACTTCCCCAACATCAGAAACATTCTTCCCACATCTACCCTGTCCAGTCCCATCAGGATTTTAGATGTTTTGATGAGACATCCCCCCCTTCTAAATTGCACGCTATGTCGAACCAGTCTTTCCTGATATGTTAGTGAAGAGGAAGAGGACTTTAAGAAATCCATGTTAAGAAATAAGTGAGCAGTGTTAGTAAGTTTTTAAGGGTCTCAGGAAGAGACGTTAACTAAAGAAATAGCATCAAGTTAATGCAGAATATAGTGAAAATTACAGCTGTTTCAACGGAAGAAGCAACTTTAAAATGGGACCAGTGTGACTGAAGTTTCAGTGCTTGTAAGGTTGTGTTGAAGGTAAAAAAGTTTGAATCTTTATGTTTGATTTTTGTATTAAGACCATTTGAACATGTTATTGGACAATCTGTTTTAATCCTTTGTTGAGTAATAAATTTTGATGTTCTTCTGCTGCAAGTATATTGGCAATCTCTTGTGAATACGATCAATGACTGACGTCCACAGTAAACAAATTACAAAAATAAAATGCATAATCGATCAACCCAGGTTCCGATATTACCATCAACTGGAACCATACATTCAACAATGGCTTGGTGTCAAATTTTATTTGACAGTCACTCTTGCGCAGCAGCTTGTGCCATTGGTGCTGTGAGAATCCAAGTTGTTGTTGTAGCATTGCTTAATCTCTCATCTAGTTATTGACTTGCCAACTTGATATAAAGAGCACATTAAATTGTGTTAAGAGTTGAAAGCTGGGCAGCCATGAAAGAGCCCATTATGAGCAGCGGTGAAGACACAGGGAACCACGTCAGCAGCTTGGTGCGTATTTAGAATGATGCCTGAGGCTCCACTGCTCTTGGAATTTAATTTGTGAAATAGGTACCAAGGGGGTTGCTGAGAAATCTGTTGTTGTGATACAGTAATCTGGTATGTGTTCATTAAGTGTGATTCAGTCCCTGTGACCATGTAGACAGTGTCACCTTCGAATTCAAAATCTGTCCCTACAGAATAAAGACAGTGGAATAGAATGTGACTCTGTTACTCCAGCATCTGGAGTACAGGGGGCTAATGAACGTGGAAGGTGGTAGGAAGAGAGAAGCAGACAGCATAACACACAGACACACACACACAGACACACACAGACACACACACACACACACACACACACACACAGACACACACACACACATACATACACAGGTGCACACACACAGACAGACAGACACACACACACACAGGAGTGCACATACACAGGTGTACACACACACATACATGCGCGCGCGCACACAGGCACACACACGTACATACACACAGGTAAAGAGATGCAGAGTGAGACACATAAACACATATGCACCCCCCTCCCCCCACACACGCACATATAAAGAGATACAGAGAGAATGAGATACACACACGCGTGTGCGCACACATACATACACGCATATTCTCTCACACACATGCACTCACACACACATTCACTCACGCACACACAGACTTACACACACACTCAAAGACAGACACACACATTCATACATATACACACATACTCATAGACAGATAGACAGACACGCATTCTCTCTCTCACACACACACGCACACACACACACACACACAAATACGTCCACACATAACGAAATTATGGAGAGAGAAAAGGGTGGAGACGGTGGTGAGTGACACAGGCAGAGAGGCGGTTACACAGAAAGAAATAGACAAGGACTAAATCAGGAGAGAGACAGAGAGGGAGAGAATGAAAGAAGAAAAAGGAGGCAAAGGGAGAATGAGAGACAGAGGAATGGGAAATGTGAGAAAACGATAAAAATAATGAGTGAAGGAGAAAGCAAAGAGAAGGCAGAGCTGAGGAGGGTGACAGTGAAAGTTAAGGAGAGTGACAGCAATGATAACGATACAGAAAGGAAAAGAAACAGAAAGTGACAGTGGAGAAAATCGTCAAATGATCAGAGATATAGAAAGGGGGGCATTTCCCTACAACCGCTGGTTTCTGAAATTGTAGAATTACATTTCTACACCTACACTCGTTTTACATAATTTTACATCCAACTGTAGCCCATTGTCTGAGGAGAAATGATCAGGGAGTGTCCATCTCTGATGACATTGACCGCTGCTCAGTCCTGACATGGGTCATCCTACATTACAGCTTCCAGCTGAGAATCCTCTTAACATAAAGGCACAAATAAAATGTTTTTTAAAAGCAAGCTACACATCTACTCTTGCAGACAAAGATGTTTACAGCATTTCCTCGACCCGATGTAGGCTCAATAAGCAACTGTATTCACCAATGCAATCAGAATCTGAGTTTCCACAGAGTCAAACAGCCAATCCCCACTGACCAGGGAAAGTCATTCAGGGCAGCATCTTGTGCATTAAGTTCAAATACAAAAACAAGTTACTTTCATATGGAACCCTTAAAGGAGTAAAACTAACCAAGACATTTGATCGGAATGATTAATAAACAAAGACTTGTTGCAAGTCACTGAATGTTTTTGTTCTAAGCTGACCCTGCAAAAGCTTCCCAAGTTATCACAGCTGCACCCAGAACACCTCACAATGTGCAGCTTCTGGGAGTGGAGGGTTGGACAGCTCCCTTCCTTACTTGTCTGATCCCTGCTCTTCCTTCAGGCAATGTTCCTTGTCAGAGAACGTGCCACCCTCATGGGGAGAGATGTTGCTGCTCCATTTCCCTTGCTGGGGCAAATTGGACCTCAGGGCTGATGGTCATTATGCACTCTGTGCTGGTGGTAAGATCACATCTTCCTGCAATGAAGAAACATTTTCTCTAGTACTATGTAGGTATCTGTGGTTGGGGAGATATAGCTGGTCATTCACAATTCCCACACAAAACTATGGTGACTATAGCTCAACACCATTTTAAAGTTGGGCTAACTTTGTTGACAGCGTTGAATCTTCGCACTCTGACTAACTCTCTAATGCTCAGCTCAGGCAATGAATTAGGAAAAAGCAAGGACTGCAGATGCTGGAAATCAGAGTCAAGAGTGTTGTGCTGGAAAAGCACAGCAGGTCAAGCAGCATCTGAGGAGCAGGAGAATTGACATTTCAGGCATAATTCCTGATGAAGGCCTTATGCTTGAAAAATCGTTCCTCCTTCTCCTCGAATGCTGCCTGACCTGCTATGCTTTTCCAGCACTGCTCTCTCAACTCAGGCAATGAATTGGCAGTTTATCAAAGGGAGCAGCACGGTGGCTCACTGGTTAGCACTGCTGCGTTATAGCACCAGGGTCCCAGGTTCGATTCCAGCCTCGGGCGACTGACTGTGTGGAGTTTGCACATTCTCCCCATGTCTGTGTGGGATTCCTCCAGGTGCTCTGGTTTCCTCCCACCATCAAAGATGTGCAAGTCAGTGGGAATTGACCATGGTAAATTGCCCATAGTGTTAGGGTGCATTAGTCAGAGGGAAATGGGTCTGGGTGGGTTACCCTTTGGAGGGTCGGTGTGGACTTGTTGGGCCAAAGGGCCTGTTTCCACACTGTAGGGAATCTAATCTAAATGTTGCCCTCTGATATTTTACCCTGATTTTGTCTCTCACCTGTTGTTATTTCAACTTCAGTAGTTTTTCCACTATTAGAAGAGTAATTTAGGTCCAGTATGACAATAATCTTTGGATTAAACTGTGCCTTCAGTAGGAACATTTCTCCACTCAAGAAGTTCAGTCATACAAGCAAGGGCAGGACTGACACACAATTAATATAGGATTAGTGGTGCTGGAAGAGCACAGCAGTTCAGGCAGCATCCAACGAGCAGCGAAATCAACGTTTCGGGCAAAAGCCCCCGAAACGTTGATTTCGCTGCTCGTTGGATGCTGCCTGAACTGCTGTGCTCTTCCAGCACCACTAATCCAGTATTTGATTTTCAGCATCTGCAGTCATTGTTTTTACACAATTAATATAGGGCCCAGTAATGCTGTAGAACAGAGAGACCTTGGGGTTCAGTACATCATTCTTTGAAATATGCATCACAGATAGACAGGGTGGTTAAAAAAGAAGGTGTTTATCATGCTTGCCCTCATTGCTCAGTTCCTTTGAGTATAGGAGTTGGAACGCTGTATTGAAGTTGTAGAGGACATTGATGAGGCCTCTTCTGGAGTACTGTGTCCAGTTGTGGTCGCCCTGCTATAGGAAGGATAGGATTAAACTGGAGAGGGTGCAGAAAGGATATACCAGGATAGTGCCAGAAATGGAGGGTTTGAGTTATAAAAATAGACTGGAAACAGTAGGACAATTTTCACTGGAGCTCAAGAGGTTGAGGGATGACCTTTTAGAGGTTTATAAAATCGTGAGGGGCACAGATAAGGTGAATGGCAGGGGTCTTTTCCCTAGAGTGGGGAAGTTCAAATCTAGGGAGCACATTTTTAAGGTGAGAAGGAAAAAGATTTAAAAAGGACACGAGGGACAACATTTTTACACAGAGATTGGTTTGTGTGTGGAATGAACTGCCAGAGAAATTGATGAATGTGAATACAGTGGATAAGTACATGAATAGGAAAGGTTTGGAGGGATATGGGCCAGGAGCAGGCAGATGGGACTAGTTTAGTTTGGGGTTATGGTCAGCATGGACTGGTTGGGCCGAAGGGTCTGTTCCCATGTTGTATGACTGTATGACTCTATTATCTTATGCAATTCTGTGCTGGATGTTTTCGATTTCTTTGTGATCTCTTGTGACTGTTGCTGCTGCCTCAGCTTTTCGAGTTGGCTGGAGATAACGTATGGGGTTGTATTTCCCAATCCTTTGTGATGTGGCTGAAATTGTCACTCATGAGCTGAGGGCCATTTAGAGTCATGACAATGTCTGGAATGCTGTATGGTGTGAAGTCATTCAGGCAATCTACAATCTCAGGTACATCTCCGGGACACCCGCACCAATCAACCCCACCGCCCTGTGGCCCAACATTTCAACTCCCCCTCCCACTCTGCCGAGGACATGCAGGTCCTGGGCCTCCTCTACCGCCGCTCCCTCACCAACTGATGCCTGGAGGAAGAACACCTCATCTTCCACCTCGGAACACTTCAACCCCAGGGCATCAATGTGGACTTCACCAGTTTCCTCATTTCCCCTCCCCCCACCTCACCAGCTCAGCACCGTCCCCATGACTTGTCCTACCTGCCAATCTCCCTTCCCACCTATCCACTCCACCCTCCCCTCTGACCAATCACCTCCATCCCCACCTCTATTCACCCATTCTACTCTTTGCTACCTTCCCCCACCCTCCTCTCTGACCTATCACCTTTATCCCCACCTCCATCCACTTATTGTACTCTCTGCTACCTTCTCCCCAGCCCCACCTTCCCCCCCACCCCTCCTTTATCTCTCCACCCTGGAGGCTTCCTGCCCCTATTCCTGATGAAGGGCTTTTGCCCGAAACGCCAATATTCCTGCTCCTCGGATGCTGCCTGACCTGCTGTGCTTTTCCAGCACCACTCTGATCTATACGCTGCACATCCTGACAATTGATGAATTGAGGGTGATCAGAATACCAGCTCCTGTGACTGTGAAGTGATCTACTCCAAACTTGTCCATGGTCTGTCTGGGATAAACCACTCCTGATCATGCATAGCTTGGTATTTATTGTACACATCACACTGGCTGTATTGCTCCTTGAGGTCACTGCTCATTTTCAGCCAATAAATACTCTTGTCTCTGACTTTAGCATTTTTTTCTCTCATCTCCTTAGGGATAGTGATTCTATTTCCGCTGTACAAGATAACATCTTGGGCTACCTTGCCATCTCTGTTTGCCCAGAACTCAGCAGTAGATGGGTCCTTGATTATTTCAGGGGTTTTCCTTTCATTGGGACTTCCTTCAGAATTTGGAGAGTTGGACTTTGTTGGATCATTTATTGATTTGAGCAAGATGCCTGTTTTCCAGATTCAACATCTTTGCAAGTTGTTCAAACTGCAGATGGACTGGGGAAATAGGATGGTATGGTGTCACAGTGGTTCGCACTGCTGCCTCACAGCAGCGGGAACCCAGGTTCGATCCCACCCTCGGGTGACTGACTGTGTAGAGTTTGCACATTCTCCCCGTGTCTGCGTGGGTTTCCTCCGGGTGCTCCAGTTTCCTCCCACAGTCCAAAGATGTGCAGGTCAGGGTCGATTGGCCATGGGAAATGCAGGATTTCAGGGATCAGGTCGGAGGGGAGGGTGGGTGGGGGTTTGGTTGGGTCTGGGTGGGATGCTCTTTGGAGAGTCAGTGTGGACTTGATGGGCCAAATGGTCTGTTTCCACATTGTAGGGATTCTATGAAATTAGGCTAGTAGCGGATCTGAAGGAAGGGAATGTCTGTGAGATGGTTTCCTTGGAGCAGCTTGTTGTAGATCCCACGAGGGAACAGGCAATTCTGAATTAGGTGATGTGTAATGAGGCAGACTTGATTAGGGAGCTGAAGGTGAAGGAACCCTGAGAGGGCAGTGACTGTGACATAATAGAATTCACCCTATATTTTGAGGGGGAGGAGCTGGAATCAGATGAAAATGTATTACAACTGAGTGAAGGTATCGACAAAGAGTTGAGGGAGGAGCTGGTCGGAGGTGATAGGACAGGGAATCTGGCAGGGAAGACAGGGGAGCAGCAATGCCAGGAGTTTCTGTGGGTGATTCGGCAGGCACAACGGAAATTCATCCCAAAGAAGACGAAACATACTCAGGGGAGGATGAAGTAACTGTGGCTGACACGGGAAGTTAGGGAGAGTATAAAAGCAAAAGGAAAAGCTACAATGTGGTGAAGATCAGTGAGAAGCCAGAGGATTGGGAAACCTTTAAAAACCAACAGAGGATAACAACTATAACAATAAGGGGGGAGGAGATGAAATAGAAGGGTAAGCTAGCTAGTAATATAAAATAGGATTGTAAGAGTTTTCTTGGATATATAAAATGTAAGAGAGAGGCAAGAGTAGATGTTGCACATTTGGAAAATGAGGGCTAGAGAAGTAATAAAGTGGATCAAAGAAATGACAGGGGAACTGTATACCTGCAGACAGTGGAAGACACCAGCAGCATTCCAGAACAGGGGACAGAGGTGAGTGCAGTGGCTATCACTGAGGAGAAGCTGCTGGGGAAGCTGAAAGGTCTGAATGTGGATAAATCCCGGACCAGATTGACTACAGCCCAGAGTTCTGAAGGAGATAGCTGAGGAGATTGTAGAGGACACACTGGAGTCAGGGAGGGCTCTAGAAGACTGGAAAATGGCTAATTTCACATCCTTTTAATAGGCTGCACCCATCATCACACTGTGCTGAATGTTATAAAGATCCCACAAAAGTATACAAACAAAAGTTCAGAGTTCTCAAAATTTGAGAGGAGTCAGAGGAGAATTTACCGAGATGTTGCCAGGATTGGTGGGACTGAGCAACAGGGAGAGGCTGAATAGGCTGGGGCTGTTTTCCCTGGAGCATTGGAGGCTGAGGGGTGACCTTATAGAGATTTATAAAATCATGAGGGGTATGGATAGCATGAATAGATAAGGTCTTTTCCATGGGGTGGGGGAGTCCAGAACTAGAGGGCATAGGTTTTGGGTGAGAGGGGAGGGATGTAGAAGAGGCTTGAGGGACAACGTCTTCACTCAGAGGGTGGTGCGTGTATGGAATGAGCTGCCAGAGGAAGTGGTGGAGGCTGGTACAATTACAACATTTAAAAGGCATCTGGATGGGTAAATGAATAGGAAGGGTTTAGGGAGATGTGGGCCACTTGCTGGCAAATGGGACTACATTAGATTAGGATAGCTGGTCAGCATGGACGAGTTAGACCGAAGGGTCTGTTTCCGTGCTGTGTATCCTGAACAACATACACCCCTCAAGCAACATCACCCAAACAACCCAACCATTGATCTTCTGTTCTGTTCCTGGGATCTTGCCATGCACAAATTCAGTTGATCTGGTTGTCCAAATAAGAACAATGCCTTCAATTCAAAGGCTCATTATTTGTAGCAAACAATTTAGAGATGCCTGAAAAACCGTAAATACAAGTTTTTATTTTCTTATTTTCCTAAAATAGGAATGAACTGAATCCAGAATGCAGACCCTGCAACATTCCAATGGTCACGGGTTGAGGGATTCATCTGAGGCCCGGCTGCCGTCCTTCACAAACTAGACTCCATTAGCAATACCAAACATTGAAGAGTCAGGTTTGCTCGCTGAGCTCGAAGGTTCATTTTCAGACGTTTCATCACCATACTAAGTAACATCTTCAGTGGGCCTCCAGATGAAGCACTGGTAGTGTAGCCTGCTTTCTGTTTATGTGTTTGGGTTTCCTTGGATTGGTGATGTCAGTTCCTGTGGTGACATATCCTATGGTGATGTCATTTCCTGTTCTTTTTCTCAGGGCGTGGTAAATGGGATCCAAGTCAATGTGTTTGCATTCCTAGAAGCATGGCACTCCAATCAAAACTCTATCTACAAACACATTGACTTGGTTCCCATTTACCACCCCCTGAGAAAAAGGACAGGAAATGACATCGCCACAGGAAATGTCACCACAGGAAATGACATCACCAACCCAAGGAAAGCCAAACACATAAATAGAAAGTGGCCTACACCACCAGTGATTCATTTGGAGGCTCACTGGTGATATTCCCTAGTATGGTGATGAAATGTCTGAAAATGAACTTTCCAGCTCAGCGAGCAAACCTACATCCAGAACCTCAACCTGAGCTACAAATCTCCTCAAAAATTGAAGAGTCAACATTCAACATTGGAAAAGTCACCTTGTTTCTCACTGGAACAGTGAAGAAGGAAATAATGTAAACAGGGAGAAACTATTCACACTCATGAAAGGATTGAGAATGAGAGAGCACAGAATCATAGAATCCTTACGGTGTGGAAACAGGCTATTTGGCCCATTGGGTCCACACTGACCCTCTGAAGATCACCATCCAGACCCGCCTCATCCCTATAACCCTGCATTCCAGATAGCTAACCCATCATCCCTGGACATCACAGGCAACTTAACACAGCCAATCCACCCTCACCTGCACATCTTTGGATTCTAGGAAGAAAGCAGAGGACCTGGAGGAAACCCACAGAGACACAAGGGTTTAATATTATAGTGAGAGGCAGATTGCTATCCATATGGAGCAGAAAGCCCATCTCCTGGAGACATGCTTGAGTTTAAATCTCCTCGGGAATGTTCAATGAAATGAATTGCTAATGCTGACCCATGCACATTAGCAGCCTGATGCAGTAGGATGCAGGTGAGTGCCCTGTTGAAGTCATAGCATAGGAGTGTGCTATTAAACCCCCTGTTCTGCAGGGTGGACTCTTACTTTGAGTGCTGACAACCAGACACCATCAAAATGAGACAGGCGAAAGACATTCCATCAACTTGCAAAGACATGACTCTTAAAATTCTCAACTCAACGATCAATATTAATGTGACCGTGTAAGGCCACAATGTTTTAATGGCTACTCTTTATGAAGGTTCAGAGACTTTTCCAGATTTTTTTTTTAAAAGTGTGGAAACAAGCTGCCAGAGGATGTGGTGGAGGCTGGTTCAATTGCAATCTTTAAAAGGCATCGGGATGGGTATATGAATAGGAAGGGTTTGGAGGGATATGGGCCAGTTGCTGGCAGGTGGGACTAGATTGGATTGGGATATCCGGTTAGCATGGATGGGTTGGACTGAAGGGTCTGTTCCTGTGCTGTACATCTCTATGACTCTATGACTCGATAACTGAGAGGCAGGGGAATAACAAATTGGAAGAAGAGCAGATTTTTAATCTCAATGATTCTAGCCCTCAGCCATAAATCCTTTTCCAAATGTGCCCAGTAATGTTACGATTAATGAACAAATGTATTGGAAACAAAGTGAAGATCACAGTTGTGAGCATAGGTGTATTGTGACTGGATTAGTCAGCTTGAGGACTAGGTGAATGCTGTGGGCAAGTGGTTCAAATCCAACTGTTCAATCTGCTCAATCCAAATTCAGTTTGCTATTTGGTACATAAACTCATCTCAGTGATGGTCACGATCATCGATTCTTTGTGAAAACTCCATCTGTTTTCACTGATGGCCTATAAGCAAGGAAATTTGCCATCCTTTCCTGGTCTGGCCTATATTTGAATTCAGACCCACAGCAATGTGGCTGCTCTTAATTACCCAATGAAAGGCCCGTTGGGAAACTTAGTCCAAAGGCAATTATCAACTACAAGAGGGTACAGATTCAAGGTGAGAGGGGGAAAGTTTAGGGTAGAAACACAGGGAAAATTGCTCACTCAGAGGATGACGGTGGAGGGGGTGGAAGTAGGCAATTCGCAATCTTTAAAGTGTATCTTGATAGACACATGAACAGGAGGTGAACTGAGAGATAGATGCTACACATAGGCAATAAGCAGCACGATGAACTAAAAATTGGGAATTGACATAGGCTTGGTGGGCCAAAGGGACTGTTCCTGTGCTGTATTGTATTGAAAAGAATCCCTACAGTGCCGGAGGAAGCCATTCCGTCAATCACATCTGCACCAAATCTCTGATGAGCATCCCACCCAGACTCTACCCCCTAGGCCTTGCCTTTCCCATGGTTGATCCATCCAGCCTGGATACTGTGAGCAATTTCCCACAATGAGGGTTGAGCTTCTGGTTGACATCTTGCACAGAGTCTGATTGTAAAGACCCCCAGGTACACAGGCCAGCAACATGGACTCAAGTTAGCATGGGCTGGGCTGGGTGTTGGGACTGACCTCACTGTCCACACAACAGTTGGTCAAGGCAGTCCAGCTTCGAAAGACGTCTTTCTCATACCCTTCTCAGATGCTCAAATCCTGTCCATTCCAATCACCTCCCTTTCCCTTTACCAAACTTAGGTGTAATTAGCCAAACAGACCCTTCAGGAACCACTGTCCCCTTTCTGTTAGGTGTTCATTGATCAATAAATGCAAGAGAGAGCTGGCTGTGCACTGTCAGAGGGTCAGTGCTGAGGGTGTGCTGAGTGAGTGCCGCACTGTTGGAGGGTCAGTATTGAGGGAGTGCCGCACTGTCAGAGGGTCAGTGCTGAGGGAGTGCCGCACTGTCGGAGGATCAGTGCTGAGTGAGTGCCGCACTGTCGAAGGGTCAGTATTGAGGGAGTGCCGCACTGTCAGAGGGTCAGTGCTGAGGGAGTGCCGCACAGTCGGAGGGTCAGTGCTGAGGGAGTGCCGCACTGTCGGAGGGTCAGTGCTGAGTGAGTGCCGCACTGTCGGAGGGTCAGTATTGAGGGAGTGCCGCACAGTCAGAGGGTCAGTGCTGAGGGAGTGCCGCACTGTCGGAGGGTCAGTTCTGAGGGAGTGTCGCACTGTCAGAGGGTCAGTGCTGAGAGAGTGCCGCACTGTCGGAGGATCAGTGCTGAGGGAGTGCCGCACTGTCGGAGGGTCAGTGCTGAGGGAGTGCCGCACTGTCGGAGGGTCAGTGCTGAGGGAGTGCTGCACTGTCAGAGGGTCAGTGCTGAGGGAGTGCCGCACTGTCGGAGGGTCAGTGCTGAGGGAGTGCCGCACTGTCGGAGGGTCAGTGCTGAGGGAGTGCTGCACTGTCGGAGGGTCAGTGCTGAGAGAGGGCCACACTTTCCGAGGGTCCTGCTGAGGGAGCGCCGCACTGTCGGAAGGTCAGTATTGAGGGAGTGGGGCACTGTTGGAGGGTCAGTGCTGAGCGAGTGCCGCAGTGTCAGAGGGTCAGTGCTGAGGGAGTGCTGCACTGTCAGAGAATCAGTGCTGAGGGAGTGCCTCACTGTCAGAGGGTCAGTACTGAGTGAGTGCCGCACTGTCGGAGGGTCAGTGCTGAGGGAGTGCCGCACTGTCAGAGAATCAGTGCTGAGGGAGTGCCGCACTGTCAAAGGGTCAGTACTGAGTGAGTGCCGCACTGTCGGAGGGTCAGTGCTGAGGGAGTGCCGCACTGTCAGAGGGTCAGTGCTGAGGGAGTGCCGCACTGTCAGAGGGTCAGTGCTGAGGGAGTGCCGCACTGTCAGAGGGTCAGTGCTGAGGGAGTGCCACACTGTCGGAGGGTCGGTACTGAGTGAGTGCCGCACTGTCGGAGGGTCAGTGCTGAGGGAGTGCCGCACTTTCGGAGGGTCAGTGCTGAGGGAGTGCCGCACTGTCGGAGGGTCAGTGCTGAGGGAGTGCCGCACCGTTGGAGGGTCAGTGCTGAGGGAGTGCTGCACTGTCGGAGGGTCAGTGCTGAGGGAGTGAGACACTGTCAGAGGGTGAGGACTGAGGGAGCGCCGCACTGTCAGAGGGTCAGTGCTGAGGGAGTGCTGCACTGTCGGAAGGTCAGTATTGAGGGAGTGGGGCACTGTTGGAGGGTCAGTGCTGAGGGAGTGCCACACCGTTGGAGGGTCAGTGCTGAGGGAGGGCCACACTGTCAGTGGGTGAGGACTGAGGGAGTGCCACACTGTCGGAGGGTCAATGCTGAGGGAGTGCCGTACCGTCGGAGGGTCAGTGCTGATGGAGCGCTGCACTGTCAAAGGGTCAATGCTGAGGGAGTGCCGCACTGTCGGAGGGTCCTTGCTGAGGGAGTGCCGCACTGTTGGAGGGTCAGTGCTGAGGGAGTGCCGCACTGTCGGAAGGTCAGTATTGAGGGAGTGGGGCACTGTTGGAGGGTCAGTGCTGAGCGAGTGCCGCAGTGTCGGAGGGTCAGTGCTGAGGGAGTGCCGCACTGTCGGAAGGTCAGTATTGAGGGAGCGCTGCACTGTCGGAAGGTCAGTATTGAGGGAGTGGGGCACTGTTGGAGGGTCAGTGCTGAGCGAGTGCCGCAGTGTCGGAGGGTCAGTGCTGAGGGAGTGCCGCACTGTTGGAGGGTCAGTGCTGAGGGAGTGCCACACTGTTGGAGGGTCAGTGCTGAGGGAAGGCCACACTGTCAGTGGGTGAGGACTGAGGGAGTGCCGCACTGTCAGAGGGTCAGTGCTGAGGGAGTGCTGCACTGTCGGAGGGTCAGTGCTGAGGGAGTGCCGCACTGTCGGAGGGTCAGTGCTGAGGGAGTGCCACACTGTCGGAGGGTCAGTGCTGAGGGAGTGCTGCACTGTCAGAGGGTCAGTGCTGAGGGAGTGCCGCACTGTCAGAGGGTCAGTGCTGAGGGAGTGCTGCACTGTCAGAGGGTGAGGACTGAGGGAGCGCCGCACTGTCAGAGGGTCAGTGCTGAGGGAGTGCTGCACTGTCGGAAGGTCAGTTTTGAGGGAGTGGGGCACTGTTGGAGGGTCAGTGCTGAGGGAGTGCCACACTGTTGGAGGGTCAGTGCTGAGGGAGGGCCACACTGTCAGTGGGTGAGGACTGAGGGGTTTGCCACACTGTCAGAGGGTCAATGCTAAGGGAGTGCCGTACCGTCGGAGGGTCAGTGCTGAGGGAGCGCCGCACCGTTGGTGGGTCAGTGCTGAGGAGTGCCGCACTGTCAAAGGGTCAATGCTGAGGAGTGCCGCACTGTCAAAGGGTCAATGCTGAGGGAGTGCCGCACTGTCGGTGGGTCAGTGCTGAGGGAGTGCTGCACTGTCGGTGGGTCAGTGCTGAGGGAGTGCCGCACTGTCAGAGGGTCAGTGCTGAGGGAGTGCTGCACTGTCAGAGGGTCAGTGCTGAGGGAGTGCTGCACTGTCAGAGGGTCAGTGCTGAGGAGTGCCGCACTGTCAAAGGGTCAATGCTGAGGGAGTGCCGCACTGTCGGTGGGTCAGTGCTGAGGGAGTGCCGCACTGTCAGAGGGTCAGTGCAGAGGGAGTGCTGCACTGTCAGAGGGTCAGTGCTGAGGGAGTGCTGCACTGTCAGAGGGTCAGTGCTGAGGGAGTGCTGCACTGTCAGAGGGTCAGTGCTGAGGGAGTGCTGCACTGTCGGAAGGTCAGTATTGAGGGAGTGGGGCACTGTTGGAGGGTCAGTGCTGAGGGAGTGCCGCACTGTCGGAGGGTCAATGCTAAGGGAGTGCCACACTGTCGGAGGGTCATTGCTGAGGTAGTGCCACACTTTCGGAGGGTCAGTGCTGAGGGAGTGTCGCACTGTCAGAGGGTGAGGACTGAGGGAGCGCCGCACTGTCAGAGGGTCAGTGCTGAGGGAGTGCCGCACTGTCAGAGGGTGAGTGCTGAGGAAGTGGGCACTGTCAGAGGGTCAGTGCTGAGGGAGTGCTGCACTGTCAGAGGGTCAGTGCTGAGGGAGTGCTGCACTGTCAGAGGGTCAGTGCTGAGGAGTGCCGCACTGTCAAAGGGTCAATGCTGAGGGAGTGCTGCACTGTCGGAAGGTCAGTATTGAGGGAGTGGGGCACTGTTGGAGGGTCAGTGCTGAGGGAGTGCCGCACTGTTAGAGGGTCAGTGCTGAGGGAGTGCCGCACTGTCGGAGGGTCAGTATTGAGGGAGCGCTGCACTGTCGGAAGGTCAGTATTGAGGGAGTGGGGCACTGTTGGAGGGTCAGTGCTGAGCGAGTGCCGCAGTGTCGGAGGGTCAGTGCTGAGGGAGTGCCGCACTGTTGGAGGGTCAGTGCTGAGGGAGTGCCACACTGTTGGAGGGTCAGTGCTGAGGGAAGGCCACACTGTCAGTGGGTGAGGACTGAGGGAGTGCCGCACTGTCAGAGGGTCAGTGCTGAGGGAGTGCCGCACTGTCAGAGGGTCAGTGCTAAGGGAGTGCTGTACCGTCGGAGGGTCAGTGCTGAGGGAGTGCCGCACTGTCGGAGGGTCAGTGCTGAGGGAGTGCCGCACTGTCGCAGGGTCAGTGCTGAGGGAGTGCTGCACTGTCGGAGGGTCAGTGCTGAGGGAGTGCCGCACTGTCGGAGGGTCAGTGCTGAGGGAGTGCCACACTGTCGGAGGGTCAGTGCTGAGGGAGTGCCGCACTGTCAGAGGGTCAGTGCTGAGGGAGTGCTGCACTGTCAGAGGGTGAGGACTGAGGGAGCGCCGCACTGTCAGAGGGTCAGTGCTGAGGGAGTGCTGCACTGTCGGAAGATCAGTTTTGAGGGAGTGGGGCACTGTTGGAGGGTCAGTGATGAGGGAGTGCCACACTGTTGGAGGGTCAGTGCTGAGGGAGGGCCACACTGTCAGTGGGTGAGGACTGAGGGGTTTGCCACACTGTCAGAGGGTCAATGCTAAGGGAGTGCCGTACCGTCGGAGGGTCAGTGCTGAGGGAGCGCCGCACCGTTGGTGGGTCAGTGCTGAGGAGTGCCGCACTGTCAAAGGGTCAATGCTGAGGAGTGCCGCACTGTCAAAGGGTCAATGCTGAGGGAGTGCTGCACTGTCGGTGGGTCAGTGCTGAGGGAGTGCTGCACTGTCAGAGGGTCAGTGCTGAGGAGTGCCGCACTGTCAAAGGGTCAATGCTGAGGGAGTGCCGCACTGTCGGTGGGTCAGTGCTGAGGGAGTGCTGCACTGTCAGAGGGTCAGTGCTGAGGGAGTGCCGCACTGTCGGTGGGTCAGTGCTGAGGGAGTGCCACACTGTCAGAGGGTCAGTGCTAAGGGAGTGCCACACTGTCGGAGGGTCATTGCTGAGGTAGTGCCACACTTTCGGAGGGTCAGTGCTGAGGGAGTGTCGCACTGTCAGAGGGTGAGGACTGAGGGAGCGCCGCACTGTCAGAGGGTCAGTGCTGAGGGAGTGCCGCACTGTCAGAGGGTGAGTGCTGAGGAAGTGGGCACTGTCAGAGGGTCAGTGCTGAGGGAGTGCCGCACTGTCAGAGGGTCAGTGCTGAGGGAGTGCCGCACTGTCAGAGGGTCAGTGCTGAGGGAGTGCTGCACTGTCAGAGGGTCAGTGCTGAGGGAGTGCTGCACTGTCAGAGGGTCAGTGCTGAGGGATCTCTAAATTTGAGGCCCTAGTTGCTCCATCCAGTGATATGAACAACGTTTCCAGTTGAGGCATAGTCGCAGAATGTTGCTGATCACTTATCCAACATGTAACTCTGCACCAGCGTAAACAGTTGATCTGGTCATTATCACTTGCAGATCACAAGACCATGCTGTGTGTGAGTTAGTTGGTGCGTACTTCATGTTGTAATCGTGACTGGACTTCAGAAATATTTCATTGGTGTGTCACGATTGCGAGCATTGTGAATTGCACAATTGAAAATGAGCATCTTGCTCTGAACTCAGACCCTTGCTCTAGTTTTATTCCACTGTCCTCCTCCCATTTTCACCTTGCTTTCTGCGCCCGATATCATTCCATTTGAAAAAAATTATATTAGCTATTTTTGAGTGATGGCAGCTGTAAAGGTCACAAAGTCAGTGATCAAACCTTTCAAATGAACCAAATCTCTCACTGGGGAATCTCAGTCGGCAGTGATTGGATAAGTTAATGATTGATTTTCAGCCTGTTTTTCCTCTATCCTACTGAAGGGATTTTGATTTGAGTGTTGAGAGACTCCAAACTGTGCTGGAAAACACTGCAGCACCTGCAGAACCTGATCTGAGAGAACCTGGCAGAGGATGAGAGTGAGGAAGGACATTGGGAGTGGTGCTGGTGGGGAAAGGAGGGAGGGGCGCACTGGGATAGGAGATGACCATCACAACCAGAGAGAGGAGAAAGCTGATTGCAGAGGGGCACCAGGGAAATTCACAAATTTACAAGATTAACTTTGGAGAAATGATTTTCACCAAAAGCAGAATCAGTAATCAGAGTGCACGGATTTAACATTATCTGCATAAAACCAAAAAGTTGACAAGATTAAATTTATTCTGAGGAAGGACAACTTGACCCGAAACATTAACTCTGATTGCTCTCTCCGCAGATGCTGCCAGACCTGCTGAGCTTTTCTAGCAATTTCTGCTTTTGTTAAATTTTTGTTAAATCTTTTTTGTTAACACAATGAGCACTTGACAGGGAGGTGGAAGCTCCCTGAATGATGATGAGGAAGATTGCAGAAATATTTGAGGTGGAAAGCTTTGCAGGTCTATGTGGTGAAAAAACAGGGGAAGTGGAACTAGTTGGATAGGTCTTCCAAGGAGCCGGTACAGACACGATGGGCTCAATGGTCTCCCTCAGTGCTGCATAATCTGATAAAGGAGTGGTACCTGGGGGGAGAGGGGAGGAGTTAAACTGAAAGAGTAACTAAAGGTTAAGGTAGAGAGTAAGTGTGGGCTGTGGCTCAGTTGGCAGCATTGACGTTTCTGACCAGCAAGGTCATACATTCAAGCCCCACTTGGGGAGGTGTCTGCTTACAGTTATGGGCAGATGTCCTAGTGCAGGAGAGCTGCATTGTCAGAGGGACTAATGTGGGTGCAATGCTAAACATAGAGGGGTCTGTAAATGATCCTGTGGCATTATCTCAACAAAGAGATATTTATCTGGTTCCCTGGTCAATATTTATTGCTCATCCCAAAATGAGATGGTCTTGTCACGGTCCCATTGCTGCTTGCTGGGTGTCACTCATCTACTACATTCTGTACTTTATAAAAATGACCACACAAAATTACTTTGTCTGCTGTCCTGTTCTTTGAGAGGTTCTGGTGGCTGTGAACGGTGATATATAAATGCTAGCCTGTCTCTGTTGCAGTGAATAGGATGACAGACTAATGCTTGGTTGCAGGCAGCAACTTGATTCAAAGGCTTGAAATGTGGTTTAAAATTGGTAGGAATTGTGGACGGACTAGTACTTGTCCACATTGTGAACTTGGAGAAAGTGAGGACTGCAGATGCTGGAGATCAGAGTCGAGAGTATGTTGCTGGAAAAGCACAGCAGGTCAGGCAGGTCAGGGATGATGAAGGGCTTATGCCCGAAATGTCAATTCTTCTGGTCCTCAGATGCTGCCTAACCTGCTGTGCTTTTTCAGCAACACACTCTCGATTCTGAACTTGGAGTCAGGGTTGATGCACTTTTGACCAGAAATCACTCATGGTTATCACTAGTTGGGCCAGCATTTATTGACCATTCCCTAGTTGCCCCTTGAGAAGGTGGGGTGAGCTGCCTTCTTGAACCGCTGCAGTCCATGTGCTGTAGGTAGACCCACAATGCTGTTAGAGAGGCAATTCTAGGATTCTGACCCAGTGACACTGAAGGAACAGCGATATATTTCCAAGTCAGGATGGTGAGTGGCTCAGAGGGGAATTTGCAGAGGGTGGTGTTCCCATGTATCTGCTGCCCTTGTCCTTCTAGATGGAAATGGATGTGGGTTTGTAAGGTGCTGTCTGAGGATCTTCGGTGAATTTCTGCAGTGCATCTTGTAGATAGTACACACTGCTCCTACTGAGCGTCACTGGTGGAGGGAGTGGGTGTTTGTGGAAAACTTTGTATTTATGGGAAGATGAAGGAATGGAATTTTCAAAAATGGAATAGTGGAGTTGGGGGGGTGGAGGAATGGAAAAGTACAAAAATCCCAAATGTAAATAATGTTTCATTGCTCCTCAAGCTTTTCATCTTGCACTCATCAGGACAGATGCAAGAATGCCACATTTCAATGGGATCAGCAATTTATATTCTCTGAAGATTGTTTGGACAGCTAATTCTGATTGTTAAAGACATGGTGGAATTGGACAATAGCTCCCTGGTACATTCTCTATGGCCTCACCTTAACCAATCAGAGATAATCTATCAGCACCCTTTTCTCACCCTGGAAAAGTGGCTGCTACATTTGAAATTTGGCATTCTTGCTGCTTGTCCTGATGAGTGGAAGGCGAAAACCTTTGAAAGGGCTGCCTCTTTTTTTCAGCAATGCTGGTGTTGAATTATTGAGACAGAGGGAGAAAGAGAGAAACAAGAGAAAGGATTAATTCACGTTTAATCAGAGAGCATTGAGCCATCAGGTTAAAGAACATAAAGTGAATAACAACCCGAGCAAGTAAACGACATTGGAATCAAATTAATTTATTTTTGATTTGCATTTACAATCGCTTTGGGGACAAGTTAAAGTAGACCCAATAAAACAGGACTGCAAAACAATTCATAGTCTGTGCAGTGTTTGACATCTTGCGGGGCTCCAATTTGAGTTAAGGTCTTTTCGGCGAACTAAGGTCAAGCAGTTTCTTGATGCTTCATTGATCGATTGTAGGTTTGTGAGTGGCAGTCTGCTCCAATTATGTTGGTGAAGTTGGCAGGTCTAACTACAACTGATCTCTGGGGCTAAGAAAGGGGCAAGAGTGTTGGGTTTCTGTCTCCTGCTGCATGGTCTATACAGGACAGGATTTGTGCAGGAAAGGTTGGGGGACCCAGGTGCGAGGGATTTGGGAGTAAAACTGTGAGACCTGCCCTCATCGATCAGCCCAGCATACCTTCAGTCAAGACTCAACAGAATGATGACTAGTGTTGAGAGTGTGTTGCTGGAAAAGCACAGCAGGTCAGGCAGCATCCGAGGAGCAGGAAAATCGACTTTGCAGGCTGGAGCCCTTCACCAGGAATGGGGGACATGTCTGAAGAGCTTCAGGGCAGAGGAGAGGACTTGGGGAGTACAGTGAGAGAGGGACTGACAGATCTTTGGAGAGAGAGGAGGAGAGCTTCTTCAAGGTAGGCCTCCTTGGAAGAGGCTTCGCAGTGAGATTGAAATCAACTAGTGAGGCCTGCAGATGCTGGAGATCAGAGTTGAGAGTGTGGTGCTGGAAAAGCACAGCAGGTCAGGCAGCATCCAAGGAGCAGGAAAGTCGATGTTTCCGACCTCACTGTCTGCAGAATGATGACTGGGTTGAGTCACGGATGGCACAGAAGCATCAAGCTTTTCTAGACACAGGGAGTAAGAATATTAAGTGGACTGGGGTGTCTCCGAAATGAAAAGTTAACTTGCTGAATGGAATGGACCCTACTTGGAAGATAAAGTTTTATGTTGTCCCAATCCTAGCAAGGAACGCTCTATCTTGAAGGTTGAAGGTGTATAATTTGTAATAAACTTTAGATGGAGTTTATTATTATTCATTCTCAGGATATGGCCTGCACTTATTAACTATCCCCACATGCCTAGAGTAGATTTCTTTTTAATTCACTCACTGGACATAGGCATCACTGGTAAAGCTGGTATTTATTGCATGGCTTTAATTGCCCTTTGAACTGAGTGGCTTTTTCAGGCCCTTCCCAATTTAGCCACATTTGCGGTGAGTCTGAAATCCCACCATCAGACCAGGTAGGGACAGTACCTTTCCTTCCCTTAATGGGGAGCTAGTGAACTGAGATAAAACAAAGGACTGTCAGTGCTGGAGATCTGAAACAAGGACAGAAATTGCTGACGCAACTCAGATAGCATTGTGGGATGAAAACAGACTTAACATTTCGAGTCTGGTGACTCTTAAAATCAGAACAGAACTGAAGAGTCGCCAGACTTGAAACATGAGCTCTGCTTTCATCCCCACATATGCTTCCAGACCTGCTGAGTTTCACCAGTAATTTCTGTCTTAGAGTGAGTGGACTGGGTCCTCAACCACAATTTTGGATCAGAGTGGTGCTGGAAAAGCACAGCAGGTCAGGCAGCATCCGAGAAGCAGGAAAATCGATGTTTCAGGCAAAAGCCCTACATCAGGAATGCCTTCATTCCTGATGAAGGGTTTTTGCCCAAAACATCGATTCTCCTGCCCCTCAGATGCTGCCTGACCTGCTGTGCTTTTCCAGCATCACTCTGATCTGAACTCTGGTTTCCAGCATCTGCAGTCCTCACCTTTGCCTAGTTGACTCAACCACAATTGGCAATGGCTACATGGTCACCATCTCATAGAGTCCATAGAGTGTGGAAGCAGGCCCTTTGGCCCATTGAGTCCACACTGACC
This sequence comes from Chiloscyllium punctatum, assembly GCF_047496795.1. Taxonomy (NCBI): domain Eukaryota; kingdom Metazoa; phylum Chordata; class Chondrichthyes; order Orectolobiformes; family Hemiscylliidae; genus Chiloscyllium; species Chiloscyllium punctatum. The sequence goes on along the minus strand of NC_092756.1, from coordinate 98,100,771 downwards.
CTCCAAAGCACCCCTCCCAGATTCCATTGTATCTCTGTAACACTGTATTTCCCATGACTAACCCACCCAGCCTGCACAGCCCTGGACACTATGGGCAATTTAGCACAGCCAATCCACCCTAACCTGCGCATTTTTGGACTGTGGGAGGAAACTGGAGCAAACCCACACAGACACGGGGAGAATTTACACAGTCGCCTGAGGGTAGAATCAAACCCAGGTCCGTGATGCTGTAAGGCAGCAGGGCTAACCACTGAGCCATTGTGCTACCCAGGTGCTAGGATGGGATTTTAATATCCAATCCCAGAATATGAGTCTGGGGCTCTGGCTGACAAACTCAGTGACACCACCACCACTGCAAAGCTGTTGGGTTGAACTGGATTGTTGGATCTTCTCCTGTAGTGAGTGTAGTTCACCAGGAATGCTTCCCTTTCTCAGTAATGAGCATCTTGCTTGGTCATTTTAGGTGACTTTTAAAATTAAACTGTCCCATGATACTCGAGTCACTTGCAGCTCAGACTGGGACGGGTGATGTGTGATAAGTTCCCATTAGAAGTTGCTTTTCAAGCACAAATCCATAGCTTATATCAGATTTACCAAATTTAATTCCAAAAGCTACCATTTTGGAATTAAATTCATAATTCTTTCTTTGCTTAGGCAATTACCTCAATGACTGCCATTTTGGACAATCTAATCTACACTTCTATGGAGATCTTGAGTAACAGTGTTAGTGCCTGAAATGGTAGCTGTTGATGACTCATTGGTAATATCGCTGGGCTGTTGGTCCAGAGACCCAGGCAGTACCCAAGTTCGAATCTCACTGCAGCAGATAGTGAAACTTAAATTCAATAAAAATCTGAAATTAAAAGTCTAATGGTGACCATTGTTGGAAATAGCTGCCCATCTGGTTCATGAATGCCTTTTAGGGGACTGAAACTGTCATCCTTATCTGGTCTGGCCTACATGTGACTCCAGACCCACAGCAATGTGGTTGACTCTTAACTGCCCTCTGGGCAACTAGGGGTGGGCAATAAATGCTGGCCCAGACAGTGACATCCACATCCCTTCAATGAATTTTTTTATAAAAAGAGATACCTTGATTGAAATGTAGAAAATCCTGAAGGGTCTTGACTGGGTGGATGTGGAAAGGATGTTTCCTGTTGTGGGAGAATCTCGAACACAGGGTCATACATGAGGCAACATGTTTTCCTCACAGATGGTTGTCAGTCTTTGGAACTCTCTTCTCGTAAAGTTGGTGAGAGCAGAGTCCTTGGATATTTGTAAAGGCAGAGGTAGGTGGATTCTTGTGGTGGTTGTAATGAGGTCTACCATGTGGACCTCATAGAATATGAGTTCCCTGATTGGGGCTGTTAACATAGTCCAATCAGGGAGCCCTGGCTGACATAAAAGTGTTAATGGAAGGGATATTGAGCCCCTGAATGGCTGGCTCATTGAGAGGTGGTGATATTGTCAAAGGCAATGCATTTGTGAATAAAGGGTGATTGGTGGTGGGATGCTGGTCTCTGAAGATTTCTTTCAATTCTCAGTAAACAAGGGAGTGAACAGTTATTGGAGTTTGCAGAAACTTGAATTTGAGGTTACAATCTTAGCACTGCTGCCTCAGAGCACCAGAGACCCGGGTTCAATTCCCACCTCAGGCAACTGTCTGTGTGGAGTTTGCACATTCTCCCCGTGTCTGCGTGGGTTTCCTCCGGGTGCTCTGCTTTCCTCCCACAGTCCAAAGATGTGCAGGTCAGGTGAATTGGCCATGCTAAATTGCCCGTAGTGTTAGGTGAAGGGATAAATGTAGGGGAATGGGTCTGGGTGGGTTGTGCTTCAGCAGGTCGGTGTGGACTTGTTGGGCCGAAGGGCCTGTTTCCACACTGTAAGTAATCTAATCTAATCTAACGGTATGGCAACTATGAGGTGCTGAATGCCTACTCCTGCTCCTAATTTGTGTTTTCATATGTTCATATCTCAGGACTAGAAGCTCCAAGTTCAGGTTCCCCACTGGGTCTTGGTAACCATGAAAGGTACATTTATAACAAGTTGGTAATCCAGCTGCTGGTTTATGGTCAGTGGTGGGAACGGCCCAGCTTCCTGTAACAGGGCAGCACCAACCACCCCTGTATTTAGCCAAGAGTCAACACTGGTCATCAATACCATTAGATTAGATTCTTTATAGTGTGAAAACAGGCTATTCAGCCCAACAAGTCCACACCAACCCTCCGAGGAGGAGCCCACCCAGACCCATTCCCCTCCCCTATATTTACTAATGCACTAGCACAATGGGCAATTTAGTATGGCTAATTCACCTGACCTGCACATCTTTGGACTGTGGGAGGAAACTGGAGCACCCGGAGGAAACCCACGCAGACACAGGGAGAACGTGCAAACTCCACATAGACAGTCACCTGAGGGTGGAATCAAACCTGCATCCCTGGCGCTGTGAGGCAGCAGTACTAACCACTGAGCCACCGTGCCGCCCAGGTATTGCAGACACGATAACCACAGAGAGTGGTTCGAGTGTGGAATGAACTTCCAGAGGAAGTTGTGGATTTGGGTACAATCGCAACATTCAAAAGACATTTGGCTAAATATATGAACAGGAAAGGTTTGGAGGGATATGGGCCAGGAGCAAGCAGGTAGGACGAGATTAGTTTGAGATTATGTTCAGCACGGACTGGTTGGACTGAAGGGTCTGTTTCCTGTGACTCTACGACCATGACTCTGTAACTGAACTGGCTAAGTGCAGGCAAATGGAACTAGTTCAGCTTAGGAAACCTGGTTGGCATGGACGAGTTGGGCTGAAGGGTCTGTTCTATCACTGAAAAGAGAGGAAAAGCCTTGTACCAAAAGGTCAATCCATTAAGTACAGTCAGAAGGTACGACTAAGCTGTTGGTCTAGTCTTTGGAGTTAAATTTATGGTCCGTAAGATGGCTTTCCAATCAGGATGGAGTGACAGAGAATGCCAATGTGCCATTGCAGATGGGCACCATTTTGGATATTTTGTTTGGCTGCATGTAGAAAATGTTGATATAGAAACAGCTGAACAGTGGGGCCTGATGAAATCGTTGGCTGTTCAGGGTTAAGATATACAGCCGACAACAGTCTTCTGTCTTGTGGAATGGTGAATCAATGGGGCTGTTGTTGAGAAAATGGCAGTGCAGTGTTTCGTGACACTAGCTCCTGAGGCCTGGAGAATGCTCCTTTGTTCATTGCCTTGCGCTCGTGGGGAGTGAACACTGGGATGAGCAAGTCTCTGGTCACAGTAAATTATAGTAATCTTTATTTCCCGTGCGATACGCGAACCATGGCTTGAGAAAAACACCATAAATAGGAAAATATCATTTCATTTTTACGCTTCTGAATCACATGGTGATCATATGCGAGAGGTTAAATGTCAATTATCAGAAAGGTTGAAAGTGCAGAGAGCTTTACTGTGTTTCAGAAAGGCTAAATTGTTTTGTTTTTGACGGGGGAGTTGCAGTGGATGGTTTTGTGACTTATTTTCCCATGAGTTTGGTGTAACTGGGTTCAGTTCTGGGTGCTGCACCTCAGCAAGACCAGATTGAGTTTGGAAAGGAACAGAACAGAACCTTTAGAGTGATACCAGGGTCTAGGACAAAATCGCAGTCTGTGTTCTCTTGGTTTCACCAGGTTGGGGAGTGGTGGAAATCTGATGTGGTGGAGGGTAAAATGATAAAAGTATTTCGTAGAGCAGAGGGGAGCTGTGTGCTCTGGTGCAGACAGTCCAAGTTTAAGGGACACCATCTTACAATTGTTCGAGAGACAGCAGCACTGTGGTAATGTCACCAGATTAGTAATGTAGAGACTCTCAATAATGTTCTGGAAATAATTACCCGAATTCTCAGCAACTCAGACAGCAGCTTGGAGCCAGAAACAGGGTTAATGTTTTGACATGACTCATCACTGGAATGCTATTGGGTTCTGAAGGAGAGTCATACCAGACTTGAAACATTAAATCTGTTTCTGTCTCTGCAGTTCCTGTCAGACCTGCTGAGTTTCTCCAGCAGTTTTCTGTTCTTGTTTCAAGTTCCCGGTATCTGAAGTATGTTTGCTTTTGAATGATTCTGGGGACCTGGGTTCGAATCCCACTACAGGAGCTGGTGAGACTTAAATATGATTCATTAATATAGAATTAAAGGCTATGCTCACTTATGGCGATCATGACAACTATCATAGATTGCTGTAAAAACCCATCTGGTTCACTAACTCTCTTTAAAGCAGGGGATCAGCTGTCCTTACCCGGTCTGGCCTACCCATGACCCCTGACCCACAACAGTGTGGTTGGCCCTGAAATGTCCTCTGAAAAAGTCGAGCAAGTCTCGGATTAAGGACAATTATGGATGGGCCAGCAACACCCACACCCGATGAAAGAATAGAAGAAGTTATAGTAACCAAACCCATTGAGTAGGAAAGCACATCTTCCCACTAAAGTCTGTTCCCCCATAAGGAGTTCAGGTGCCAGAAATCAGGTTTTGAGACAGTTATCCATCAATGTTTGTTGGAGTAGAGGTTTTGAGAGACATGGAGTGATGCGAGGAAAATAGAGTTAAGCAGCAACTCATCCGGAATTTATAGAATGGTGGAGTAGACTATGGGGCTGAATAGCCTCCACCTATTCTGAAGGTATGAAATGATAAGTTATCCTGGCTACATATTGACGGGCCAATGATTTGAACAAGCGGACCACGTCGACCTGATCTGTGAAGTGAAACCCTAGTCTCATGGCAATACCCATTGGATCGAAAAACAGCTGGATTTTTTCTCCTATCTAAACTCTTGGCCATCCTCCATTCCTCAGAATTGCTTTACCCCAGCCAGGAGGAAGTCTATATGGAGAGCTTCCTCACAGTCCTCCACTGACCAGCCACTTTTATTTCTTCAACAGGAGTTGCCTGAAAATGCCTCCACCTTGGACAAGTCAGAATGTCCTTCACGATTTGACCTTGGATGTTCCAATGGAAATAATTTGGCTCAGCGATGTGATACGCTTCAGTCTGATTATATAATCTGAAATTAGATATTGCGAAACTTCACTGGATTATTACGTCATTGGCTGTTCCTCTTCCTCCACAAGATAAGGCAGCCAGAGTGTATTTGGGAAATCATGTGACCACAACAACTGATCTTCTGCGCATCACTTCCTCGGCCCAACCATCTTCAGCTGCTTCATCAATGACCTTCCCTCCATCAGAAGTGGAGATGTTAACTGATGATCGCACAACGTTCAGCAACCATTCGTGACTCCTCCGATACCGAAATGATCCATGTTCGAATGCAGCAAAATATGGACAATATCCAGGTTTGGGCTGATATTTAGTCATTAACATTTGTGCCACACAAAGGTCAGGCAATGACTATCTCCAAAAAGAGAGATTTGAACCATCTTTTGTTGATACTCAATGGTTTTACCATCGCTAAATTATTCACCTTTAACATGCTTGCTGTTCCCATTGACAGGGATCTGAATTAATCCAACCACATAAACATTGTGGTTGTAAAAGAAAGTCAGTGTGAGCCTATTCTGCGGCAAGTAACTCACCTCCTGACTCCGCAAAACCTGTCCACCATCTACAAAGCACAAGTAAGGAGTGTAATGGGATACTCCCCTCATGCCTGGATGGGTCCAGCCCCAACAACACTCAAGGAGCTCAACACCATCCGAGACAAAGCAGCCCCTACTTGACATTATTCCCTTTACACACAGTGGTAGTATCATGTTCAAGGCACTGTAACAACTCCTTTGTTAACACCTTCCAAACCCACAATGTCTCCCATCCAGAAGGATCAGGGCTGAGGATGTGTATGAATACCACCACTTGCAAGTTTCCTTTTGAGCTATATACCACCCTGATTTAGAACTATATTCAACCAAGCTGTATTTATATAGCACCTTTAGTGTAGTAAGCTGTCTAAAGGCACTCTACAGGAATTTAAGAACATAAGTAGGAGCAGGAGGAGGCCATTCAGCCCCTCCAGCCTGCTCAGCCTTTCAGCCATGGCTGATCTCATCTCAGCCTCAAATCCACTTTCCTGCCGCTCCCCGTAACCCGTTAACCTGTTACTAATTAAACACCTATTTGTCTTCTCCATACATTTACTCAATGTCCCAGCATCCACCGTACTCTGGGGGAGTGAATTCCACAGATTCACGCCCCTTTGAGAGAAGTAATTCCTCCTGATCTCAGTTTGAAATCTGCCGCCCCTTATCCTAAAAGCTGTGACTGCCTGTTCCAGATTGTCCCACATGAGGGAACATCCTCCCTACAGCTACTGTGTCAATCCCCTTTAGCATCTTATAGACCTCAATGAGATATCAACTAGATTATCAAACAGAATTTGACAGATGAAGAGGTATCAGAGCAGATGACTAAAAGCTTAGTCAAAGAGATGATTTTTAAGGAGTTTCTTAAGGTGGGAAGCGAGGAGAGAAGGGGAAGTTTAGAGAAGCAATTCCAGAACTTGGGAATGAGATGGGTGAATGCACAGCCACCAGTTGTGAAGTGATTACAGTAGGGGATGTCAACTAGATCTTTACAAGGCAGGGTGGTGGGGCTGGAAGAGAGTGAAGGATGGGTGAGGCTATGGAGGGAATTGAAAACAAGAATAAGGATTCTAAAATGGAGATGTTGTTTAACTGGGTGTTCACAGTGCGACACGGTGGCTCAGTGGTTAGCACTGCTGTCTCACAAAGCCAGGGACCTGGGTTCGAATCCACCCTCGGTTGACTGTCTGTGTGGAGTTTGCGCGTTCTCTGTGTGGGTTGCCTCCCACGATGTACTGCTTAGAGTGGATTGGGAAATTGCCAGGGATGTGTAGGCTGGATGGATCAGCTATGGGGTTATGAGGGTGAGTTTCTATTTAGAGGGTTAGTGTGGACTAGATGGGCCAAATGGCCTGCCTCCACACTGTAAGGATTCTATGATTGCATTTGACTGGGAGATCAGATTCTGGCTGTGTATCCACAGCATCATCAAGCCTGTCTGTTTACATCCCTGTCAGAACACCTAATCACCTCTAACTGAAGCATATTTCCATTCCACTGGTACCTGTCCACCTGACTATTCCTATAGCCTCTATAAACCTACTATCATCAAAATTGAAACTGTCTGTATCCAAATTCACACCATGTTCTGTTCACCCATCCCCCCAGTGACTGACATGGATAGTATAGAATAGAACCCCTACAGTGTGGGAACAGGCCCTTCGGCCCAACAAGTCCACACTGACCCTCGAAGGATGACCTGTTCCCCCTACCCTATATTTACCCCTGACAAATGCACCTAACCTACGCATCCCAGAACACTAGGAGCAGTTTAGCACAGCCAATCGACCCTAATCTGCATATCGTTGGACTGTGGGAGGAAACCCACACAGACACAGGGAGAATGTGCAAACTTCACACAGGCAGTCACCCGAGGCTGGAATCGAACCTGGGTCCCTGGTGCTGTGAGGCACCCAAGGGTGTAAGCTGGTTCAGGCATCTGACAGTTATCAAGGAGAGAGATGGAGTCAATGGATAGGGAATAGAGTTTGTAGCAGAGAGATTAGCTTCAGTTGTTTTAATATTTAATAAAAAATGATATTTGTTCATCCCCTAGTGGATGCTGCATGGACAATCTGATAATTAAGGGGGGGAGGGATGGTAAGGGGACAGGTCAGGAGGGCATTGGAAAGCAGGGCTGGGAGTCATCAGGGTACATGTGCTCACTGATGTCACGTTGTTGGATAATGTTCCTGAAGGGCACCATGTTGAGAGTTATGAAAGGAGGAAGGGGCCTTGAGGAAGCCAGAGTCATATTGTCCAGTCCTTCAACCTCCTTCAGTCAATTCGGGATTAGCAATAAGTGCTGGCCAAACCAGGGTCACCTAGTTTTAAACTCTTTTAAAGAACTTTAAAGGGGTTACAATTCAGCCTCAATTATCTTCAACAAAGCCTACTTGTGGCTATTGATTCTCACCTTGCGTACCCAAAATCAACTCAAACAATAAATTAGTTGAGCCCTGGAACATTACCTGGGGCTTTACCTGATAATTCCCTAATGTCCTTTGTCTATTTTTGGAACCATCAACTCAATCAACGTTTTCCAGTCAGTGACACACTAAACAACCTTTCTACTGCCTCCTTGATAATGAGCCCACTATCTGTCTGTTGTCTCAGTCTATTTGCCATTCCCTTCTCTGTCTCTCTGTCTCTCTCTCTCTCTCTCTCTGTCTCTCTCTGTCTCTCTCTCTCTCTCTGTCTCTCCCTCTGTTTCTCTCTCTCTCTTCATTGCAGTTTGATGAGACATCTTGCTTCTCCTTTTCCTTTATCAAACAGATTTTTCTGTAACCTCAAACATCTCCAGCCTGTCCCTCGTTTCGTCAGTGTGAATAAATCATGTTCCACATCTGCTGCTGACCACACACAGCACTCAAGACACTTTACTTACCCCAGTTTTCTGATCTTACAGCTCTATAGAAACTCCATCAAGTTGTTTAATGCCTCTTTTGTCACTGCTGCCCTCTGTTTTACATCTTCATTGCTTCAGCCCCCAGGTATCATTAGACAACACAAGGTAACCAACTGGCTAACTTGGTTTATCTCCCTACACCGCTCACTCTGAGTTAACTTTTGGGATCTTCTCTCTGTGGTTCCCATTGGCTTTGTCTCCAGGGCAGTTTAACTTTCATCCAATTTAACAAACTTGTTTTAAAATTTTCTGGCCTCTTGATAACTGCAAACGGAATTGGTTTGTCTTCGATAGATCAGAGGTTGTTTACCAATATCCTAAACCAAAATTAGAGTCTTTCAAAGACTGTGTCTTATAATGGATTCAGAATATATATAGTGAAAGGACTGGGTGACATAACACTTCCTTGTTTCATTCCTCTGTTCTCTATTCACTTTGTTAACTCATTGTCAGCTTTAACTGTCACTGTTTATTCATGGGAAGAATTCCAGAAATCTCATGCATTGCCATCAATGTCAGCATTTGAAAAAAAAAACATATAAATGTGTTGGTCTGCTTTCTCGTGACCTTAATGAAATAGACATGCTATCAGCTGAGGCTTGCATTTCCAGTAAAAACATTTGTGGGTTCAAGCTCCAATCCAGAGATTTAAACCCAAAACCCAGCCTCAGGCCTCCTGCCTCTGAGGCAATGTCCCCTCGAATTCCTCAGCAGCATTAATATTGCTGCATGGTCACATTGGCCTCATGTGCAGGAGTGCTGCTCTGCCACTGGTAATATCTCCCCGATAAGGTTGAAGGTTTAATGTCCTGTACACTCAAGAACAGGAGTACAAGATTGCAATGAAAATGCCGACACACATACGGTGTTACCTTAGATACAAAATCTTAGTTAGAGAAATAGAAAAATGCAGAAATTAAAAGACAAACAGTATTGATTAGATTCCCTACAGTGTGGAAACAGGCCCTTCGGCCCAACAAGTCCACACCTACCCTCCGAAGAGCAACCCACCCAGACCCATTCCCCTACATTTCCCTCTGACTAATCCACCTAACACTATGGGCAATTTAGCATGGCCTATTCACTTTGCCTGCACATCTTTGGACTGTGGGAGGAAACTGGAGCACCCGGAGGAAACCCACACAGACACGGGGAGAATGTACACACAGACATTCGCCTAAAGCTGGAATCAAACCTGGGACCCTGGTGCTGTGCTAACCACTGAGCCAACCTGCTGCCCACTTATAGTCCTTCCATAAGCCATGGGGCTGCAGACACCCTACACTGGGCTTTCCCCAAAAGAGCTCGCTCTCCCCTGGTCTGGACATGCTTTCATGCGCACTGGGTTAAGATCCACCTGTTCCCACTAGTTATCCTCACCGCCTCTGACCTCCATCAGGCGTGCCCAGCATCACTGCCACTCGCAAGGCCTCAGGCTTCGAATGCCACTCCAACCCTTCGCCACTATCACCTCATCGCTGCCTCATTCGGTGAGGTCTCTGTGAAGCACCTGCTTTCTCAACCCTACCCCTCACCTAAGGTATAGTGACCCTCAGGTTAAATCCCCCAGCAGTTATCTTTCTCCCTCGAATCAGACAGTGGTTGCTTTACCTTCCAGAAAATAGTGTTGGTGAGTTTCAAAGCTATTTGGGGATCTTTGGTGAGGGACAGGGACCTGGAATAGAATCTTCCAGAATCAAAGTAGCATAGGTGACTCAGTGGCTAGCACTATTGTCTCACAGGGCCTGGTTTTGATTCCAGCCTCGGGTGACTGTCTGTGTGGAGTTTGCACGTTCTCCCTGTGTCTGTGTGGGTTTCCTCCCACAATCCATAGATATGTAGGTCAGGGTGGGTTGGCCATGGGGAATTGTCCCATGGCGTTCAGGGATGTAGGCCAAATGCATTGGTTAGGGGAAATGTGGAGTAGCGGAATGGGTCTGGGTGGGATACTCTTTGAAGTTTGCTGTGGACTTGTTGGGCCAAGTGGCCTGATTCCACACTGTAGGGATTCTATTCTATAAAGTGAGAGACAGGGGACGAAACATCTGCAACACAAATTCCCAGCTCGGCGAACAGAACCACAACAACGAGCACCCGAGCTACAAATCTTCTCCCAAACTTTGAAGTGAGAGGACTCTCAATTAATGAGAGAATACAAAGTTTCCTGTCTTTTCTGTTTTTTGTTCCTTAATCAAAACTAGACAATCCTTCCAAGCAACAGACCATTCCAGGTTTGACTAGATTACAACACATTAATGATGTCTAGCAGACGGAGAACATCTGTGGATCAGCCTTGAAAACAAATACATTAGTATTTAATTTCTTCTGCACTTTACAATGGCATGATGCTTTTTAGATACCTTCCGTCTGAATTTTGTGACAGGGAAATGACAACAGAGATCGTGGATGAACATAATGTTCTTCTTCAAGAATGTAAAGTTACAGTGCCTGATAAAAGTGGAACAGGATTAGCCATGTGTGCTGATTACAATGTACCTCCAGTTCAGTGGGGGCTGTCCTGAAACAGCAACTGGGGGCAGATCAATGTTAGCAAGGAGCAGGGAAATAGAGACAACTGCCTCATCCTAGCTGTCCATGGACCTTTCTTGTGACAGTAACCCCACACTCTCCACGTAACCAACCCCTCCCAGAGAGTCAGGGGAAAATAAAAGCCATCACAACAGTGGGATCAAAAGCCTGGAAAAATTCACTTTGACTTCTTTACGTGATTGATGCTAATCGATGATAACAATGAACTTGCATTTCGACACTGATAAGCACCAGAGGTTAAATGTTGGTTCGATAGAGACTCAGCATATGCCTATGATTTTCCTCATCAGAGTTTGATCTGAACCTTTCACTTTGCATCTCATTATATATACACCAAATTTTAATCAACCTGTTTTGATATATTATGACACAGCTCTGGAGCAGGTGGGAATTGAACCTAGCCCTTCTGACTCAGAGGTGGGGACACTACCCCTGCACTACAAAGCAGATGGGGTTTGCACCTGAACCTTCTAAATCAGAGGAGGGGGCACTACCCCAATGCTATAAGAGCCCCTCACGCACTGTCAGTTTTCCATGAATTCACAATTGGGTGATAACTGTCACCTAAAGCCTTGTTTCTCTTGGCAACATGTATCCCTGCCTGACCCTACTGTATAATACCAGCAAGCACCCCAATCTGCTTCACAGAATGTGAGCATTTATGAGGTGAGGTCATTGTCAGGTGAATTGCAACATGACAGGCAATCCCCACACAGTAAGATTCCATCATAGCAGCAACAAGTCACATGACCAGAAACTGTTTTACATGTTGTTGGTTGAATGGCCCAGGACACAAGCAAGAACTCCGCTCCTCTGCTTCAGAATACAGAAGGAGGTAGAGGGCTTTGTGACGTGGAGCAATGAGAACCATTTCTCTCAATGTCAACAAAACTCTTCAGAAAGAAGAGAGAAGAACATACCCTCCATCTGCATCAATGGAGCTGCGGTTGAGGGGTTGGAGAGCGCCAACTTCCTAGGAGTGACAATCACTGACAATCTGTCCTGGATTTCCCACATAGATGCAATGGTTAAGAAGGCCCAACAATGCCTCTTCTTCCTCAGGTGGCTCAGGAGATTTGGCATGTCCATAAGAATCCTCACCAACATCTACAGATGCACCATTGGGAGCATATTGTCCGGGTACACAACAGCTTGGTACGGCAACTGCTCTGCCCAGGACCCTAAGAAACTACAGAAGGTGGTGTGCCCAGCCCAAATCATCATGGAAGCCAACCTTTCCATTCATTTACGTGGCCTGCTGCCGCAGAAGGCTGCCGACATCCCAGTTTTGTCCTCCTACACCCTATAGCCTGAACACATGGACCAGCAGGTTCAGGAACACCATCTTCCCAGCCAGTATTCAACTGAAGAATGGACTCTTTCCCTCAAATAATGCTGATCTTGCGAATGCTGATCTTGCCTAACACATGCCCCGTACAATATAACCTGTATGGCTCGGTCCAAGTTTTCTTTAAACCCTATGATCCATATCTCCTTGCTTACTATGATCTATCTGGAATGCTTGTAATCAAATCAATCAATCAATCAATCTTTGAAGTCGCACTATGAGTTCCTTTCTCAGCTGGGAGGCCAGCAGGGGCCTCAATTTAACGTTTAATTGACAAAGTGCTTGATCTTGCAGTACGGCAGCTTCAGATCCTTGGTCCCAACTTTTAGAACTGCCTTCTCAAGATTCCTAGTTTCTCACTCTCCCATACTAAGAGCCTCTTTAAAATCTCTCTCTTTGACTGAACTCTTGTGGCCTGTTAAAAAAAAATCTCCTTGTGAGGCTCAGGGTCAAACTTTGTTTGATTGTCAATCCTGTGAGGAACATTAAGATCGAAATAACTGCCCAAAGGCCGGTATCCCATTACCAAGTCACCCTTTATGAACCTGCCCAAGGTACGTGGGCTCTGACCAGCCAGCTCGGAGCCAGTCCTGAGAGTGAGGACATTCCTGTTCACAGCCAGTTCTGCTATAACGCAGTAGTTCCGTTCTCCTGAAAACCTACATTATAAGAAAATCATGTAACAGCAGCACTATTTAAGCTGGTATCACATTATAAACAATCTACGCATTAAAACTTCATGCTTTAGAAACAGTATCTCCAATTTGTCAATCATGTTATAGCGAATTTGTGTTAATGAAGTACAGATTATAACAGAACAACTATATATTTTCTTATCTCCTCAGCACCCATGTCACATGTGAGCAGGTGTAGGACACGATGATGAAATACCAAGTGCAGAATCTTTATTCATATTCCACCACCAGGAACAAGTGACCAATGACAAGCAGAGCCCTTCTCATCTAAAGGCAATGCCTGTATGATTGAAAAGGTGAAGGGGGTTAAATCAAAATAGAGTTGGTGGGGGAACTAAAGCACTCCAGTTCCCATGGTGCCCACCTCTCCCTGAAAACCTTGAGGGTGTGGGTGGACACCATATGCTCCTTCTCCAGAGACACCCCAAACCTGAACGACCGATATTTTTGTTTGTTGTCTTTGTCAAACCCCCACATTACTGCCCAACAGCAGTAGTGCGCATTACTCCCCAGCGCCCATGTCGTGTAGGATACATTGAAGAAACAATGAATGCAGAAAACTTTCTTGACATTCCAGCACCAGGAACAAAAAAACACCAGAGTGGCCAGTGACAAGCAGAGCCCTTCTCATCTAAAGGCAATGACTAAGTGATCGGAAAAGTGAAGGGGAGGGCATGGATTACATCACAATAGAATTGGAGGGGGTATTAAAACACTCCATGCCCCCATGGTGCCCACTTGCCCTAAAAGCCCCAAGAGTTTTGGTAGATACCATGTGCTCTCTCCAGGAATACCCGTGCCCAGATGGCCTGTGTATCTGTCAGCCAGGGCTCACTGGTTAACAGTCTCAATCAGGATCTCAAAAATACCCAGCTGGCCAAACTCATTCCATCACTAAAGAGATGTTTAACTATGTTCAGGATGCTACATTAATATGAGTTGTTGTTGCATCTTTCACTGTACAAATCAATGTGAATTGATCACTTAAAAGAGTTTGCAGATTTTCCCAATGGCATAGTTCCTGACCACCACCAAACCCATGACGGGAAATGTGAATGGATCTCATATCAAGGAAATGGCGTGTGACAAATTTGCACGTGCACACTGTGGAAAGATTTTTAATTAGATGAGAAATGCTGAATTTAGGCGGGTCGTATGATGTTGATATAAGAAAAAAACTCAAGGCGCCTAACAGGCAGAGAAAATGATTAAAGAGGTGCCTGCATTGTGAAATATATTATATACATCTAAACTGGGGAGTTGGAATGGTGTTAGTGTTTGGTGCAAATTTAACTAAAATATCAACATACTCAGAGCATACAGGTTTGAACACAGTGTCCTACAGGAGATGCTCACTTATAAACAAAACTGGCAGAAACTGTGTCCATTGTAGGGGGTGCTCTGATTAAGGGGATGCTGATGTGGTCATGGTAACTTCAATGGACAACTAGCCCAGAGGCCTTAGGGTAAGGAGGAGGTGCGTTTTGATATTATGACAGCACATAGTGAAATGTAAAAACAAAACTGGAATTGAAAGCTAACCCAATGGAAGCCGTTGTCGTAAAAACCCATCTGGTTCTCTAATGCCCTTTAGGGAAGGAAACTGTCTTCGTTACCTGGTCTGAGCGATATGTGACTCCAGACCTACAGCAATATGGCTGATTCTCAACCACCCTGTGAAATGACTGAGCATGCCACTCAATTCAAGTGACAATTAGGGATGGGCAATAAATGGTGGACCAGCAACACACACATCCCGTGAAGGAAGATGTATTAATGTTTTTTTTGATATGTGAAGGCTTCTAGATTCCTTACTCCAAAGGATACCGGGGGGGGGATTGTTATACATGTTACCCAATTTTCCTTTCCAAAATGTTTAAATTTAGACCTGAACCCCAGAGGGTCAAACACTGGGTTGAAACAGAAACAAGTGTAGATAGTTCAGAAGGAGCTTGGCAGTATCTGCTTCTCATGGAGGCTTTAAGCAGACGTTAAAGTTCCCTATTTTGAGGAGCAGGAAGACCTGTCCATCTCTACATCACCATTTCTCATCTCGTCAGAAGAAACACCTTAACGATTTATTTATGTCACTGCTGACTGCGAGTGAAAACTGGCTTCACTCTGTACTCCCAACTCAGGCGACTGACTGTGTGGAGTTTGCACATTCTCCCTGTGTCTGCGTGGGTTTCCTCCGGGTGCTCCGGTTTCCTCACACAGTCCAAAGATGTGCACGTCAGGTGAATTGGCCATGCTAAATTGCCCGTAGTGTTAGGTAAAGGGGCAAATGTACAGGAATGGGTGGGTTACGCTTCGGCGGGTCGGTGTGGACTTGTTGGGCCGAAGGGCCTGTTTCCACACTGTAAGTAATCTAACCTAATCAACAGTACATGCCACTTTGTAATGCAGCTCATTGTGTGCAACATTTCAGATAGAAATGGAAGCTCTTTCTTGCAATGATTGAATTTATTGTTGTCACATGTACCTACGTACAGTGAAACGTTTTGTGCGGTACAGACAAATCACAGCATATAAAGACACACAGATCATAGGATGATTGACCTGAGTGAGGAATACATAGTTACGGCTATGAAGGAGGTATACAAAACAAGATCAGCATTAGATTTGAAATTTGAGAGGTCCATTCAGAAGTCTAGTAAGAGTGGGGAAGAAGCTTCTCTTGAATCTGCTGGTAAATGTCATAGGCTCATAGAGATGTACAGCATGGAAACAGACTTTTCGGTCCAACTCGCCCATGCCGACCAGATATCCCAACCCAATCTAGTCCCACCTGCCAGCACCTGGCCCATATCCCTCCAAACCCTTCCTATTCATATACCCATCCAGATGCCTTGTTAATTTTGCAATTGTACCAGCCTCCATCACTTCCTCTGGCAGTTCACTCAACACACGTACCACCCTCTGAGTGAAAAAGTGCTCCTTAGGTCTCTTTTAAACCTTTCCTCTCTCACCTTAAATCTATACCCTCGGGTTCTGGTCTCCCCCACCCCAGGAAAAGACCTTGTCTATTTACTCTATTCATGCCCCTCATGATTTTATAAATCTCTATAAGGTCACCCCCTCAGCCTCTGACACTATAGTGTTTAAACTTTTATATCTTCTGCCTTACTGAAGAGGTTGGAAGAGATCAGAACCTGGGTGGGACGGGCCTTTGACGATGTTGGCTGCTGTTCTACGGCAACAAGAAGTTTAGGTGGTGTCCATGGATCGTAGGTTAGTTTGTGTGATGGACTGGGCTGTGTTCAAAACTCTTTATAGTTTCTTACAATCCTGAGCACAGCAGTTGCCCTACTAAGTCGTGATGCAGCCAGATAGAATATTTTCAATGGTGCATCTGTAAGTGAAATGAAATGGTTTTCTACCTTATCCCCGTCTTGTTATGAATTCTTCCAGGAAATTATTGTTATTGGCGCCATCAATACAGGAAGTAGACATGGCTGTATAAGGTGCATACATTAGTGGTGCTGGAAGAGCACAGCAGTTCAGGCAGCATCCAACGAGCAGCGAAATCAACGTTTCGGGCAAAAGCCTTTCACCATGGCTGTATAAGGTGCATACATTAATGGGGGGCATGGACAGATATGATAGGAAGGATATTACATTATGGCATATTATTAAGCTGGAGAGGGTTCAGAAGAGATTAACCAGGATGTTGCCAGGAATGGAGGGTTTGAGTTATAAGGAGAGGCTGGATATGCTGGGACTTTTTCACTAGAGCATAGGAGGTTTGGGAATGACTTTAAAGAGGTTTATAAAACCACGAGGGGTGTAGGTAAGGTGAATGGCAGATGTCTTTGACCTCAGGTGCAGGATTTCAAGACTAGGGGGTATATTTTTAAGGTGAGAGGAGAAAGATCTAAAAAGGACATGAGGGGCAAATTTTTATTTCAGAGAGAGTGGTTTGTATGTGGAATGAACTTCCTGAGGAAGTAGTGGATGTGGGTACAGTTACAACATTTAAAAGACATTTGGATAAGTACATGAATAGGAAAGGTTTGTAGGGATATGGGCCAGGAGCAGGCAGGTGGGATAGTTTAGTTTGGGATTATGATCGGCACGGACTGGTTGGAGCAAAGGGTTCTGTTTCGTGCTGTATGACTCTATGACTCTATCATCAACTATTCCCCTTCATTGAAAGGTCAATAACAAGGGGGTTTAATTTGAAGGTGAAAGGTAGGTGATTTAGGGGGCATTTATAGAAACCATTTTTCACCCAGAGGGTGTTGGGAATCTGGAGTGCACTGCGCAGTCGAAATGGGGACGCTCACTAACTGTAAAAAGTATTTGGATGAGCACTTGAAATGCCATAGCATTCAAGGCTAGGGGTCAAGCTGTGTCAAGTGGAATTAGAGTAGATTGGTTAGGGCAGGCTTGCTAGGCCAAAGGAGTCTTCTGTGCAGTATGACTCTGATAAGGCCACAAGTCAGGAGAGTGATGGAATACTCCCCACTTGCCCTGGATGGGGGCAGCTCCAACAACTCAAGGAGCTCGATACCATCCAAGACAGAGAAGCCCCCGCTTGACTGGCACCACACCTACCACTTTTACATCAACTCCTTCCACCATTAACGATTAGTAGCAACAGTGTACACCATTTACATGATGCACTGCAGAAATTCACCAAGCCTCCACTGTCAGCCCCTTTCAAACCCACAAGCTCTACCATCTCGAACAATAAGGGAGCAGATACATGGGAACACTGTGAGCTCCCATCCACATCCCTCCCCATCCTGACTTGGAAATATATCGTTGTTCCTTCAGTGTCACTGGGGCAAACTCCTCGAGCTCCCAATAAAGTAAAATCCTTGGGGATAATGCAGAAGAACAGATTCCAGATTGTCAATAGGAGGGGCGTGTTCCATGTATGAGGTTCCTCCCCCACTTTCCTATTGGATTCATTAATGATGGTCTTATATTAACGGATCCTATTTCTGGGCCCCCCACAGATAGTATCCTCTTTAAGTTTATCACATTAAAACCTCCATCGTTTTGGAAATCTCTCTTCCTTCCCCCCCAACCACCGATATTTCTATTTTGGAGAAATGAGGTCCAGTCCATTCAATCCAAAATTGGGTAGTTGCAGTCTCACTGTGCCAGTGATATTGTTGTTGATCATTCTAACATCCCTGTCAGCGCCTGAAATTTATAAGATAGAAGCAACACAATATTATTATTTAACTAAGCCTCCATACATTTGCTGGATAGGACTACATATCTTGAATGCACTAGTGACTCCACTGTCAAAACATGGGAAGAGAAGGACGCCATTCAGCCCCTCTACACCCATGTTGCCATTTGATTAAATCATGGCTAAACTGGGTTTTATCTCTATCTAACCACCCAGGTATCCTTTGCATCCTGACTGGGAAAGAGCTCGGCTTCTTTACATTGAATGCAGGGCTGTAAGGTGAGCTGTTGCTGTGTGAGGGATTGAAGGAGGGACACAATACCATGAAGACTAAAGACGTCTGGTCAACACATGGGTTCCTGAGACATTCATTAGTATCTCATCCTTTTTGACATTCTTTCTAAATGTTTCCCTCCCACCCAAATCCTGCTTCAATGTAAAGGTGAGAGTGGTGCCAGAAAAGCACAGCAGGTCAGGCAGCATCTGAGGAGCAGGAAGATTGACTTTTCGGGCAAAAGCCCTTCACCAGGAAGAAGGGATTATTCCTGATGAAGGGCTTTTGCTCGAAACGTCGATTTTCCTGCTCCTGGAATGCTGTCTGACCTGCTGTTCTTTTCCAGCACCACTCTAATCTTGGCTTTAATCTCCAGCATCTGCAGTACCCACTTCCCCCTTCAATGTGCTGACCGTCCTGGGGTTCCCATTATTCAGGTGTAATGGTAAAGGGTTCTCGAGCTCTTTCCAAACAAACAGAGTGCAGTGCCCATCCTGAGTGTGGCAACGGGCTCATGGGGGGGGTGGCTGAGGGTCTTTGGAGGCTTTGGAGACTGAAACCTGGAGAGATTTTCAACTGAAATCAAGAGGCAACTTGAGCTTAAATCTGGAGACATCTGAGATTGAAATCAGGAGGCAGCTTTCCACACAAAGGGAATTGTAAATCAGATACACTCTGCACCCATAATCTGCTGTGGGTGTCGAGCATCAATTAGCTGGTAGTTGCTGAGTTTGGTATCACTTACTCTCCTCTCTATGGAAAACAAAAAACGCTAAATAGAGAGACCCTGTGAGCATGAACCCCTTGCCCCTGGTCCTCGCTAAGTGTAACCTCATCCCAAGACAGGTCATGAGACATGCTGTTTTCTTATTGCAATGTTCATGGTTTGAGACTGACTGTGATCACAAGACCCACGGAGAATCATGTTCGCTGCCTGAGGGAGAGGGACAGAGATGATCAAACAGGAACAAAATCGATAGCCATGCTTTCAGAAAGCTGCAACACTTTATTCCAAAACCTGCTTATGGCAGGCATCCAATGAGGTCAAATTCACATGATAAATGTCGCTTTGATGCCGAGCGGTTTCATGATTGTGGAAGCAGAGGGTTGCCTTGAGGGGGCAGTGAGGAGGTTTAAACCTTCCACTGGCTCCAAGAGACTTTTACTCTCTGGTCAGTATGGGGTGCTGAGTGTGTTCGCTTTTTAACTGTAGGGTAGTAGAATAGTTACAGCCACTCAATGCAGCTACCTCCACGCTCAGCCTGCACAATCTCAGCTGTGTATGAATCCCATAATCCCGCCGGACTTTTTAATCACTTCCTCCACCTGCATCGCCATCTTCAATGGCTGCATCATTAGGAAAGGCACAACACAGTCTGAGTGGGGAGTTATACTGATAGAGTTTACAGCAAACCATTCTTCCCTGGGATCCGTACTGGCTGTGTAATGTTGCTACCGTGTGCGGTCCAAACATTGAATGTTTTCAAGAAGGCGTTCCAGATGCAGATTGTTTGGTTATAATGCCTGTGTCATTAACACAAACTGGCTATGAAACATGATCGATGAATTGGGGACGCTGTTTGGATAATGCAAACTTTCTACTGAATGGATAGAGTTATTTTCTAGAAGGATCCTTGACAGCGTGATTTTCTATAACACAAAGTTGCAAAGGAACACAACTGTTGTGTGAAAGCAGAACACCCTGTCATTCTTAGGACTAAAGGGATCAAAGGGTATGGGGAGAAAGCAGGAACAGGGGACTGGGTTGGATGATCAGCCATGATCGTACTGAATGGGGGAGCAGGCTCAAAGGGCCAAATGGCCTACTCCTGCTCTTCTTTTGTATATTTCTCTCTGTCTGTTTTTTGACTGGAGAAAGTTCAAATGTATCCCTCTTTCCCTGCAGCCTTGTACATTCCTGTCTTTGAATGTATTCTCTCTGTTCAGGTACATGTCACGAGGTTTGTCATTGTCCTATGGCCTTATTATATTTAAAGCTAAGATCAATCAATCCTTGATCAGTTGGGGAATTGAGGGTTACAGGGAAAGGACAGGACAGGAAAGCAGATGTAAGCAATGAAGGATCAGCCGTGATCCTATTGAATAACAGAGCAGGTTCGAGGGGCCAAATGGTCTATCCCTCTTCCTATTTTTCATGACCCTAACCCCAACTGACTGGACAAGACCCTCAGTTAGATCAAAGTGATATCTGCAAGATATCATCACCCTAAAAGGCATCGAGAGTAATAAATACCAGCCTTGTCAGCCATATCCATGTCCCAGAAATGATGGTCAAAGACCCAAATAAATGAAAGCAAGAGTTTATCTCTCAGGATAAGGGGCTGCCATTATCAGAGGGTTAATATGGGAGATGGTGATCTGAAGCTGTAGGTAGAGGCATCCTGAGGGACGACTGTGTGTGGTCATCCTTCTCACGATGGCAACTTAACTTACAAGGCCCACATTTATTGCACACCCTTAGTCATCTTTGGAAAGCATTTTGTAAGTCAGCATCAATAAATGAGTTTCTCTTGTTTGTGGCGTCTTCACAACCAAAGTGGCATCACAGATAGACAAGGTGGCCAAGACGGTGTTTGGCATGTTAGAACATAGAACATTACAGCAGAGTACAGGCCCTTCGGCCCTCAATGTTGCACCAACCTGTGAAACCAATCTGAAGCCCATCTATCATACCCTATTCCATTCTCATCCATATGTTTATCCAATGACCATTTAAATGCCCTTACAGTTGGCGAGTCTGTTACAGGCAGTGCATTCCACGCCCCTACTACTCTCTGAGTAAAGAACCTACCTCTGACGTTTGTCCTATATCTATCACCCCTCAATTTAAAGCTATGTCCCCTCATGCTAGCCTTCACCATCTAAGGAAAAAGGCTCTCACTGTCTATCCCATGTGATCCTCTGATCATCTTCTATGTCTCTATTACATTGCCTCTTAGCCTTCTTCTCTGTAATGAAAACAGCCTCAAGTCCCTCAGCCTTTCCTCAGAAGATCTTCCCTCCATACCAGGCAACATCCTGGTAAATCTCCTCTGCACCCTTCCCAATGCTTCCACATTCTTCCTATAATGCAGCAACCAGAACTGTACACAATACTCCAAGTGCAGCCGCACCAGAGTTTGTACAGCTGCAACATGACCTCATGGTTCCGAAACTCAATCCCTGTGCCAATAAAAGCCAAAACACTGTATGGCTTCTTAACAACCCAATCAACCTGGTGGCAACTTTCAGCGATATATGTACCTGGACATCAAGATCTCTCTGCTCATCTGCACTACCAAGAATCTTACCATTAGCCCAGTACTCTGCATTCCTGTTGTTCCTTCCAAAGTGAATCACCTCACTCTTTTCCACATTAAACTCCATTTTCCCCCTCTCAGCCCAGTTCTGCAGCTTATCTACGTCCCTCTGTAACCTGCAACATCCTCAGCACTATCCCCAATTCCGTTGATCTTAGTGTCATCCACAAATTTACTAACCCATCCTTCTCTGCCCTCATTCAGGTCATTTAAAAAATAACAAACAGCAGTGGCCCCAAAACAGATCCTTGCGGTACCCCACTAGTAACTGAACTCCAGGATGAACATTTCCCATCAACCATCACCCACTGTCTTCTTTCAGCTAGCCAATTTCTGATCCAAACTGCTAAATCACCCTCAATCCCATGCCTCTGTATTTTGTGCAATAGGCTACCATGGGGAACCTTATCAAGTGCCTTACTGAAATCCATACACACCACATCAACCACTTTATTCTCATCCACCTGTTTGGTCACCTTCTCAAAGAACTGAGTAAGGTTAGTGAGGCATGACCTACCCTTCACAAAACTGTGTTAACTATCCCTAATCAAATTATTCTTTTCTAGATGATTATAAATCCTATCTCTTATAATCCTTTCTAACACTTTCTGCAGCTAACGAAAAGGCATCCATTAATCATTGTCATCATTAGATCAAACCACCTTTTAATTAACAATTTAATTCATGTAACACCTTTACATGCAATAAAATGTCTCAAGGTGTTTAACAGAAGCACTTTGAAACAAAATGAGTCTGAGCTATTTAAAGAGACTGTAGGAAGGATGAATGAATTGTACATTTATAACAGAGCCATAGAACTGTGGAGCACAGAAACAGACCCTTCAGTCCAACCTGTCCATGCTGACCAGATATCCTAAATTAATCTTAGTCCCATTTGCCAACATTTGGCCCATATCCCTCTAAACCTTTCCTCTTCATGGACTCATCCTTTTGAGCGTTGTACCACTTCCTTCACGACTTCCTCTGGCAGTTCACTTCAAACATGCACCACTTTCTGCATGAAAATGTTGCCCCTTAGGTCCCTTTTAAATCTTTCCCCCTCACCATAGATCTAGTTTTGGACTCCCCCATTCCAAGAAAAAGACCTTGTCTATTTACCCTATCCATGTCCCTCATATTTTTTAAACCTCTGTAAGGTCACTCCTCAGCCTCCGACGCTCCAGGAAAAACAACCCTAACCTATTCAGATTCTCCCTGTAGCTCAAACGTTTGTAAACTCTTTCTGAACCTTTTCAAGTTTGGGTCCTAGGGAGTGTTGCTGAACAAAGAGTCCTTGGAGTGCAGGTTCGTAGCTCCTTGAAAGTGGAATCGCAGGTAGACAGGATAGTGAAGAAGGCGTTTGGTATGCTTTCCTTTATTGGTCAGGTCTCCTTCCTATCGGAAAGATATTGTGAAACTTGAAAGGGTTCAGAAAAGATTTACAAGGATGTTGCCAGGATTGGAGGATTTGAGCTACAGGGAGAGGCTGAACAGGTTGGGACTGTTTTCCATGGAGTGTCGGAGGCTGAGGGGTGACCTTAAAGACGTTTACAAAATTATGAGGGGCATGGATAGGATAAATAGACAAAGTCTTTTCCCTGGGGTCGGGAAGTCCAGAAATAGAGGGCATAGGTTTAAGGTGAGAGGGGAAAGATATAAAAAAGACCTAAGGGGCAACTTGTTCACACAGAGAGTGGTATGTATATGGAATGAGCTGCCAGAGGAAGTGGTGGAGGCTGGTACAATTGCAACATTTAAGAGGCATTTGGATGGGGATATGAATAGGAAGGGTTTGGAGGGATATGGGCCGGGTGCTGGCAGGTGGGATTAGATTAGATTGGGATATCTGGTCGGCATGGACGAATTGGACCGAAGGGTCTGTTTCCATGCTGTACATCTCTATGACTCTATGACTCTAAGTTTCACAACTTCCTTCCTCTAATGTAACTGTTTTTTTCTTCATTTTTCTGTTCTGTAACCAAGGATTGTACTGAAATACTTTTGTACCTAAATTGGCACTGTCAGTGGTGTCTTACAAACTTTCATTGTACTCATCTGAGTACATGTGACAATAAGGTTAATTCAATCCAATTCAATTCAGTTATGAAATGGGGGCCTTTGAATGTGAGACCCTCTGACAGCAGAGGTTTGGTTCTTAAATGATGAGTTATCATACCCAATGGGAGGGAAACCTTTTGGAATTCTGGTTGGGCGAGTACCACGGCAAAAAGTGGGGACTTGGCCTGTGTGTTGACAGTTGCAAGCGCCCTTCAATTGTTCATTTGTGGGCACAGCTGAGTTGCCAGCTCTCTGGTGCCTACCTGGTGCTTGTAAAGAGATGGGTGGCTCACTTATTTTTCAATCACCCTGCCCAGCCCCCAACTGCTTCCCCTCCCCAACAGCCAGACACAGAACGATTGATACACTTGTCCCCATTCTGAAGTCAGACAAATCCGAGGTATTGAACTGGTTTCACATTGGGAAGAGGTTTGGAAAGCATTTTGTTGGAGACACACAGACAGCTCCATACCTAGGAGCTTGTAGAGTTTAACATTGATTCCAGTAGCAGTCATTAAGTATACAAATGTAATCAAATCCAAGTGCATGCTGTTCGGGAAACAGAGTATAAAATAACAGCTTCCCCATACTCATACACAGTTCTGGTGGTGTTACAATGTGTAAGATTATCTTTTCTTGCTGGTATGTTACAAAAAATTCTAATGGATTATGCAACCAACATAATCATTATATAATTCCCATGAACTTAATGTTCTGTCTCTACAGATGATCCCAGAGTATTGAACTGCGAAAGAGCTGCAAATGTAACCAATGAAGCATTAGCGACCACCAACACGATGATAACTATCACCAACATCACTGAGTCCAGGAGACTGCATACCAACACACACTGAACAGTATCTACGGACATTCAGTGTCTGACATTAAGGGAGTCTACGGTGGGTTTAACTCGCACTCTGGTACCGAGGGAGTGCTGCATTTTGGGGGATGGGGTCTTTCAATTCAGGTATTAGACTGAGGTCCATCCCCAGCAGAGATGGAGGATCACACAGCTGCTATTTTGAGAGCGTTCTCACCAGGCCCCTGTGCCTCTATTAATCCCTCGGCAAATGCCACTTCCAGCAGGGTAACCAGTCATTAACCAGTGGGACAACAACAGAAATTGCTGGAGAAACTCAACAGGTGTGTTGGCAACTGTGCTGAGGGAAACATACCTAATGGGTTGATAAAGTGTGGCATAGGAAATAGCACAACGGGTCAGACAGCATCCGAGGAGCAGGAGAGTCAATGTTTCAGGCATAACCCTTCTTCAGGACCTCTCTCAGTCGACTCTTCTGCTCCTTGGATGCTCCCTGAGTTGCTGTGCTTTTCCAGCACCACACTTTATCAATCCTGACTCTCCAGTATCTGCAGTCCTAACTTTCTTCTAAATACAGTTAATGGTTCAAGTCCAGGGACCATTCTTCAGAGCAGTCACTGGACATTAACTCTGCTTTCTCTCCATCGATACTGCCAGACCTGCTGAGTTTCCAGCAACCATGGTTCTTTGTTTTATTAACCAGTGGAATATTGCGGTGTGCAGAAAGTTATGATTACGCTTCAGGAAGTCTGTAACTGGCTATGGTCAGTGGACTTCAGGACATCCTGAGGACAGGAAAGGTGCTATCTAAATGCCAACTCCCCCTTTCTCTGTTACAGTAAATTCAGTTGAGACCTCCACAAGATGTTGGGCTGAATGGCGTCCTTCTGTGCAGCAAACTCTCTGTCTTTCTAGCTTTCTCTCTCCTCCCCAATCCAGCTTGAAGACTGGGGTGGCACAGTGGCTCAGTGGTTAGCACTGCTGCCTCACAGTACCAGAGACCTGGGATTGATTCCACCCTCAGGTGACTGTCTGTGTGGAGTTTACACATTCTGCCTGCGTCTGTGTGGGTTTCCTCCCACAGTCACAAAGATGTGCAGGTTAGGGTGGATTGGTCATGGGAAAATGCCCATAGTGTGCAGGCTAGGTGGGTTAGCCATGGGAAATACTGTATTACAGGGATGGGGTGGGTCTGGGTGGGATGCTGTTCAGAGGGTCAGTATAGATTCAATGGGCCAAATGCCCTGCTATCACACTGTAGGGATTCTTTGACCAAAAGGTGATGTTTGTCACAAGAATTGGCTCCAAACTCCACAAATCACAGTAACATGAAGCTTGTTATTATTAATCTTTTTCAAGATATGTTGCCTCAACTGTGGCTAGTTCAGACCATCAGGAAAATACTGGTGTTTGAGTTTGATCATTTGTTGATTGCTCTTTGGTTCCAACTCCAGTGGAACAGCCCCACACGTGCCTTGTTTCAATGTTTAAGGTCTTACTGATACCGTTGTTTTGTTGTTGACATCAAGGGTTGACAAAGGATTGAAAATAAGTTGATTATTGAGGGGTAGGACCAAGTGAAGTAAACTTATGGATAATCTACATCTTGAAGAGCTCAATGCCTAGTTAAAACATGAAGGGAAACACAGTAATTGCGAGTTGTGAAAGTTTGCGAATCAATATTTGGGATCTTGTCATCTGTAAAATGTATTAAAATCACACATCATGCTCAAACATTGTGTTTAACTCAATGCCACATCCATTTTATATTCAGCGCTTCCTCTCTCAATTCATCTTCAGTGAGAGAGGCTTCAGTCAGTAGTTTGCAAACTCCATCTTCACCCATAACTTTTCCCTGTACTCAATACTTGGTGTGGACGCATCCTGTTACATCCCTCTTCTGTTATTCAATCTTGCCTTCATCCCTATCAGAGACCCTTCTTTTTGTCCTTCGGCCTGGTGTGGCAGTCTCTCGGCCTGGCACAGTGGTCTTTCAGTGGCCCGTGGCGGTCGCTCGGCCTAGCATGGTGGTCTTTCAGTGCACCCAGACAGTGTTTTGTCTGAGTGTGGTCTCAGTGTGGCCTCAGTGTTGACTTTGACGTTGAGGTGATTCCAGAGTGATCCAGAGTTAAGGTGGGTGTAGACTGGAGGCAGGCTGCCTCAGTGGGCTGGGTCAGAAGGACTGTTGTTCTGAACTTTTTACTTCTCCATTTTCTAATTTAGCCCCACAATCTGCAACGCTGGACTTGTTATTTCTTCATTTTCTAATTTTTTCTTCCTGAGAACTAGTACTGAAGAATCTGCACCTGGGTACTCTGTATCTAAGCTGGTGTCATAAGTGGTGACTTGTAAACTTTTCACTGTACTCGCGTGAGTACATGTGACAATAAAGCTCATTCACTTCAGCCCTCCCCTCCCTCCACACTTTCTCAAAGTCTCTTCTACTTCTGATGCTCATTGTTTCTGATGGAAGGCCATTGACCTCTCTATTCTTTTACAGAACATGGACATTATTGCTACCCCTAATTGCCCTTGGGCTGGTTTGACTCCTAGAGCATTCCCGAGGGCACTTAAGAGTCATTCTCATTGCTGTGGGTCTGGAGTCACATGTAGGTAAGATTGGATAAGGATGGGCAGATTTCTCTCCCGAAAGGGCGTTCATGGCCCAGATGGGTTTTTACAATAATCAGCAATGGTTGCATGGTGACCATTAGACAAGCTTCCATTTCAGATTTTATTCAATTCAAATTGTACTACCTGCTGTAGCAAGGTTCGAGCCCATGTCCTCGAACGTTAACCTGGCCTTCATGGATTATTGGCTGACTGGCATTGTCACTCTGCTGTCACATCCCCAGAGCACTAACATTGCTTCCCTTTTCATTGATACAGTCTGCACTGCTGAGTCGTTCACAGTTTCCTGTTTTTAGTTTCAATTTCCCAGCATCTTGTCGTATTTTGCCGGGTAAAAATGTCCTCTCAGTGTCAATGATGGGCAAGTCTCCATTCAGAATCATGTATAATCCCAATGAAGTCATCTCTCATTCACCTCAACTCCTGAGTGTATGAGAACGTGAGGGCTGCAGGTGCTGGAGATTAGAGTCGAGAGTGTGTTGCTGGAAAAGCACAGCAGGTCAGGCAGCATCCAAGGAGCAGGAGAATTGATGCTTCAGGCAAAAGCCTCATACCTGATGAAGGGCTTATGCCCAAAACGTCAATTCTTCTGCTCCTTGGATGCTGCCTGACTTGCTGTGCTTTTCCAGCACCACACTCTCAACTCCAGAGAGTATGAGCCCAGTTTGATTAGACCCTCATCATCAGGCAAGCCTCTCATTCCAGGCATCAATCCAGTATTTTTCTAATGACTGATGTCAGTTCAGTAGTTCCTTGTTTTCTCTCCCTCCTTTACTGAGTAGCAATTTTATTTTTGATAACTTCAAAGAGAAATGTGAAGATATGTGGATGATGACAGGAACATTGCACCGAGACAAACAGACAATTGTTAAATTCCCTTAAATACAGTTCGCACAAGGTGTGGTCCAATCCTGGTAGTTTCAAAACAAACTGTTGAAGGTCCAAACTAAGATCACTGGATGTCTAATAAAAACAGAAGGTGCTGGAGAAACTTGGCAGGTCTGTGAAGAGAGAAACAGAGTTAACATTTCAAGTCTGGTATGACTCTTCTTCAGAACTGAAGACAAGACTGAAGACGTTCAGATGATGAGTCATATTGGATTTCATTCATTCATTCACAGGATGAGGGCATCACTGGCCAGACCAGTCTTTATTGCCCATTCTGAGAAAGGGTCACTCAACCTGAAATGTTATCTTTGATTTCTCTCCACTTTTGCTGCCAGACCTGTGGAGCTTTTCCAGCAATTTCTGTTTTTGTTTCTGATTTACAGCATCTATAGATTGTTCGGTTTCTCTTAACCCTTGACTTCATTTTCCTGCCTTTTCACTCTTTCATCCTTGATTCTCCTTCCTGATTAAAATCGATTTATCTCAATTTTGAATATACTTAATTCCCAACCCCTATAGTTCTTTGTGGTAAAAAAAATTCCACAGCTTCAATAGCCTTGAGAGAACAAATGTGTCCTTATATCTGTCTTAAATAGGTGACCCTTTATTCTATGATTGTGCCTCTCAGAGTAACTACCCACTACACATCCACCTTGTCAAGTCCTGGAAGAATCATACACATTTCAGTGAGATCCCCTTTCATTATTCTATACTCCAGTGAGTACAGGCCCAATCTAGTCTATGTCTCCTCATAAGAAAATGCCTCTATACCCAAGATCAACCAAGTGAACAATCTCTGGACTTTATTTCCTGAGATAATGTAACCAAAACTCTTCATGGTATTCCAAATGTGTTTTGTTTAGTTTAAGCAAATTTCCCTGTGTTTATACTCTGATCCCTTCGAAATAAAGGCCAATATTCCATTTGCCTTCCTTATTACCTACTGAACTCAAGAAGCTCAACACCATCCAGGACAAAACAGTTCGCTTGATTAGCACCACATCCACAAACACCCACTCCCTCCAACACCGATGCTCAGTAGCAGCAGTGTGTACCATCTACAAGATGCGCTGCAGAAATTCACCAAAGATTCTCAGACAGCACCTTCCAAACCCATGACCACTTCAATCTGGAAGGACAATGGCAGCAATTCTATGGGAACACCACCCCCTTGCAAGTTCCCCTCCGAGCCACTCACCATCCTGACTTGGAAATGTATCGCTGTTCCTTCAATGTCACTGGGTCAAAGTCTTGGAAGACCCTCCCTAATGGCATTGTGGGTCAACCCACAGCACATGGACTGCAGCGGTTCAAGAAGGCAGCTCAGCCCAACCTTCTCAAGGGGCAACTAGGGACGGGCAATAAATGCTGAGCCCAGCCAGTGATGCCCACGTCCCACAAAATGAATAAATAAAAAACTTGAATGCAAGCATTTTATAATTTAACATAGAACATGGAACATAGAAGAATACAGCGCAGTACAGGCCCTTTGGCCCTCGATGTTGCGCCGATCCAAGCCCACCTAACCTACACTAGCCCACTATCCTCCATATGCCAATGCCCATTTAAATGCCCATAAAGAGGGAGAGTCCACCACTGCTACTGGCAGGGCATTCCATGAACTCACGACTCGCTGAGTAAAGAATCTACCCCTAACATCTGTCCTATACCTACCACCCCTTAATTTAAAGCTATGCCCACTCGTAATAGCTGACTCCATACGTGGAAAAAGGTTCTCATGGTCAACCCTATCTAAACCCCTAATCATCTTGTACACCTCTATCAAGTCACCCCTAAACCTTCTTTTCTCTAATGAAAACAGCCCCAAGTGCCTCAGCCTTTCCTCATACGATCTTCCTACCATACCAGGCAACATCCTGGTAAACTTCCTCTGCACCCGTTCCAGTACCTCCACATCCTTCCTATAGTATGGCGACCAAAACTGCACACAATACTCCAGATGCGGCCGCACCAGAGTCTTATACAACTGCAACATGACCTCAGGACTCCGGAACTCAATTCCTCTACCAATAAAAGCCAATACGCCATATGCCTTCTTCACCGCACTATTTACCTGGGTGGCAACTTTCAAAGATCTGTGTACATGGACACCAAGATCCCTCTGCTCATCCACACTACCAAGTATCCGACCATTAGCCCAGTATCCCATCTTCTTGTTACTCTTACCAAAGTGAATCACTTCACACTTAGCTACATTGAACTCCATTTGTCACCTTTCTGCCCAGCTCTGCAGCTTATCTATATCCCGCTATAACCTGCCACATCCTTTTTCACTGTCAACAACTCCACCGACTTTTGTATCATCCGCAAACTTGCTCACCCAACCTTCTAGCCCCTCCTCCAGGTCATTTATAAAAATGACAAACAACAATGGTCCCAAAACTGATCCTTGCGGAACACCGCTAGTAACTGCACTCCAAGATGAACCTTTACCATCAACTACTACCCTCTGTCTTCTTCCAGCCAGCCAATTCCTAATCCAAACCTCTAATGCACCCTCAATGTCATACCTCCGTATGTTTTGCAGTAGCCTACCATGGGGAACCTTATCAAACGCCTTACTAAAATCCATATACACCACATCTACTGCTTTACCCTCATCCACCTCCTTAGTCACCTTCTCAAAGAATTCAATAAGGTTTGTGAGGCACGACCTGCCTTTCACAAAACCATGCTGACTATCCTTGATCACATTATTCCTATCCAGATGTTCATAAATCCTATCCCTTACAATTCTCTCTAAGACTTTGCCCACAACAGAAGTGAGACTCACCGGCCTATAGTTACTAGGGTTATCCCTACTCCCCTTCTTGAACAAGGGAACCACATTTGCTATCCTCCAGTCTTCTGGCACTATTCCTGTAGACAACGAGGACATAAAAATCAAGGCCAATGGCTCTGCAATCTCCTCCCTTGCTTCCCAGAGAATCCTAGGATAAATGCCATCAGGCCCAGGGGACTTATCTATTTTCATCCTTTCCAGAATTCCAACACCTCTTCCCTACATACCTCAAAGCCGTCCATTCTAATTAATTGTGACTCAATATTCACATCGGCAACAACGTCCTGTTCCTGAGTGAATACTGACGAAAAGTATTCATTCAGAGTCTCCCCAATCTCTTCAGCCTCCACATGCAACTTCCTACCAGTATCCTTGACTGGACCTATTCCTACCCTAGTCATTCTTTTATTCCTGACATACCTATAGAAAGCCTTTGGGTTTTCCCGAATCCTACCAACCAAGAACTTTTCATGTCCCCTCCTTGCTGCTCTTAGCTCTCTCTTCAGATCCTTCCTGGCTACCTTATAACTCTCAATCACCCCAATTGAAACTTCACACCTCATCTTTACATAGTCCGCCCTCTTCCCTTTAACAAGGGATTCCAATTCCTTATTAAACCACGGCTCCCTCACACGACCCTTTCCTCCCTGCCTGACAGGTACATACTTATCAAGGACACTCAATAGTTGCTCCTTGAACAAGCTCCACATATCAATTGCGCTCTTGCCTTGAAGCCTACTTTTCCAAGCCACGCATCCTAAGTCATGCCTCACCGCATCATAATTTCCCTACCCCCAGCTATAACTCTTGTCCTGCAGTGCACACTTATCCCTCTCCATCTCTAGAGTAAAAGTCACTGAATTGTGGTCACTGTCCCCAAAGTGCTCACCTACCTCCAATTCTAACAACTGGCCTGGTTTGTTACCCAGAACCAAATCCAGTATGGCCTCACCTCTTGTTGGCCTGTCTACATATTGTGTCAGGAAACCCTCCTGCACACATTGGACAAACACCGACCCATCTAACGAACTCGAGCTATAGCTTTCCCAGTCAATATCAGGAAAGTTAAAGTCCCCCATAACAACCACCCTATTACTTTCACTCTTCTCCTGAATCATCCTCGCAATCCTTTCTTCTACGTCTCTAGGACTATTAGGAGGCCTGTAGAAAACTCCTAACAGGGTGACCTCACCTTTCCTATTCCTATCCTCAGCCCAAACTACCTCAGATGGTGAGTCTTCATCCATCGTCCTTTCCACCGCTGTAATACTATCTTTGACAAGCAATGCCACACCTCCCCCTCTTTTACCCTCACCTCTGACCCTACTAAAACATTTAAACCCTGGAACCTGCAACAGCCAATCCTGTCCCTGTTCTACCCATGTCTCCGTAATAGCCACAACATCGAAATCCCAGGTACCAACCCCTGAGGACCTTCAAATCCCTCTGTGCTGCTTTCTACAATCCCTCTCCACTAAAGAATATTCTTCCTGCTACATCCTTCCACATCAGAGCCCAGCTGCTGAGTTTTTGCCCAGTCACCCAACCCATCTGTGTCATCCTCATCGCTTGTCTTTCTTATTATTTTTGTGTCATTCGAAAGCTTGACTACAGCACATTCATTTTCCTCATCTAAGTTATTAAACCATATTGTAAATAACTATAACCCCAGCACTGATGGCTGTGACACACCACTATTTACAGATTGCTATCCTGAGCCTTGATCCTGTTGTACTAGCTTTAGGCATGGGATCTGAGTAAATGTCTTTGGGAAATACCAAGCACACCTCATCAACTGATTTCCCATTATCTACCCTACTTACTTTATCCTCAAAGATTTGTAACACACTTGTCAAATGCTGTTTAGCTTTCATAAACCATTTTGATCAAATAGACTATGATTTTCTAAGTGCACTGGTTATTGTATTGCCATAGTCTTACCAGACCAGAGGAGCTGCTCTCTCTCCCTCATGAGAGAGGGGTGACTGGTGGTGATTTAACCTGAGGGCCACCAGACCTCAGGTAAGGGAAGAGCTTGAGAAGGAAAGTCATTCATGGTAACCTCAAACCGGTGATGGGAATTGAACCCACACAATTGGCATCACACTGCTCTGTAAACCAACAATCCAGCCAACTGAGTTAAACTGATTAAGTGCATTGTAAGATTGGCTTAGTAATAAATACCAGTATTTTTCTAATGACTGATGTCAGTTCAGTAGTTCCTTGTTTTCTCTCTCCCTCCTTTACTGAGTAGCAATGTAATTTTTGATAACTTCAAAGAGAAATGTGAAGATATGTGGATGATGACAGGAACATTGCACCGAGACAAACAGACAATTGTTAAATTCCCTTAAATACAGTTCGCACAAGGTGTGGTCCAATCCTGGTAGCTCCAAAACAAGCTGTTGAAGGTCCAAACTAAGATCACTGGATGTCTAATAAAAACAGAAGGTGCTGGAGAAACTTGGCAGGTCTGTGAAGAGAGAAACAGAGTTAACATTTCAAGTCTGGTATGTCTCTTCTTCAGAACTGAAGATGTTCAGATGATGAGTCATATTGGATTTCATTCATTCATTCACAGGTGAGGTAGCATTTATTGCCCATCCCTAG
Source organism: Chiloscyllium punctatum (assembly GCF_047496795.1). NCBI lineage: Eukaryota > Metazoa > Chordata > Chondrichthyes > Orectolobiformes > Hemiscylliidae > Chiloscyllium > Chiloscyllium punctatum. Next base: position 98,067,150 of record NC_092756.1, on the reverse strand, counting down.
TTACCCAGAGGGCAGTTAAGTTCAACCCCATTGCAGTGGATCTGGAGTTACATGTCAGCTAGACCAGGTAAGGATGGCAGTTTCCTTCCCTAAAGGACATTAGTGACCCAGATGGGCTTTTCTGACAATCAACAGTGGATTCATGATCATCATTAGACTCTTAATTCCAGATATTTATTGAATTCAAATTCCCACCATCTGCTGTGGTAGGATTTGATCCGGGTCCCCAGAACATCATGTGGGTCTCCAAATTAACAATCTAGTGATAATACCGCTAGGCCATTGACCTCCTCTCCACCTTCCCACCTAACATTGTGAAATATTAACTCTGTTTCTCTCTCTCTACCAGACCTGCTGAGTTTCTCCAGCACTTTCTCTTCATTTCTAGCTGCTGCAGTTTTTGTTTTTATTGTATTTTCAGATATTTTTTGGCCAAGGGCTTTAAGGAGTTCCGGAATGAAGTAGATACAGTAATGACACAGATCAGGCAGGATTAAATTGATTGGTAGGATAGACTCAAGGGGCTCAATGGTCTCATCCTATTCCTAAGCTTGTGTTTGCCCCAAGTAAATAACAGCAGCACCCATCCCTCAAACGTTGAGAGGGAGCAGCACCCCTGTTTATGTCAGAAATAAATCTTGCAGCTAATTTTGGTGAAGAATAACTTGGAGCTCACAGGCACTGACGGAACATGGGGGAACTGCAGATCAGCCCAGGCAGAACCAGCTCTCCCATGGTACATCACAGACAAGCTGCAACTTAAATCAAATCAGAAATGAACTCATATATCTCTTCTGCTTTCATCCAGTTTCCCTGATCTGCTGACAACAAGGCTCCCATTCATTTGGCCAATTCCTTTGCCTCCAGGTCTCTCCACGCTGGTTAATTGGATATTCGCAGAAAAGAAAAGAACCTCATGATTTTGAACTGACTCAACATTCGTGGGAGCCCGTCAGATTCTTAAAGGTCACAGTGATAATGTTTTTCACTTTCCTGATTCAAACATAAATGGTATTTCATAAAGAAACATGTATTAGCTCAATCGGTGAGGTGGTCCATGGAGATTTGGACAACTGGGGGGTGAGGGGGGGGGGGGGGGGGCAGGGTGCTTATTGATTTACAGCAGCTTCATGGAGGAGAATGGAGTAGGCATATTAGCAAAGGGTTAGAAACATAGACATTAGCAGCAGGAGTAGACCATTAGACTCTTGGAGCCTATTCCACTGTTCAATCAGATCATGGCTGATCATCTAACTCAGTCCCCTGTTCCTGCTCTCTCCCCTGTAACCTCTGACCCCTTTAGCCCTAAGAACTGTATCTAACTCCTTCTCGAAAACATTCAATGTTTTGGCCTCAACCACTGTCTGTGGGAGAGAATTCCACAGGCCCCACAACTCTCTGGGGAAGACATTTTTCCCCATCTCAATCCTAACCCAAATCCTTAGACTGTGACCCCTTGATTCTGGACTACCCGGTCATCAGGGACATCCATCCAGTGTTTAGCCTGTCTAGTCCTGTTAGAAGTGTATGCGAGATCCCTCTCATTCCTCTAAATGCCAGTGAGTTTGGCTCTAACTCATCCAGTGTCTCCTCATACATCAGTCCTGCCATCCCTGGAAACAGTCTGGTAAACCTTCACCACACTCCCTCCTTCTCCAGCACATCCTTCCTCAAATAAGGAGACCAAATCTGCCCACAATACTCCAGGAGGGGTCTCCCTAATGTCCTGTACAGTTGCAGCACAGTGCAGTTCGAGTTGCTCCTGTACTCGGATCCTCTCACTATGAAGCCAACATTCCATTTGCCTTCTTCACTACCTGCTGCTCCTGCAGTGCTGACTCTCAGTGACTGGTGTACAAGGACACCCACACCTCGTTGCATCTTCCCCTTCCCCAACCTATTACCATTTGGATAATTATCTACCTCCCAGCTTTGCTCCCAAAACGCTGTTCTTGGCTGTTGCCCCATGGTGGGCTCTCAACATTGGTCACTGAAGTTTCAAGTTCTCCCAGGTTGGGTTTGGCTCATTCATCAAACTGAACTCTCCCAGTTCCCTGTATCTCCCCAGCCCGTCAGAAGAGTGGGCTCTGCATGATTCTCTGGATTGGCTAATCAGACACCAAGGTGAAAGTGAGGACTGCAGCTGCTGGAGATTAGAGTCAAGAGAGTGGTGCTGGAAAAGCACAGCAGATCAGGCAGCATCCGAGGAGCAGGAGAGTCGACATTTCGGGCGAAAGCCCTTCATCGAGCACGCTGCCTGACCTGCTGTGCTTTTCCACCACCATATCCGCGACTCTAATCCAACACCAATCAGATTCATTGAATAAACACAAATGATCTCCTTTGTAAAAATCAGATTATTATCCTTGGAATTGTATCACTGTCTCTCTGCTCCTGGATTTCAGGAACTTGGCCCTTCCTAACACTTCCATCCGTGCACCTGGTGTTAATGTTCAGCTGATGTACGCTCCTGGGTTAAGACATCTTGCGTAGTTTCACCGCTCCATTAAGGTGCTTCATAAATGCAAGTGATTTCTTTTTAATGAATTAAAACGTGTCCCTAAGACACCACCTGACTCGGTCAAAGGTTGAATGAGTGGGGCTGTCATTGGGTAGTATGCTAATTTGCTTACAATATGAATAATTCATGAATGTTATAGAAAGATCTATTCAATAGGCTATTGTAAAAGATGCTAATTGGTCAGCCAGTGTACATTTGGCATGAAGTTAAGTATTGACTTATCATTGATGCTGCTGCAAGATTAATTCCTATTATTGTTTTGGACAGTTGCCTGAGGCGATTGCTTCAATAAATAACTGTTTAAGAAAGAATAGATCTCTTGATCTTGGAGCTTTCATATTGGACACCCCCGTTCCCTCTAAATCTGACTGCCTGAAACACACAACAAGCATTTGCAGTCACACCTACCTATTCGGCATGTCTTCAAAGTGGGGTCGGAGTCTCACCACACCCTGATCATCTCTACAACCTGGGGCCACGGTTGTGTTTGGTGGGTAGGCGAAGGTACGAGCTGGATAGCTACCTCAGTCTAGCGAAGGCCCAGCAGTTCGTGCTTACCATGGGGATGTAGACAAACAACCCCAGAGACAGAACAGTCAAATGGACAATGGTTACCCCATAAACTGGGGGTTAAAGAAGTTTCATTTGCTTTCATATAACAGGGCACCCACTCAGTAGGTGGGATCCACTGAAGCCACAGCCAAATACCAAGAGACTGGATAGTTAATAAAGGTAACTGTTAATAGGATAACTGTGAATTCGATTAATTCAATTTGTTCTTTGTAATGTTAAGACATGCAATGTATATAACTATGAACAACATGGAAAAATTGTACAAGTACCAGAGATTTATTTACATGAATAAAGTATATTTTGAAATTAAAAAAAAGTAGGCGAAGGTACGAGCTGACCAAGGCCCTCGAGTCCTTCGAAAAGAATAAAACTCCCGGAAGCGACAACTTACTGGTCGAGCTCTATTCCGCTCTGTGGGACTTGATTGGCCAGGACCTGCTGGAGGTGTATGTCAGTATGCTTTGGGCAGGTACCATGAGTGAATCCATGAGGGAAGGCATCATCACCCTCATCTACAAGCGGAAGGGGGAGAGGGAGGAAATTAGAAATTGGAGACCAATCTCACTGTTGAATGCGGACTACAAAATTCTGTCAAAGGTCATCGCCAACCGGGTCAGGTCTGCTCTGGGGTCGGTGATTCACCCTCACCAAACCTGTGCTTTACCGGGCAGGAAGATCGCTGAGAGTCTCGCACTCCTCAGGGATACGATCGCCTATGTGCAGGACAGAGGGTTGGATACCTGCCTGATCAGCCTGGACCAGGAGAAAGCCTTTGACAGGATATCACACAGGTATATGAGAGATGTTCTCTCCAAAATGGGCTTTGGGGAGGGAATCTGCAATTTGATCAGACTGCTCTACACCAACATTGTCAGTGCAGTCTCAATCAATGGGTGGGAATCAGATAGCTTCCCTGTAAGATCTGGAGTCAGGCAGGGATGCCCCCTCTCACCCGCCTTGTTTGTGTGTTGCATAGAGCCATTTGCCGAATCCATCAGGAAGGATGCGAGCCTGAGAGGGGTGACTATTCCTGGCAGCGGGGGCCTGCAGGTTAAGGCCTCCCTGTACATGGATGATGTCATCGTTTTCTGCTCGGATCCACTGTCCGTGCACAGACTCGTGTGCATCTGTGACCAGTTCGAGCGGGCCTCGGGGGCCAAGGTAAACCGAGGCAAGAGCGAGACCATGCTCTTCGGGAACTGAGCCGACCAATCCTCGATCCCCTTCACCGTCAGGACGGACCACCTGAAGGTGCTGGGTATTTGGTTCAGAGGGGCTGGGGCATGCGCCAAGTCTTGGGAGGAGTGTATCAGTAAAGTGAGGCAGAAACTGGGCAGATGGAAGCTATGGTCGCACTCCATCGTGGGAAAAAACCTGGTCATCAGGTGTGAGGCACTGTCATTGCTGTTGTACGTGGCACAGGTCCGGCCTATTCCTAGAACCTGGGCTGCTGCAGTCACCCGGGCCATCTTCCCATTTATATGGAGGTCAAAGATGGACCGGGTCCGAAGGGACTCGCTGTACAAAGATCTGGGCAACGGGGGAAAAAATACACCCAATACCACCCTCACCCTGATGGCCACCTTTGTGTGTGGCTGCATCAAGCTGTGTGTGGATCCCCGGTACGCAAACACCAAGTGTCACTATGTACTGAGGTTCTACCTGTCCCCGGTGTTGCAAAGGATGGGCCTGGCCTCGCTGCCGCGGAACGCTCTGAGTAGTTGGACCGTTCCGTATCACCTGTCCTTCGTGGAGAAGTTTATGAAGAAAAACACCTTTGACCACAAGTCTATAGAAAGGATATTATTAAACGAGAAAGAGTGCAGAAAAGATTTACTAGGATGCTACCTGGACTGGAAGGTTTACGTTATAAGGAAAGGCTGGATAGGCTGGGACTATTTTCCCTAGAGCGTAGGTGACTAAGGGGGTGGCCTTATAGAGGTCTATAAAATCATGAAAGGCATTAATCGGTGGATAGCGGACAGCTTTTCCCCAGGGGAGGGAAAACTAGAGGGCAGAGGTTCAAGGTGAGAGGGAAGAGATACAAAAGGGTCAGCACATAGTGTCCTTGAGACCCTTCGGGAAAAGGAGAGGGCGGATCCTATCGAGCGGTTCCCTGAGCAGACTGTCAAAGTCATTTGGCAGAATGCCTCATCGCCAGAACTTTCCAACAAGCACAAAGACGTGGCCTGGCTGGTGGTGAGAAGGGCTCTGCCTGTGAGATCCTTTATGCACGCCCGGACTCTCTGCCGCACCGCACGCTGCCCTCGAAGTGGCTGCGGGGGGGACGAGACTGTCACACACCTCCTTCTGGAATGTGCCTATGCAGAGGAAGTCTGGAGAGGAATGCAGTGGTGCTTGTCGAGGTTCGTCCCGAGCAGCGCCGTGATGCGGGACTCTGTGCTCTACAGCCTGTTCCCCGGGACGCACACCGAGACAAACATCAACTGCGCCTGGAGGATCATCAACTCGGTGAAGGATGCTCTCTGGCGGTCCGAAACCTGTTGATCTTCCAGCTGAAGGAGTTGACCCCAACTGAGTGTTGCAGACTGGCACATTCCAAGGTCCAGGACTACTTGTTGAGGGACGTGCTGAAGCTTGGGGCAGCTTCCGCCAAGGCGCGGTGGGGTAAGACCACCGTGTAACGTCTGCCTGCCTAAAGAAGAACAGGGGGCCCACGCAGTCATTTGGGCTCTGCTGACGCCTCAGCTAAAAATGTAATCGTACTGACCTGTAAATAGGAATGATTACTCTGTTTCAGTATACCAAGAAATGGAATGTTTACAGATGTATGGCATGTCCAACTGTACAGACCATCAAAGTATTTATGAATAAAGTATATTTTTGAAATAAAAAAAAGGCGAAGGTAACATCTGGCCATGCAGTGAGATCTCAATCTATCCAGTGGGCTGAGGAATGGCAGATGGAGGTTAATTTTGACAAGTGGTTAGCACTGCTGCCTCACAGCGTCAGGGACACAGGTTCAATTCCCGCCTAGGCAACTGTCTGTGTGGAGTTTGCACAGTCTCCCCGTGTCTGTGTGGGTTTCCTCCGGGTGCTCCGGTTTCCTCCCACAGTCCAAAAATGTGCAGGTCAGGTGAATTGGCCATGCTAAATTGCCCGTAGTGTTAGGTGGATTAGTCAGAAGGAAACATAGGGGTGTGTGTTTCTCTTCGGAGGGTTGGTGTGGACTTGTTGGGCCGAAGGGCCTGTTTCCACACTGTAGGTAATCTAATCTAATCTAAAAAAAATGCGAGATGTCACATTTTGGTGGGTCAGACTGGGGCAAGAGTAACACAGTCTGTGGTAGGGCCTTGGGGAGTCTTATAGAACAAAGAGATCGAGGGATACAGGTTCATTGGTTCCTTGAAAGTGGAGTCACAGGTAGACAAGGTGGTGAAGAAGGCTTTCAGCATGCTTGCTTTCAACAGTCAGAGCACTCAGTATAGCAGCTGGGGTGTCTTGGTGCAGGTGTATGAGATGTTGAAGTTTGGAGTACTACATGAAGTACTATAGAAAGGATATTATTAAACGAGAAAGAGTGCAGAAAAGATTTACTAGGATGCTACCTGGACTGGAAGGTTTACGTTATAAGGAATGGCTGGATAGGCTGGGACTATTTTCCCTGGAGCGTAGGTGACTGAGGGGGTGGCCTTATAGAGGTCTATACAATCATGAAATGCATTAATCGGTGGATAGCGGACAGCTTTTTCCCAGGGGAGGGAAAACTAGAGGGCAGAGGTTCAAGGTGAGAGGGGAGAGATACAAAAGGGTCCAGAGGGGCAATATTTCCAAACAGAGGGTGGTGTGTGTCTGGAACAGGCTGCCAGACATAGTGGTAGAGGTGAGTACAATTTTGTCATTGAGGAACATTCAGGCAGGTACGTGAATGGGATAGGTGTGGAGGGATATGGGCCAAACGCAGGCAAATGGGACTAGATTAAACTGTGAAAGCTGGGTGGTATAAGCAAGTTGGGTTGAAGGGCCTGATTCCACACTGTAGACCTCTTTGACTAATAGCTCACTGGGAGAGTTGGAGGGTGGCTTTCAGAGGGTGACATCAGAACAGTTCTGGTGCATGAGGTGCCATTCTTTCATCCCCTGAATCACAGAATGGCCCACGGGAGTGCATTGTAAATGGAACTATCCACCTTTAAAACCATAATCCCATTCAAAATAGGAGCATGTACAGGTCGTTCGGCCCCTCGATCCTGCTCCATCATTCTATAGGATTGTGGCTGATCCACCTTCCTGCACTTTCCCTATAATCCTCGATTCCTCGACTGATCGAGAATCGATCTCAGCCTTAAATATCCACAAGGCCTCTGCCCCCCACAGCTCTCTGTGGTAAGGAGTTCCAAAGACTCAACCCTCTGACTGAAGAAATTCCTCCTCATCTCAGCCTTAAATTGATGCCCCTTATTCTGAGACTGTACCCTCTGCCCCTCGATTCTCCCATGAGGGGAAGCACCCTCTCAGCATTGACCCTGTCAAACCCATCTACATTTCAATGAGATCAGCTCTCATTCTTCGAATCTCCAGTGAGTAGAGACCCAACCTATTTAGCTTTTGGTCATAAGACAATCCCTCCCTCCACCCTAGTTAACCTTCTCTGGACTCCCTCAATGAAATGATATCTTTCCTTATAATGAGGGGAGCTAAACTGCTCACATTAATCCAGATGTAGTCTTACCAACACCTTGTACATTTGCAGTTAGATTTCCCTACAGTCCAACCCCTTTGAGTTAAGGAGCCTTCCACAGGGAGAAGGCTCTGTGTGTTTCTAGCAGATGAGCTTGATGTCTTCATTTGGTACAAAGCCCTCTCTCACGACAACCACAAGGTCTAAGGTAGAAAGGTGTGCTGAGGGGGTGAGATGAGATAGGGCAGGTGGACATTCTCAATCCAGGCCCAGCTGGATTCTCTGTAAAGCCTCAGTTTTCCTGGTGGTCCAGCCTTGGTCACACTTTCCTGTCAGCTGGTCTTCCATAGTAGATACTGACAGAGGAACTTATAATGGGACCTGCTTATGTAAACATGTCGCACTGCTCTCACAACTCCAAGCTGCTGTATCCCTTAAGGTTTGCACCTCCCATCTCTTTGGCCTACGTTATGGAGGCTAGCCCCTTGCTTCAATCACCCAGCTTCCCCAGGGGATTGTGGTGTAACTGCTCCCCTCTCAGGTGAGATGTGACTTGGATGACCATGGCATGCCTCCCAGGTAGCTGTGAAAGATTCCAGGGCTGTTATTATGCAGAAGAGCTGGGGAATTCTCAACAAGGCCTGGCCAATACTTATCCCTTGGCCAACACCTTCAAAGAGATCAGTTGACTGAGATATTGCTGTTTGTGAGAGCTTGCTGTGAGCAAATTGGCTGTCAGTTTTGTTATATTACAATGGTGGCTATACTCTAAAAACAATTCCATTGGCCACTCTGAGATATCCCAAGGCGCTATAAAAATGCTCCTTTGGCAAGCCATTACTTTTTTCTCTCAAACTGGAGCTTGGGGGGAAGGCTATCTAGCATGGCATTGAGGGGAAGAGCGGTGGCAGGGGTGTGGTGTGAAGGGACAGAGTCGGGGTGTTGCATGGCATGAACTGGATTGATTTTTCACGCCTGGCACTGTGGTCTCTATCTGTGCCGGGTCACTCACTGTGAAACTGGGCAGCAATGCTTGCTGGGAAAGGGAATGATTTACGTAACCCTCATCAACATCGTCTGGAAAAAGGATATTAAATCCCTCAACAAAAGAGCAAAAGCCTATTGACATCACCAAAGCCACTCTGATTAACCTCGAGCTAATTAGCAGCGCAGAGGTCAGGGCTGCTGAGAGCGATACACCCCTGTCTCTTGCAGCAAATGATAGAGCCTCCGTGCTGTGCCACACTAATGTCAGACACAGACCAGAGGACACAGAACACGACAGGAAAACAATTGAACTGTTATCTCGACCAAAGAAGTCACACTTACAAAACTGGAGACTGTCAGAGAGACAGCTCTCATTTATTGTCCAGATACAACTGAGCTCAATTCCAGTGGAAACCTCCATCTCTTTCTCAATGCTGGGGATAACAATTTCAATCCAGTTGGATGTGGGGTATTGTAGGGGAGCTGGTGGGAGTGTGTTCAACTCAGGGCTGGGAATTAACCCCTCGCATCCCACTGCCTTAAGGATCCCTGCATGCAGGTCAATATAGCGACCAACCACAATAAAATAATTCACATTGCTGATGGAATGGTAACTCTTACAGAGAAGGTCAGGATAGGCAGCACTGGGTCAGTGGCTGCTGTTCTCCACGTCAGGTTTATCCTTCAGGGTCGTGCATTGTCACTTCACTGGAACATCACCAGAGTTCCAGGTGTGAGTTTGTGAGGAGACATGACTTAAGGCAGCTGAGGGATTATGTGATTGAGTCTATTTTAAGGATTTTTGACTAGAATTAAAGGAGCAGGAGGAGGCCATTCAGTCCATCAAGACTGCTCTGCTATTACATAAGATCATGGCTGATATGGTGCTGGTCTTCCAGCTGCTCTCCCTCAGGCTTCCTCCTGAGCCCCCTCGTCCCATGCTCCCTCCTACTCTCCCCTCAATCTCTCTTCCCCTTCCTCTCACTCTTCATTCTTCACTCTTATTCCATTCCATTTATCCTCACCTCCCCTTCCACCTCCCAACCTATCCTTCTCTTCATTCGCCAATCCCCTTACTCCTCACTCCTCTGACCTTTCATTCCACATCATTCCTCCCTTCCCCCCCAACCTCCCCCTTCTTCATCCCCCTCTTCCTCCTCCTCCTCTTCTCTCTCTGCTGTTCTTCCATTCCCCCTCCCCTCCAATCCTCTCTTATCTTCTCCCTCACTCTCCCCCTTGTCTCCCTCCCTCCCTACACCCCCTCTTCATTCTCCACCCCTCATCCTCCTCCTCTTCTCTCTCTGCTGTTCTTCCATTCCCCCTCCCCTCCAATCCTCTCTTTTCTTCTCCCTCACTCTCCCCCTTTTCTCTCTCCCTCCCTACACCCCCTCTTCATTCTCCACCCCTCATCCTCCTACTCTTCTCTCTCTGCTGTTCTTCCATTCCCCCTCCCCTCACCTCCTTCCTTCCTCCACTCTCGTCTATTTCACTTTCTATCTTCCTCCCCACTCTTTGCCCTTCTCTCTATTCTGTCCTCTTCCCACCCTCCTCTGGATTTTCCTACCCCCTTGCCCATGAATCACAGTGAGTGGCGCCATGGTGATTTGTCCACAGCTGGATTGGATGGTTGACTTAATAAAACTAATTTATAATCTCGATGGGAACATTCTCCCTTTCATGAATATGTCAATGAGTCTATTGCTCCCCATCGTCCCTCGCTATCTCTTCACTATCAATCCGACACCAGGAATTTGGGGAGATGGCTCATGGGGAATTAATGAATCAACAGAGAGTCATTGAGTCATAGAGATGTACAGCACGGAAACAGACCCTTTGGTCCAACTTGTCCATGCCGACCAGATATCCAAAAATAATTTTGACCCATATCCCTCTAAACTCTTAGAACATAGAACATAGAACATAGAACAATACAGCACAGAACAGGCCCTTCGGCCCACGATGTTGTGCCGAACTTCTATCCTAGATTAAGCACCCATCCATGTACCTATCCAAATGCCGCTTAAAGGTCGCCAATGAATCTGACTCTACCACTCCCACGGGCAGCGCATTCCATGCCCCCACCAATCTCTGGGTAAAGAACCCACCCCTGACATCTCCCCTATACCTTCCACCCTTCACCTTAAATTTATGTCCCCTTGTAACACTCTTCCTATTCATATCCCCATTCAGATGCCTTTCAAATGCTGTAACTGTACCAGCCTCCACCACTTCCTCTGGCAGCTCGTTCCATACACACACCTGCCTTCTTAAATCTTTCCCCTCTCACCTTAAACCTATGGCCTCTAGTTCTGGGTTCCCCTGACCCTGGACTTGATGTCACCAGGCAACGGATATTGCAATACATTTCGAAGGGAGTGCTGCATTATCGGAGGTTCAAATTCTCACAGCAATCATTGGATTGAAAAATTAAAGTGAAGCATTGCCCTCTGCCCAGCGTTCTGAGACAGCACCTTGCAGAAGAGCAGAAGGTCATGAGGTTGATCAGTCATCCAAAGGCAAATTATCTTCTCATTCCTTTTTGTGGAATCTTGATCCATACAGTTTATTTGCTGCATTTCCTACTTCCCAGTGGTTACAACCGGTCAGGAATAATTAATTAGATGCAAGGTTTGATTAGCTTAGATTGTCTACAGTGTGGAAACAGGCCGTTCAGCCCAGCAAGTCCACACCAACCCTCTGAAGAGTAACCCACCCAGTCCCATTTCCCTCTGACTAATGCACCTAACACTGTGGACAATTTAACGTGGCCAATTCACCCTAACCTGCACATCTTTGGATTGTGGGAGGAAACCCATGCAGACAGTCGCCCAAGGTAGGAACCAAACCCGGGACCCTGGCGCAGTGAGGGAGCAGTGCTAACCACTGAGCCACCGTGCCGCCCCAACTCAATGGTTCTTTGAGATAATCTGAATTTGTGAAAGGTGTCATCGAAATATAAATTCTTTTTAATTCTCTTGTATAGGGGATGTGTTCCGTGAATTCGATAGTCGATAGGCTGTTTGTTCATAGAATCGAAGCTGGTTGGTGAGGTTGTAACCAGGATATGTGTATCTTTTCTTTCGTAGGAAGAGTTTATTGTGCTAAAGAGCAGGAGAGTCGATGTTTTGGGTAAAGGCCCTTCAACATCCATTCCTGATGAAGGGCTTATGCCCGAAACGTCGGCTCTCCTGCTCCTCGAACACTGCCTGATCTGCTGTGCTTTTCCAGCACCACACTTTTCAACTCTGATCTCCAGTGTCTGCAGTCCTCACTTTCTCCTAGAGTTTATTGACCTGTTCATCCTCGCCATTCACAGCCCCCACCCCGTGTCGCAGCTGCTGCTGAGGTGGTTATAGCTCAGGACTTCGATTGCCCAGAATTCCTTGAACTGGTTTCTGCAGCATCTTCTGGGCCAGGATTCCAATGGTCCAGGATTTGGTGGTTTCTGTGTCAGCGTTCTGTCACGACAGAGAATATGGTTCCTGTGTTTCCCTCGATCTCGGGAACCCATGAACCATGAATCAATGGATTTGGTCTTTTTTATCGATATGATTTCTGTTATTAATATCGGCACCGGAGTACGGGGACTTAAACACTTTTCACAGCATTGTTTTTGTACAAATGTAAGTGACAATAAAATATGACTTGATTCCACTCCCTGTTCAGGGATGGTATTACACACCTCTGGAGCAGGTGGGACTTGAACATGGGCCTCCTGACCCAGAGGTATGGACACTCTGACTGCACCGCACAAACCTGATCCCCTGTTAGCTTGCATGTCCAGACAAAGGTTGAGTTGCCATTGCGTTACCAGACAACAGAGCTGTTCTCCCATTCGAGGGAGATGACTGGGGGGGGCAGTCTAACCTGAGGATCGCTGTACACAGGTGAAGAGTAGAGGTTGAGAATAGGAATCTTTCGTAGTTAGTCAGGGAATCGAACTCATGCTGCTGGAATTCTGCCACATGATGTATTGCCTGTCCAGACCGTGGTGCTGGAAGAACACAGTGGGTCGGGCAGCATCTGAGGAGCAGGAGAGTCAATGTTTCGGGTAAGGGCCATTCATCAGAATTCCTGAAGAAGGGCTTATGCCCGAAACGTCGATTCTCCTGCTGCTCGGATGCTGCCTGACCTGCCGCGCTTTTCCAGCATCACAGTCTCGAATGTAATCTCCAGCATCTGCAGTCCTCACTTTCTCCAAATTGCCTGTCCAGCCAACTGAGCTAACCAACCCTGTTAATGCTGCTGCTGAGCTTGAGAGAGGGAGTAAAGTCAGAGAAAGCACTTGGACACAAACCCCTTGTTACAGCATGGATTGAATCTGCCATAACCTGGCCAGCTCTCTGTATTCTCACTGACTACCATTAGTTTCCAATCCCCCCAGTTTACAATTCTCAATCTCAGGCTCAAACTCCTCTGTGGTTTCACTCCTCCCAATCCCTGTAATCTCCTCCAGCCCTATAAAAGGGACCTAAGGGGCAACTTTTTCATGCAGAGGGTGGTACGTGTATGGAATGAGCTGCCAGAGGATGTGGTGGAGGCTGGTACAATTGCAACATTTAAGAGGCATTTGGATGGGTATATGAATAGGAAGGGTTTGGGGGGATATGGGCTGGGTGCTGGTAGGTGGGACTAGATTGGGTTGGGATATCTGGTCGGCATGGACAGGTTGGACCGAAGGGTCTGTTTCCATGCTGTACATCTCTGTGACTCCATGACTAAATCTCTGCACTCCTCCACTTGTGTGCTCCCGGTTTCTCCACTGATGTTGGCCAGGTCTTCATCGGCTCAGGCCCTTAGCTCTGCAGTTGCCTCCCGAAACCTCACTGTCCCTCTCAGACGCTCTTCAAAACCTACCTCTTTGCTCACGGAAAATTACCCGAATGTCACGTCATTTGGGCCTGGGACCTTTTGTACAGCAAGCCAGCGTCGGTTCCTAACAACTTGGAAAGTATGACTGCTCTGAAGGTGCTACTCAATGGAAGTTGTTGTTGTTAGTTCTGACTTGTAGCTCTTTCCATGAAAATGTTTATGCATTAAAACTCACTGGGGATTCACGTGGGGGGTGGGGCAGAGGTGGGGAAGGAAGGGGTGGGGAGTGGTAAGAGGCATGAACATTCTTTTTAAAAAGGTCACTTTTTGCCACATTTAACGATTTGTTTTATTTATTTATTTTTTCACAAGTCTTAATTTTACGAGATATTAATTCGGCTCAGAGAGAACCCTCCTCCCCCATACCCATCACCACTCCCAGCCCCCCTGAGAGAGGTAATTAGTTTTATTACCAAGGATTTAATTAAAAACTTGTCAACAGCTCCTCAATAATAAAAAAAGGAATACATTCCATGCTGCCTTTCATGAACTGCATATTTCAATTAGGGTGACACCACGACCTACTGACCTTTGTAATAGGTGATTAAAGTGACCCAGCGTTGATGGGGCTGAGGGGTAGGGGGTGGCTGAATCTGATTCCAACCACAGGCGTCCATTGTTCATTGTGCGCACAATCGCCCATTCACACTGGCTGATTGTCCCTGGCTCCATTATACCCAGCTTCCTCTCTGCCAGCCTTTCATACGAGCCTTTATTAGACTTGGTGACTGCCGACCAGCTCCCTTTGAGGGTTTAACCCCACCCTCCCATACTGTCAGGGCCAGTGAGAGGGTACTTCTGCAGCAAAATAGTGTAGAGGCAGCTTTACTCTGTATCTAACCCCGTGCTGTCCCTGTCCCTGGGGGTGTTTGATGGGAGACAGTGTAGAGGGAGCTTTATTCTGTATCTAACCCCGTGCTGTCCCTGTCCCTGGGAGTGTTTGATGGGGATAGTGTAGAGGCAGCTTTACTCTGTATCTAACCCCGTGCTGTCCCTGTCCCTGTCCCTGGGAGTGTTTGATGGGAGACAGTGTAGAGGGAGCTTTATTCTGTATCTAACCCCGTGCTGTCCCTGTCCTGGGAGTGTTGATGGGGTACAGTGTAGAGGGAGCTTTACTCTGTATCTAACCCCGTGCTGTCCCTGTCCCTGGGAGTGTTTGATGGGGGACAGTGTAGAGGGAGCTTTACTCTGTATCTAACCCCGTGCGGTCCCTGTCCTGGGAGTGTTGATGGGGTACAGTGTAGAGGGAGCTTTACTCTGTATCTAACCCCGTGCTGTCCCTGTCCCTGGGAGTGTTTGATGGGGGACAGTGTAGAGGGAGCTTTACTCTGTATCTAACCCCGTGCTGTCCCTGTCCCTGGGAGTGTTTGATGGGGGACAGTGTAGAGGGAGCTTTACTCTGTATCTAACCCCGTGCGGTCCCTGTCCTGGGAGTGTTTGATGGGGAACAGTGTAGAGGGAGCTTTACTCTGTATCTAACCCCATGCGGTCCCTGTCCTGGGAGTGTTTGATGGGGATCAGTGTAGAGGGAGCTTTACTCTGTATCTAACCCCGTGCGGTCCCTGTCCTGGGAGTGTTTGATGGGGACAGTGTAGAGGGAGCTTTACTCTGTATCTAACCCCGTGCGGTCCCTGTCCTGGGAGTGTTTGATGGGGTACAGTGTAGAGGGAGCTTTACTCTGTATCTAACCCCGTGCGGTCCCTGTCCTGGGAGTGTTTGATGGGGACAGTGTAGAGGGAGCTTTACTCTGTATCTAACCCCGTGCGGTCCCTGTCCTGGGAGTGTTTGATGGGGACAGTGTAGAGGGAGCTTTACTCTGTATCTAACCCCGTGCGGTCCCTGTCCTGGGAGTGTTTGATGGGGACAGTGTAGAGGGAGCTTTACTCTGTATCTAACCCCGTGCGGTCCCTGTCCTGGGAGTGTTTGATGGGGACAGTGTAGAGGGAGCTTTACTCTGTATCTAACCCCGTGCGGTCCCTGTCCTGGGAGTGTTTGATGGGGACAGTGTAGAGGGAGCTTTACTCTGTATCTAACCCCGTGCGGTCCCTGTCCTGGGAGTGTTTGATGGGGACAGTGTAGAGGGAGCTTTACTCTGTATCTAACCCCGTGCTGTCCCTGTCCTGGGAGTGTTTGATGGGCATGATTTGGAGATGCCGGTGTTGGGCAAAGTTAAAAATCACACAACACCAGGTTATAGTCCAACAGGTTTAATTGGAAGCACACTAGATTTCGGAGCATCGCTCCTTCATCAGGTGGTTGTGGAGGGCTCAATTATAACACAGAATTTATAGCAAAAATTTGCAGTGTGATGTAACTGAAATTATACATTGAAAAATTGATTGTCTGTTAAGCCTTTCATCTGTTAGAATATAGTGATAATTTGATGGGGACAGTGTAGAGGGAGCTTTACTCTGTATCTAACCCCATGCTGTCCCTGTCCTGGGAGTGTTTGATGGGGACAGTGTAGAGGAAGCTTTACTCTGTATCTAACTCCATGCTGTCCCTGTCCCTGAAATGTTTGATGGAGGGACAGTGTAGAGGGAGCTTTACTCTGTATCTAACCCCGTGCTGTCCCTGTCCTGGGAGTGTTTGACGGAGGGACAGTGTAGAGAGAGCTTTACTCTGTATCTAACCCCGTGCTGTCCCTGTCCTGGGAGTGTTTGACGGAGGGACAGTGTAGAGGAAGCTTTACTCTGTATCTAACCCCGTGCTGTCCCTGTCCTGGGAGTGTTTGATGGGGACAGTGTAGAGGGAGCTTTACTCTGTATCAAACCCCGTGCTGTCCCTGTCCCTGGGAGTGTTTGACGGAGGGACAGTGTAGAGAGAGCTTTACTCTGTATCTAACCCCGTGCTGTCCCTGTCCTGGGAGTGTTTGATGGGGACAGTGTAGAGGGAGCTTTACTCTGTATCAAACCCCGTGCTGTCCCTGTCCTGGGAGTGTTTGATGGAGACAGTGTAGAGAGAGCTTTACTCTGTATCTAACTCCATGCTGTCCCTGTCCCTGAAATGTTTGATGGAGGGAGAGTGTAGAGGGAGCTTTACTCTGTATCTAACCCCGTGCTGTCCCTGTCCTGGGAGTGTTTGATGGGGACAGTGTAGAGGGAGCTTTACTCTGTATCTAACCCCGTGCTGTCCCTGTCCCTGGGAGTGTTTGATGGGGACAGTGTAGAGGGAGCTTTACTCTGTATCTAACCCCATGCTGTCCCTGTCCTGGGAGTGTTTGATGGGGACAGTGTAGAGGGAGCTTTACTCTGTATCTAACACCATGCTGTCCCTGTCCTGGGAGTGTTTGATGGGGACAGTGTAGAGGGAGCTTTACTCTGTATCTAACCCCGTGCTGTCCCTGTGCCGACATTGAAGATAAAGCTGAGAGCTCCCACTGACTGAGCTCCGGAAACTGGAGGGACAGATTTCGGGAGTTACATGTTGGTGGGACATTGCAACAGTTCACATCCTGCGACTGTGAGCCAGGGATGGAGAGACCGATGGGGGGGGGGGGTGTTGTGTGCTGGGTTGGTCTAAGTATGTGTGGGGGCTAAGGCTGGTTTGAATGGTCTTTTTATTAAAATGATCATGTGCATGATTTTGCATCAATTCGATGGAGTGTCTGGCTGCCGTCTCAGTTAGTTCCAGACACCACTTTAACATCGAGATGTAAACTTTCTTTCCTTCCTCCCTCCTGTTTTTCTGTATTTCTCTGGTTGAACTATTTGACAGTGCAGTGGTGGATGGATACGACAAAGGCAGGCTCCTTGAGCCAATTGGAGTCTTCAGACAGTAGGGATAACACCTCAGCAACAGACCAGGGGTGCTGGCCATTTCCAAACAAGGGCAGGAATCCTGGGGAAGGCATCTGGAAAAATGGAAACGCAAATGAGAGATGGGACTGATTGCAAATCCTCATGTAAAAGTTCACAGGGAATAAGAGAATTCATGAATGTGAGGGATTGAGCGAGTGAGAGAAAGAGACTATGAAAGTAAGAGTGTAAGAGTTGAGCATAGAACAGAGAGAGAGAGAGAGAGAGAGAGAGAGAGAGCGAAAGGATGAGTGCAGCTCCAACGACACTCAAGAAGCTTGACTCGGTCTATGAGGCTGGAGGGTAGGGTCAGTGTGAGAACCCAGAGGGAGGACCCACGAGCTGGGCCAACCGCGGAGGAGAGTCAGCCCCTACTCCCTTTTCCAGACCAAGCCCCAGGACCTGGAATTGGTGGCTGCTGCACCGGCAGAGACAGTGGTGGTGAGATAGACCGAGCGGCAAAAGATGGAGCCTGAGGCGACTCCGATGTTGCCTGCGTCTGGTGTAGATGGCGGGAGAGCAGTGGCAGAGGGGCCATGGCATGGGGGGAGTTGATGATGATGGATCAGTTCAGGACGGGTGGACTCTCTTTAAACAAACCTGTTATGACAGGTCTTACATTAATGTGATTGGGTGAATAGAGATCACTGTTTCTAAAGCACAAACATTTCAAATGTGTGTTGGCTATAATGCAATTAGATCCCCAACACTTTAAGTGTCATTTGTATCGTGTAATTTTTGTATCGTGCAGGGTCACACAGGAACACCTGTGTGGAGTTTGCATGTTCTCCCTGTGTCTGTGTGGGTTTCCTCCGGGTGCTCCGGTTTCCTCCCACAGTCCAAAGATGTGCAGGTCAGGTGGATTGGCTATGGTAAATTGCCCGTAGTGTTAGGTAAGGGGTAGATGTAGGGGTATGGGTGGGTTGCGCTTCGGCGGGGCGGTGTGGACTTGTTGGGCCGAAGGGCCTGTTTCCACACTGTAAGTAATCTAAAAAAAAACACAACTATCCTGTTCTGGAAGAACTGATTATTTTTTTTCTTATGTTTAAATTATTCAAATGAGCACTATTTTGAGGTGACACGTGATAGCTTTTCACTGTATGTTGTTGGATTTTTACTGTAAAATACCACGTGACAATAAAGTCAAAATCAACACAATCAAAATCAAAGCAGCTCACTTGATTGGCACCACATCCACCAACATCCCCTCCCTCAACCACCGACGCTCAGTAGCAGCAGGGTCTACAAGATGCACTGCAAAAATTCACCAAAGATCCTCAGGCAGCACCTTCCAAACCCATAACCACGTTCATCCAGAAGGACAAGGGCAGCAGGTACGTGGGAACACCACCCCCTGCAGGTTCCCCTCCAGGCCACTCACCATCCTGACTTGGAAATATATCGCCGTTCCTTCACTGTCACTGGGTCCCAATCCTGGAGCGCCCTTCTCAAGGGCATCGTAGATGTGTCAAGGACAGCAGCAGTTCGAGAAAGCAGCTTCTCAAGTGGGCAGCTAGGCACAGGCAATGAACCACTGGCCCAGCCAGTGTCACCCACAACTGGCGAATGAGTCAAAAAAAAAGCTGCAACTAATTTGCACAGCATGATCCCACAGCGGGGAAAGTGATGATGTCGTTTGGTTTGATGCCCCTTGAGAGATACGTATCGGACCCGCTGGAGAATTCCCTGCTTTTCATTTCTCCGAATGGGGTCCTCTGTTTAATTTCTCATCCAGAGGGAGAGGGGAGGGCTGGAAATTGGAAAATGACGAGGGGTCAGAGACTGCGCTCGAGTTCAGTCACTGGCTCAAGACCTTGTGTGATTCCTGGGGATCTGCTCCTGATCACTAACCAAGGAACAGATCACTAAGTGAGGGACAGGGAGAGCTGCAAGCTAAGAGGTCAGACATGTTCTTGTTTGCATTCACCACAGCAAACAGGGAGGGAGTGGTGCTCCAATTCTGCCAGGTCAGGGAGCTCCATTTGTCCAGAAGGTCAGTGTTGGACTGAGAGTGAACACTCATTTCAAACCTAACAGCACAACATGATGCAACACTGCCATCCTGTGGCACACACGTGAGTTACTGCTTCCTGATAAAATAGTCCTTTCCCCATCACACAGGCAGAGGAGGTCTGGAGCTGCAGATTCAGGTCCCAAACCAGAAGCTGTTAACCCCACAGAGTGCATCACTAACCTGGTCAAAAAGTTCTGAGGAAGGGTCACAGGACCTGAAACGTTAACTCTGATTTCACTCAATGATGTGGAGGTGCCAGTGTTGGACTGGGCTGGACAAAGTCAGGAATCATACAACACCAGGTTATAATCCAACAGGTTTATTTGAAATCACAAGCTTTTGGAGCACTGCTCCTTCATCAGGTGAAATGACTTCTCTTCACCGATGCTGCCAGACCTGCTGAGCTTTTCCAGCAATTTTCTGTTTTTGTTTCTTTCAGTTTTTATTTAAACAGGTCAAAGAGGTCAATTAACAGCCTGTAAATCCTTACAATCCTTTCAGATGGTGAATGGAGAGATACTTACTCAATGATGCGGAAAGACCACGGCCCAGCATTGGGAGGACAGACTACTAGATGGAGTGTGCAGGAAGAGACCATTCCACTGGTAATTATAGACCAGTGAGAGCCTTACTTCTGTAGTGGGTAAAGTGTTGGAAAGGATGATAAGAGATAGGACTTATAATCATCTAGAAAGGAATAAGTTGATTAGGGATAGACAACATGGCTTTCTGAAGGGTAGGTCGTGTCTCACAAACCTTATTGAGTTATTTGAGAAGAAGCAAACAGGTGGATGAGGGTAAAACAGTTGATGTGGTGTGTATGGATTTCAGTAAGGCACTTGATAAAGTTCCCCATGGTAGGCTATTGCACAAAATACAGAGGCATGGGATTGAGGGTGATTTAGCAGTTTGGATCAGAAATTGGCTAGTTCTAAGAAGACAGTGGGTGGTGGTTAATGGGAAATGTTCATCCTGGAGTTCAATTACTAGTGGGGTACCAAAAGGAGCTGTTCTGGGGCCACTGCTGTTTGTCATTTTTACAAATGACCTGAATGAGGGTGTAGAAGGATGGGTTAGTAAATTTGTGGATGACACTAAGGTCAGTGGAGTTGTGGACAGTGCAGAAGTATGTTGTAGGTTACAGAAAGACATAGATAAGATGCAGAGCTGGGCTGAGAGGTGGCAAATGGGGTTTAATGCGGAAAAGTGTGAAGTAATTCGCTTTGGAAGGAGTAACAGGAATGCAGAGCACTGGGCTAATGGTAAGATTCTTGGTAATGTAGATGAGCAGAGAGATCTCGGTGTCCATGTACATAGATCCCTGAAAGTTGCTACCCAGGTTGATAGGGTTGTGAAGAAGGTGTACAGTGTGTTAGCCTTTATTGGTAGAGGGATTGAGTTTTGGAACCATGAGGTCATGCTGCAGCTGTACAAAACTCTGGTGCGGTTGCATTTGGAGTATTGCGTACAATTCTGGACACCACATTATAGGAAGGATGTGGAAGCATTGAAAAAAGTTCAGAGGAGATTGACCAGGATATTGCCTGGTATGGAGGGAAGGTCTTATGAGGAAAGGCTGATGAACTTGAGGTTGTTTTCATTAGAGAGAAGGGTAAGAGGTGATTTAATATAGACATACAAGATGATCAGAAGATTAGATAGAGTGGACACACAGATCCTTTTTCCTCAGATGGTGATGGCTAGCACAAGGGAATGTAGGTTTAAATTGAGGGATGATAGATATAGGCCAGATGTCAGAGGTAGGTTCTTTACTCAGAGAGGTGTAGGGGCGTGGAACGCACTGCCTGCTACAGTAGTAGTCTCACCAACTTTAAGGGCATTTAAATGGTCATTGGATAGGCATATGGACAAGAATGGAATAGTGTAGGTTAGATGGGCACCAGATTGGTTTCACAGGTCGGTACAACATCGAGGGCCGAAGGGCCTGTACTGCGCTGTAATGTTCTATTCAGCCCCTCCGACCTGCTGTCCTCCTCGATATGATCATGGCAGAGTTTCCACCGGTGATTCCCCCCACAGTCCAGAAGCTGATTGGTTACAATGTTGAAGAGGTTCATTTATTGAGAACACATAGTCCTTTGATGTTGCTGTGTCCCAGCAAAGACCAATTTCTCCTCCAACTCAAAACATTCTCGGGTTTGCATCTGATTTCACATACTTGACCACAAAGTCCAGGCTGATACTTCCAGCGCTGCACTGAGGGAGTGCCACACTGTCGGAAGGTCAGTACCGAGGGAATGGCATACTATCGGAGGGTCAGTGCTGAGGGAGCGCTGCACTGTCGGAGGGTCAATGCTGAGGGAGTGCCATACTGTCGGAGGGTCAGTACTGAGGGAGTGCCGTACTGTTGGAGGGTCAGTACCAGGGGAATGCCGTACTATCGGAGGGTCAGAGCTGAGGGAGTGTCGTACTGTCAGAGGATCAGTACTGAGGGAGTGCCACACTGGTGGAGGGTCAGTACCGAGGGAATGCCGTACTGTCGGGGGTCAGTGCTGAGGGAGTGTCGTACTGTTGGAGGGTCAGTGCTGAGGGAGTGTTGTACTCTCGGAGGGTCAGTGCTGAGGGAATGCCATACTGTCAGAGGGTCAGTGTTGAGGGAGTGTCATACTGTCAGAGTGTCAGTGCTGCACTGTCTGAGGGTCAGTGCTGAGGGAGTGCCGCACTGTTGGAGGGTCAGTGCTGAGGGAGTGCCGCACTGTCGGAGGGTCAGTGCTGAGGGAGTGCCGCACTGTCGGAGGGTCAGTGCTGAGGGAGTGCCGCACTGACGGAGGGTCAGTGCTGAGGGAGCGCCGCACTGTTGGAGGGTCAGTATTGAGGGAGTGCCACACTGTTGGAGGGTCAGTATTGAGGGAGTGCGGCACTGTTGGAGGGTCAGTGCTGAGGGAGTGCCGCACTGTCGGAGGGTCAGTATTGAGGGAGTGCCGCACTGTTGGAGGGTCAGTATTGAGGGAGTGCCGCACTGTCAGAGGGTCAGTGCTGAGGGAGTGCTGCACTGTCGGAGGGTCAGTGCTGAGGGAGTGCCGCACTGTCGGAGGGTCAGTGCTGAGGGAGTGCCGCACTGTCGGAGGGTCAGTGCTGAGGGAGTGCCGCACTGTCGGAGGGTCAGTGCTGAGGGAGCGCTGCACTGTCGGAGGGTCAATGCTGAGGGAGTGCCATACTGTCGGAGGGTCAGTACTGAGGGAGTGCCGTACTGTTGGAGGGTCAGTACCAGGGGAATGCCGTACTATCGGAGGGTCAGAGCTGAGGGAGTGTCGTACTGTCAGAGGATCAGTACTGAGGGAGTGCCACACTGGTGGAGGGTCAGTACCGAGGGAATGCCGTACTGTCGGGGGTCAGTGCTGAGGGAGTGTCGTACTGTTGGAGGGTCAGTGCTGAGGGAGTGTTGTACTCTCGGAGGGTCAGTGCTGAGGGAATGCCATACTGTCAGAGGGTCAGTGTTGAGGGAGTGTCATACTGTCAGAGTGTCAGTGCTGCACTGTCTGAGGGTCAGTGCTGAGGGAGTGCTGCACTGTTGGAGGGTCAGTGCTGAGGGAGTGCCGCACTGTCGGAGGGTCAGTGCTGAGGGAGTGCCGCACTGTCGGAGGGTCAGTGCTGAGGGAGTGCCGCACTGACGGAGGGTCAGTGCTGAGGGAGCGCCGCACTGTTGGAGGGTCAGTATTGAGGGAGTGCCACACTGTTGGAGGGTCAGTATTGAGGGAGTGCCGCACTGTTGGAGGGTAAGTGCTGAGGGAGTGCCGCACTGTCGGAGGGTCAGTATTGAGGGAGTGCCGCACTGTTGGAGGGTCAGTACTGAGGGAGTGCCACACTGGTGGAGGGTCAGTACCGAGGGAATGCCGTACTGTCGGGGGTCAGTGCTGAGGGAGTGTCGTACTGTTGGAGGGTCAGTGCTGAGGGAGTGTTGTACTCTCGGAGGGTCAGTGCTGAGGGAATGCCATACTGTCAGAGGGTCAGTGTTGAGGGAGTGTCATACTGTCAGAGTGTCAGTGCTGCACTGTCTGAGGGTCAGTGCTGAGGGAGTGCCGCACTGTTGGAGGGTCAGTGCTGAGGGAGTGCCGCACTGTCGGAGGGTCAGTGCTGAGGGAGCGCCGCACTGTTGGAGGGTCAGTATTGAGGGAGTGCCACACTGTTGGAGGGTCAGTATTGAGGGAGTGCCGCACTGTTGGAGGGTCAGTGCTGAGGGAGTGCCGCACTGTCGGAGGGTCAGTATTGAGGGAGTGCCGCACTGTTGGAGGGTCAGTATTGAGGGAGTGCCGCACTGTCAGAGGGTCAGTGCTGAGGGAGTGCTGCACTGTCGGAGGGTCAGTGCTGAGGGAGTGCCGCACTGTCGGAGGGTCAGTGCTGAGGGAGTGCCGCACTGTCGGAGGGTCAGTGCTGAGGGAGTGCCGCACTGTCGGAGGGTCAGTGCTGAGGGAGCGCTGCACTGTCGGAGGGTCAATGCTGAGGGAGTGCCATACTGTCGGAGGGTCAGTGCTGAGGGAGTGCCGCACTGTCGGAGGGTCAGTGCTGAGGGAGTGCCGCACTGTCGGAGGGTCAGTGCTGAGGGAGTGCTGCACTGTCGGAGGGTCAGTGCTGAGGGAGTGCCGCACTGTTGGAGGGTCAGTGCTGAGGGAGTGCCGCACTGTCACAGGGTCAGTGCTGAGGGAGTGCTGCACTGTTGGAGGGTCAGTGCTGAGGGAGTTGCGCACTGTTGGAGGGTCAGTGCTGAGGGAGTGGGCACTGTCGGAGGGTCAGTCCTGAGGTCACCTGTTTATATACATGGACTGACACAATCCTCCATCACCGACTATGGTCCATCTCTCAGCAAGCAGTGATCTAAGCTTAACAGATCAGTGGACATTGGGAGCTCACACATGCTCAGTGTCTGTTTCTGTGCCTGAAAGTGACAGAGTGATGTCTGTTGCACGTAAATCTCCTTCTCTCAGTCCCCTGAGCACCCACTGATACGACCTGTTTAAACTGAACAGTGTCTGGTTTGTGTGAGATACCTCTGTCTTTCTCAGTCTCTATTGAAAATAATTTTATCCTGATCAGTCCATCAATGTGGGGAACTCTGATGTTCTCCATATTTACCCCCAGCTCCAGGTGCAGTACTGTTACTTCCCCACTTGGAGGTGCTGCTGAGCACCTACCTGCAGCGCCCCTTGCAGGTCAGTCTGGGAACCACCAGGGAATGGTCTATGGCACTGCCACCTACAGGACTGTGATGGTGCTGCAGCTCCACTGCATGACCCTTTGCCTGAACCTCAGTTTGCAAAGAATCAGAGCAGGGAATGAGAATTAGGTAATGGGGTGTTTCACCTCTGACCTCCGCTCTGTCATCATAAGCCCATAGGACCATAGGAGCAGAAATTAGACCATTCAGCCCATTGGGTGCGCTCCTCCATTCAATCATGGCTGATAGGTTTCCCCAGGGAGAAAGTGAGGACTGCAGATGCTGGAGATCGGAGCTGAAAATGTGTTGCTGGAAAAGCGCAGCAGGTCAGGCAGCATCCAAGGAGCAGGAGAATTGACGTTTCGGGCATCAGCCCTTCTTCAGGACTTCCCTTCTTGCTCCTTGGATGCTGCCTGACCTGCTGCGCTTTTCCAGCAACACATTTTCAGCTCTGATAGGTTTCCCCACCCCATTCTCCTACTTTCTCCAAGTAAACCTTGATCTCCTTGACAACCAAGAACCTATATATCACCATCTTAAATATACTCAATGATTTGGCCATCCCCAAACCTGAATAGAAGGTGGGTGAGCGGGACCAGCTGAGCAGTTGTTGCAGAGAGCCAGTACAGGCTTGGTGGACCAAATGGCCTCCTGCTGTGTTACAGCTTTGAGCAGAAGGTCTTGTGATCCCTTATAGTGTCCCATCTCTGTGATCCACTCCACCATCAGTATCCCTGCTCTCAATTCCCTGGGCCCGAGCATTCCCAAAGCCTTTGAGATGATTTTTTGAACTTACTTAGATTACAATTAGATTAGATTACTTACAGTGTGGAAACAGGCCCTTCGGCCCAACAAGTCCACACCGCCCCGCCGAAGCGCAACCCACCCATACCCCTACATTTACCCCTTACCTAACACTACGGGTAATTTAGCATGGCCAATTCACCTAACCTGCACATCTTTGGACAGTGGTAGGAAACCGGAGCACCCGGAGGAAACCCACGCAGACACGGGGAGAACGTGCAAACTCCACACAGTCAGTCGCCTGAGGCAGGAATCGAACCCGGGTCTCTGGCGCTGTGAGGCAACAGTGCTAACCACTGTGCCACCGTGCCGCCCGTCACTTCTAAGGTTAAGCCTTTAATCACCTTTACTCATATCGCCCCTTGGTAGCTTGGTGTCACCGTTGACTTAAGAACTCTCCTGTGAAGAGTCTGAGCACCCTCCTTCTCCAATAAATACGTCATGTAAAGGTCAACTATTGTTGGCACCATTTTGATGGAGCTGATTGGCTCGTTCAAGGACATTTCACCATTTTCCATGTCATCAAGAGACTGGGGTCATGTGGAGGTCCAGATCAGGTCTGGATTGAAGCTTCCCTCCACTAAGAGATGGTGGAATTTGGACTCTATAGAAAAAAGCTCTGGAATTAAAATTGATGACCATGGAACCACTTTTGGGAAACTCATCTGGTTCACTAATGTCCTTCAGGGAAGGAAATCTGCCATCCTTACTCAGTCTGGCCTTCATCTGACTCCAGACCTACAGCAATGTAGTTGATTCTTAACTGCCCTCTGGAGCAATCCAGGATGGACAATCAATACTTGTCTGGCCAGTAACACACACATAGAGTCAGAGAGATGTCCAGCACACAAACAGACCCTTCAGTCCAACTCATCCATGCCAACCAGATACCCTAACCTAATCTCGTCCCATTTGCCAGCACTTGGCCCATATCCCTCAAAACCCTTCCTATTCATATACCCATCCAGATTCCTTTTAAATGTTTTACGTGTACCAGCCTCCACCACATCCTCTGGCAGCTCATTCCATACACGTACCACCCTCTGTGTGAAAAAGTTGCCCCTTAGACCCCTTTTAAATCTTTCCCCTCTCACCCTAAACATATGGCCTGTAGTTCTAGACTCCCCCAACCCACAGAAAGGTCCTTATCTATTTACCCTCCCCACACCCCTCATGAATTTATAAACCTTAATGAAGATTGAATTAAAAAGCTGATATTGATGACCCAGTTATCATATACTAGGAACTCTTGTTTCCTCCCACAGTCCAAAGATGTGTGGGTTAGGGTAGATTGGCCAGGTAAACTGAGGGCTTTTGCCTGAAATGTTGATTTTCCTGTTATTCAGATGCTGCCTGACCTGCTGTGCTTTTCCAGCACCACTCTGATCTTGACTCTAATCTCCAGCATCTGCAGTCCTCACTTCTGACCCTAGTGTCCAGGGATATGTAGGCTGGGTGGGTTAGCCATGGGGAATGTGGGGTTACAGGGATAGGGTAGGGGACTGGTTCTGCTCTTCAGAGGGATCGATGCAAACTCGATAGGCTGAATGGCCTCTTGCTACACTGTCAGGATTCTGTGATTATAAGATTCAACGCTGACAGCTGCCTGGTGATGTTTGCTTTTGCTACCTTTTCATGTCTACAGCCTTATGTTCAAACGGAATATGAATTTGGAAACACAGTGACAGTGGGATTTGAAAATTCAGGCGGGGTTCAAACACGGGTTTCCCAGACCGTGCCTGATCTCCACGAACAGAGCATTGATAAAACCCAGCACGGTCAGTGAACTGTGATTATTCAGTCATTCACTCACTAGCTCTTAAATAAATTATGTATTTTTCCAATTGACTTTTTAAAAGCCAGTCAGACATCATGTTGTCATTTCAGATTGCAAAAAAAAAGTCAATTTTAATATAAATTGCTATTTAAACTTCCATCAACTTCATAACACAGAGTCCCTCAACCCCAATTCCAAATGGAATTTATAGAAAATTATGCACCAGGTTAGGATTGTCAAATTGTCTCATTTTATTTATAAATTGGTTCCTGAGTGGCTAAAGACACCACTTTGTGTGATTGACAGCACAGGAAAAGTTGGGGTTCGATTCCATCAGAGGGTCACTTTTGGTTTCTCTGGCCACACTCTGGCCTCGGAGCTCTGGGTTCGAACCCCACTCCAGGATGACAGGGTAAAAACCAAGGCCTCCACTCCCGTGTGGTTACTGAGTGAGTGCGGCAGTGTTGGAAATGCTGTCTTTCATGGGGGGCGTTAAACAGACATCTCGGGGGCAAGTGAAAGATCGCATGGCACAATGTCAGAGAACAGCAGGGATATCTCCCTTGGAGTCTTACCCATGTTTACCCCTCGACAAAACAACACAGCGCTTATCATGGTCCAGTCATGAACACGTTGCTGCCTGTGGGATCTTGCTGTGTCCAGGTCAGCTGTTGCGGTTCCTGCATTATAGCAAAGTTTTGGAATCCTTTTGCCAACTGTACATTGCTACCAGTACTAGTGGTTCGGTCTGTGCAGACACATGCTGATGCGCTTGCCTCCAACAGGGGGGGCTTTTCCCTGACATACCAATACTGATGCCATCTGCAACACCCTCCCCCACACCCCACAATCCCCCCACCCCCCCCCCCCCCCCACCCCCCCAACCTAGGAAACTGGGCATGGATATCATAGTATTGAAGAATCCAACAGACATTACATTCCCCTGGCACATAAGAGTCTGGGCTAGCATTAAACTGTGAGATTAACCTCCAGTGACATATCATGCTTCAGGTGATCTGAGAGAAGATAGGGTCTGAAATCTTTACCTCCCCAGGCCACGTGCTGGTATAGTGATGACATCATAAAAGAATTAGCAGCAGGATTAGACCATTCGGCCCATTGAGCCTGACCTGCCCTTTGGATAAAGATCTGATTGAAGCCTCAACTCCCCATTCCCACCTACCTCTGCTAACCTTTGACCCCATTGTTAATCAACAATCCATCTATCTCCATCTTGAAACTATTCTACCAGCTGCCGTGTACCTGAGGAAGGGAATTTCACAGACAACTGAACCTCCAAGAGAAAATAAAGCCACATTTTCTTCTTAAATGCTGTTTTAATTAATGTCCCTGATTTCTAGTCTCCCCCTCAAGAGTGAATGTCCTTTTAGCATCTATCCCCTGAAGTGTCCTCATATGTTTCGATAACTTGACCTGTCATTTTTTTCTAAACTCTAATGAATTCAAGCCCAGCCTGTCCAAACGTTCCTCATGAGATTAACCCCTCATCCCGTGTACAGTTGGCTGTACTTTCTCTAAACTGCTTCTGATGTAGTTAGACCCTTTCACAAATACACCAAGGCTGCTCATTGTATAATAGCACCTCATTAGGGAAGATTTTGATCAGAATTAAATTGAAAATCATGGCACTCTCACTCTCTCTGAATCTTCACTGAGTCATCTATAGCTCATGACATTGCAGAGCAAGGGTTGGCTCCGTGGTTATCACTGCTACCTCACAGCGGCAGAGACCCAGCTTCGATTCCACCCTCGGGCGACTGTCTGTATGGAGTTTGCACATTCTCCCCGGGTCTGTGTGGGTTTCCTCCGGGTGCTCCGGTTTCCTCTGAAGACATGTGGGTTAGGGTGGATTGGCCATGGGAAATTGCCCAAAATGTGCAGGTTAGGGTGTGTTAGCCACAGGAAATGCAGGGTTACAGCAATAAGGGGTGAGTCTGGGTGGGATGGTTTTCATAGGGTTGGTTTGGACTCAATGGGCTGAATTTAGATTAGAGTGGTGCTGGAAAAGCACAGCAGGTCAGACAGCATCTGAGGAGCAGGAAAATTGGCGTTTCGGACAAAAGCCCTTCATCAGGAATGTTGATTTTCGGCTCCTCGGATGCTGCCTGACCTGCTGTGCTTTTCCAGCACCACTCTAATCTAAACTCTGTTTTCCAGCATCTGCAGTCCTCACTTTTGCCTCAGTGGGCTGAATGGCCTGCTTCCACACTGTAGGGATTCTATGAACATGCAAGTTTTTTAAACAAATTGCTGAGGGGATGCGAGTGTTGCTGGTGAGGCTTGAGACGGTGGGAGTGAGCTGCTCTATTGAAACACCGCAGTCCATGTGCTGCAGATATCCACAGGCTCACCACTCTCTGGGTGAAGAAATATTCACATGTTTAAGATAATTAGCCTAAAGAGAACCAATCAGAATGGAGGTTAATCAAAAACTTAAGAGATGAGATTGAAAGAATTTTATAAAATCCACCAAAGTGAGTGAGTGGTGTGAAGACACAGGTCAGCGATGACAGAACAGGTTCAGAGGGCTGAATGGCCTCCTGGAATATTAGAACCCCTTACAGCGCAGATAGAGGGTCTCCCCTTCCCCATCCACTCCCCAGGAGCCACCCTATCCCTGTAACCCTACATTTCCCATGGCTAACCCACCCAACCTCCACATCCCTGAACACTATGGGCAGTTTCCTCATGGCCAATTCACTCTAATCAGCAAATGTTTGGACTGTGGGAGGAAACCGGAGCAAACCCACACAGACACGACGGGGAGAATGTGCAAACTCCACACAGACAGTCACCTGAGGCTGGAATCGAACCTGGGTCCCTGGTGCTGTGAGGCAGCAGCGCTAACCACTGAGCCACCCTGCCTGCTGTTTTGCTTTTTTAGCACGTCCTGCTCTTCTTACATTTGTTCTTAAATTATTTTAAAAAAGGCACACATTTATTTGCGACTGATACACACACAAACTCAGTGAATGATCCCTGCTGTGTGATTTGCTGTTTGCCCTCTTGGGACCCAGTCTTGTTATCGGCACTTTACAAATCTGAGAATTATTACGGAGATGAGGAAATGAATAATGTAGATCCATTTCCATCCATCCAGTCAAATATTAGATACAGCACCAATATCAAATGCAGACCCTTAATTATAGCTTTCATACTCGACATTGCTTGGGTCTCGCTTTGACAACCTCAGTCTGAATTTTCAAAAAGCAACCTTTAGAATTTGTCACAAATATGTAGTGTGTTTGAAAGGAGCAGTTACCGAAATCTGTCAGCCATTTCAGGTTAGGCAATGAAGAGGCTGTGTTTATATTGGATCCTCTTTGAAATTAGTTGATGACAGTGTGCTTGCCTGGCATCTTCTCAAATTCCACTAGTTTTTTTTCACTGCCTTCATACGAACCAAAGGTAGAGTCACTTAACCTGAAGCGTTAACTCTGCTTTCTCTCCACAGATGCTGTCAGACCTGCTGAGCTTCTCCAGCAGTTTCTGTTTCTGATTTACAGCATCTGCAGTCCTTTCAATTTGAACACACACACACTCTCAGTTTACTTGCCACTGGGTGGAGATCACAAGGAGTCTTGTCAATCCATCGTCGGGTGGTGTCACTATCTGAACAATCTCCCTTATCGTTCCCTGCGCTCCTGGTATCTGAATACTTCCCCCTTGACATCCATTTAATACCGGGGGACCTCCCTCAAACACCTGGGTACTGCCCTCTCTTAGAATCATAGAAACTCTACAGTGTGGAAGCAGGCCATTCGGCCCATTGAGTCCACACCGACTGTCCAAAAAGCCTTGCACTCAGATCCACCTCCTAGCCTATCCCTGTAGCCCTGCATTTCCCATGGCTAACCCACCTAGCGTGCGCATCCCTGAATGCTATGGGCAATTTCTCATTGCCAGTTCACCCTAAACTGCACATCTTCGGACTGTGAGAGGAAACTAGTGCACCCAGAGGTAATCCACGCAGACACGAGGAGAATGTGCAAACTCCACACAAATAGTCACCCGAGGTTCGAATCAAATTGCTTTGAGGCAATTACCTGGGCAATTCACCTCGACACTGGACATAACCCAGTGCGTTGGAAGCTTTGGAAACGGTGCAGAGGAGATTTACCAGGATGTTGCCTGATATGGAGGGAAGGTCTTAGGAGGAAAGGTTGAGGGACCTGAGGCAGTTTCTGTTAGAGAGAAGAAGGTTGAGAGGTGACTTAATAGAGACATACAAGATAATCAGAGGGTTAGATAGGGTGGACAGGGAGAGCCTTTTTCCTCAGATGGTGATGGCTAGCACAAGGGGACATAGCTTTAAATTGAGGGGTGATGGATATTGGACAGATGTTAGCGGTGGGTTCTTCACTCAGAGAGTAGTAGGGGCGTGGAACGCACTGCATGTAACAGACTTGCCAACTCTAAGGGCATTTAAATGGTCATTGGGTAAATATATCGATGAGAATGGAATAGTTTAGGTTAGATGGGCATCAGATTGGTTCCACAGATCGGTGCAACATTGAAGGCTGAAGGGCCTGTACTACGCTGTAATGTTCTATGTTCTATGTTCTAATCTGGATACCTGGGCTTTGACTACTGGGCAATTCTCTTCAATACCTGGACCCCTTACCCTGGCTCCACCAAGGCACTGTGAGACCAGATACTGTGTATAGTTTTGGTCTCCTTATTTAAGGAAGATTCGAAGGCAATTCAGAAGAGGTTTACTGGAACTTGGAATGAGCGGGCTGTGTTATGAGGAGAGGTTGGACAGACTGGGCTGGTTCCTCACTTAGAATAGTGAGGGGGTGACCTGACTAAAGTGTATCAGATCCTGAAGGATCTGGACAAATCCCCAGGACAGGATGGTTAAGGGAAGTGAGAGAGGAAATAGCTGGGCCCCTGACAGATATCTTTGTAACATCCTTAAACACTGGTGAAATGCCGGAGGACTGGAGGGTTGCTCATGTTGTTCCCCCTGTACAAGAAGGGTAGTAGGGGTATTCCGAGTAACTACAGACCAGTGAGCCTGACGTCAGTGGTGGGAAAGTTGCTGGAGAAGGTACTGAGGGATAAAATCTACTTATATTTGGAAAGGAATAGGCTTATCAGTGATGGGCAACATGGTTTTGTGTGGGGGTGATCATGCTTTACCAACTTAATAGAGTTCTTTGAGGAAGTGACCAAGTTGATAGATGAGGGAAGGGCTGTAGATGGACTTTAGTAAGGTGTTTGATAAGGTTCCCCATGGTAAACTAATGGAGAAATTGAAGTCACATGGTGTGCGGGTGTTCTAGCGAGGTGCATAAAGAACTGGTTGAGCAACAGGAGACAGAGAGTAGCAGTTGAAGGGAGTTTCTCGAAGTGGAGAAAGGTGACCAGTGGTGTTCCACAGGGGTCAGTGTTGGGGCCACTGTTGTTTGTAATATACATAAATGATCTGGAAGAGGGCACTGTTGGTCTGATCAGCAAGTTTGCAGATGACACAAAGATTGGTGGAGTGGCAGAAAGCATAAGGGACTGTCAAAGAATACAGGAGAATATAGATAGATTGGAGAGTTGGGCAAAGAAGTGGCAGATGGAGTTCAATTCAGGCAAATGTGAGGTAATGCACTTCGGGAAGTCTAATTCAAGAGAAATTATACAGTAAAAGGAAGAGCCTTGGGAAAAGTTGATGGGCAGAGAGATCTGGGAATTCAGGTCCATTGTACCCTGAAGGTGGCTGCACAGGTGGATAGAGTGGTCAAGAAGGCATATAGTATGCTTGTCTTCATCGGACAGGGCATTGAGTATAAGAGCTGGCAAGTCATGTTAAAATTGTACATGATATTGGTTCGGCCACATTTAGAATACTGTGTACAGTTCTGGTCGCCACATTACCAAAAGGATGTGGACGCTTTGGAGAGGGTGCAGAGGAGGTTTACGAGGATGTTGCCTGGTATGGAAGGTGCTAACTATGAAGAGAGGTTGAGTACGTTAGGATTGTTTACATTAGAAAAAAGGAGATTGTGGGGGGACCTGATTGAGGTTTACAAAGTCATGAAGGGTATAGACAGGGTAGATAGAGATAAGCTTTTTCCCAGGGTGAGGGATTCAATAACGAGAGGTCACACTTTCAAGATGAGAGGTGGAAAGTTTAAGGGGGATACACATGGCAAGTACTTTACACAGAGGGTGGTGGGTGTCTAGAACACGTTGCCAGCAGAGGGGGTAGAGGCAGGCACCGTAGATTCATTTAAGATGCATCTGGACAGATGCATGAGTGGGTGGGGAGCAGAGGGATACAGATGCTCAGGAATTCGGCAACAATGGATTTGGATCGGCTCAGACTTGAAGGGCCGAAGGGCCTGTTCCTGGACTGTAAATTGTCTTTGTTCTTTTAGGTGGAAGGTGCAAGGATGTTTCCCCTAGGTGGGTCAGTCCAGAACGAGGGAGGACTGTTTTCAAGTGAGGAGTCACCCTCGGAGGTGAGGAGAATTGCTTTCACTCAGAAGTTTGAGTGACTCTGGAACTCTCTGACCCAGACCATTTTCTGCTGTGCTTTTCCAGCACCACACTCTCGACTCTGATCTCCAGCAACTGCAGTCCTCACTTTCTCTCATTTTCTAATCAATCTGCTCAGAGATGTGATGGCACACCTCTGGAACAGGTGGGAACTGAACCTGGGAACCTCTTGGCTCAGAGGTAGGGATACTACCACTGCGTCACAAGAGGGTGGTGGGGGAATTGAATATTTTTGTGGGGGAGGTGAATAGGTGCGTGTCAGATGAGACCATCTCGAGGTTATCAGATGGGAATTTATAACACAAATAGATCAGCTGTGGACCAGGTTCGAAGGGCCGAATGGCCTACTTTGGATGTATTTACATTTGCAAATACAACGTCCAAACCTAAAGCGACTATAACTGGGGCTGCTGAAGAGATTAGACTCAGAGGATCACAGAGATCCTGCAGGATTCTCCGAGGGAGTCACAGAGGTAGGGAAGGAGAGTTGTTGATCTCTGAAGTCAGTTCTTCAGCCAACCAGAAGGATAAGGCTGGGACCAATCCCTTTCCTGCATCCTGAGTGACTGCACAAATGAACATGAGATCCAGATCAAACATTTAATCAGGGCAGGAGTCACAGAGTGTGGGGTGACCCTCTCTATTCTCACTACCATCTTGGCTGTTATTGATGGTACCAAGAGGCTGTTGCTGTCTGCCGTGCTCTTTGCATTGTAGACGTTGCGAGTCACACTTTCAGTAACAGGAGATGTGTTAAAATCAGCGCGCAGTTTAGGCAGCATGGGAGGGGAGTCACAGACGCCCTGACCTGAAGGAGCCTGTGGTAAGCATTGGCATTTCTATAGCGCCTCTCAGACATCGTCACACTCTTTACAGCCAGTGAGGGTCTCTTGGCATGTTGCTCCTCTTGTAGTGTACCTAGTGTGTGCACAGCAGGATCCCATGGTAGCAATGTGATAATGACCGAATCGTGAAGTTTGCACATTCTCCCCGTGTCTGCGTGGGTTTCCTCCGGGTGCTCCAGTTTCCTCCCACAGTCCAAAGATGTGCAGATCAGGGTGGATTGGCCATGGGAAATTGCCCGTAGTGTTAGGTGCATTAGTCAGAGGTAAATGTCAGGACAGGGAATGGGTCTGGGTGGCTTACTCTTCAGAGGGTTGGTGTGGGCTGAAGGGCCTGTTTCCAAACTAAATCATCTTGTTTTTGGTGATGTCAGTTGGAGGATAATCATCAGCCCGGTCCCCAGGGAGAATCGCCCCTCCTGTTTGGAATGGTGGCTTTGGGATCTGTTGTGTGCCCCGGAGATGTCTCAGTTTTATTGCTGCCTGCACCACTGCCTCCCAGCACCTGGGACCCAGGTTCGATCCCAGCCTCAGGCAACTGAAGTTTGCATGTTCTCCCCGTATCTGCTTGGGTTTCCTCCGGGGGCTCCAGTTTCCTCCCACAATCTAAAGAGTTGCAGGTCAGGCTGGATTAGTCATAGGAAATGCAGGAATAGGGCAAGGGAGAGGGGCTGAGTGGGCTGCTCTTTGGAGGGTTGGTGTAGGGGTTCTTTGACTTCAAAGGAGAATGCTTCCAACAGGACAGTACTCTCCCATTGGCCACAGTGAGGATAGGGACTTCAAACCCTCACCCTTGTCACTCGAGGGTCGTTAGCTCTCAACCTCCTGTGTCTGAGGTAGGGCAACTACTGACTGAGCTGAGCCTAAGTGTGTAGTGACTGTGGTGTCAGCAAAAAAGTGAATGCAAGTAATCAGGAAAGCTCACAGGACGTTCCGGTTACTGGGAGGGTTATCGAATGTAAGATCAATGAGGTCCTGTGTCAGTGATACGGGGTAATGATGAGACCACATCCGGAATACCATGTGCAGGACAGGTCACTGTCCCTACAGGAGGATGTTAAGGACTTGCTAACAGTGAGCTTCACTCGGGCTGCTTTGGTGTTTTGCCAAAAGGCAGCAGCAGATGTCACTGCTCTGCCTGGGAATAGGAACCACACTATCCTGACCAGGCCAGCCAGGTGGAAGCAGGAGCTGTTCCTGCTGTTTGTGAATACAGAACAATGTGCATTTATGTAGAACCCTGAATAAAAGGCAAGACATTTCATAGAGACTGTGATTGAGACCACATCTTTGTTTTTTAAAAAAATTACATTTATTCCTAGCAATGTTTGCATTGTTACTTCCTCAAGTGTTACATTTTACAGA
This sequence comes from Chiloscyllium punctatum, assembly GCF_047496795.1. Classification (NCBI taxonomy): domain Eukaryota; kingdom Metazoa; phylum Chordata; class Chondrichthyes; order Orectolobiformes; family Hemiscylliidae; genus Chiloscyllium; species Chiloscyllium punctatum. The sequence continues at coordinate 98,031,267 of NC_092756.1, read as the reverse complement.
GGGGGGATCTAAATCTAATGGTTATGTTTTTCTTTACACTCCTGGTAATGTATTTTTGTTTTCTTATTATTAGATTAGATTCCCTACAATGTGGAAACAAGCCCACACTGACCCTCCGAAGAGCAACCTACCCAGACCCATTCCCCTCTGATTAATGCAGCTAACACTATGGGTAATTTAGCATGGCCAATTCACCTGACCTGTGGGAGGAAACCGGAGCACCTGGAGGAAGCCCACACAGACATGGGGAGAATGTGCAAACTCCACACAGACAGTTGCCCGAGGTGGGAATTGAACCTGGGTCCCTGGTGCTGTGAGGCAGCAGTGCTAACAACTGAGCCACTGTGCCACCCAAAATATCTTCTATTTCCCCCACACTACCACCTAAGAGTGGTAGTGCTTATATTTTCCCCAGCACCCATGGTGTGTGTGTGCAGGTGTGAGACACAGTGAGAGACACAAAGTGCACGAATCTTTATTCAATTTCCACCACCAGGAAGATAGGAAACACCCGAGTGGCCAGTGACAAGCCCCGCCCTTCACATCAAAGGGCAACGCTGTGTGATCAAACAGTGAAGGGGAGGGCAGGGATTAAATCAAAATAGAGTTGGACGGGGAAATAATACACTCCACTCCCTGCGGTGCCCACCTCTCCCTGAACGACTCCAGGGTGTCGGTGGACACCGTGTGCTCCTTCTCCAAGGACACCCGGGCTCTAACGTAACCCCGGAAGAGGGGCAGGCAGTCGGCCCTAACGACCCCCTCCACGGCCCGCTGCCTGGACCTGTTGATGGCCAGTTTGGCCAGGCCCAGGAGCAGACCCACGAGGAGGTCCTCGGACCTGCCCTCCCTCCTCCGTACCGGGTGCCCGAAGATCAGGAGCGTGGGACTGAAGTGCAGCCAGAAACAGAGGAGAAGGTTTTTCAGAAAATCATAAAGGGAGTGCAAACGCCCACAACCAATATATACATGGTCCACGGACTCCACAGCGCCACAGAACAAGCAGTTGGGCTGGGAGTCCGTGAACCACCGCAATCTGCGGTTGCAGGGGACTGCTGCATGCAGCACCCTCCACCCCAGATCCCCGAGAGAAAGGGGGAGGACTCCCGCGTAGAGAGCCCTCCACTGGGGATCCCCGCCGCCCGGTGGCAAATGGGCACGCCAAGGCGTGTCCGGACGGTGGATGAGGGAGAAGAGGTGGACGGTGTGCAGCAGCAGTCGATACAGGGCCTGCCTTTTTACGTCCTTAAAAGGGACAAAATTAAAATTCCGGAAGCGGCTCAGGTTGTGGGGCACAGGCTCCCGCGGGAAGTACGGGACCTTGGGGCCAATGTGAAATTCCGTCCGGGCCGGGGTGAGCGCGGACGGGATCCCACCGCACACCTGAGCGTCCTCCAACTGGTGCACTACGTCGGGTCCGAGCACCGCCGTTTTAAGGCGTCGGATGGCGGTGGCCACGTACCGGACGTCTACCGCTGCCCTGCTCGCTATGTCCTGCGGCAGCGTCCAGCCCAGGCCCCCGGCACCCAGCACGTCCCCGACCCTGGTCGCCCTCGCCGCCACGGCCCTCCCCTCCGACAGCCACTCGAACCCGCGAGTACGGAGGTGCGGATTCCTGAGCAACGGCTCCCTGACGACAGCCGCTACTCCAGCCGGAGGGTAGGCGCGACGCGATTCGACCATGTTCCAGACAGTGATCAGGTCCTGGGAAAAGGCAGGCAGTGTCCTGCTCAAGTGTTTTTTGCTGTGGGTCAGGAGTCACATGTAGACCCAGACTGGGTAAGACAGTAGTTTCCTTCCCTGAAGGACATTAGTGAACCAGATGGGGTGTGACAACCATCACCGTGAGACTAGCCTTTTGCTGATATCTGCATTCTCTCATGGTGTGGTTTCCCCACACGAGGGGGGCATCAATGTCTAGGCCAGCAAGTATTGGCCATTCCTAATTGCCCAGACAGCAGGTAAAATTGGTACAGGTCTGGAGTCACATGTCGGCCAGACCAGGGCAAGGATGGCAGATTCCTTCCCTAAAGGACATTAGTGAGCCAGATGGATTGATTTGATTTTTTGTTATTACCTGTACCTAAGTAGAATGAAAAGGTTTATTTTGTGAGCAGTAAGGCAGACCATAGGAAACAAGGACATACAGACCACAGGATGTTTAGACAGAGTGAGGTATACAGGGCTACGGCTGCACACGAGGGGCACAGAGCAAGATCGACATTAGATTTGAAGTTAGAGAGGTTCTTTCATCAGTCTAATACCAGCGAGGAAGAAGCTGTTCTTGAATCGGTTGGTGTGTGCGTTTAAGCTTCTGTATCTTTTGCTTGATGGAAGAGGGTGTAGGAGAGTGTTACCGGGGTGGGAAGGGTCCTTGATGACGTTGGTTGCCTTTCCACTGCAACGAGAAGTGTCAATGGTTGGGAGGTTGGCTTCTGTGATGGTCTGGGCTCTGTGCATCACCTTCTGTAGTTTCTTACAGTCCTGGGCAGAGCAGTTGCCTTACCAGGCCGCTGCGCACCTGAACAGTATGCTTTATATGGTATATCTGTAAAGGTTGGTGAGGGTTCTTATGGATAGCCAAATTTCCTTAGCCTCCTGAGGAAGAAGAGGTGTTGTTGAGTCTTCTTGACCATCGCATCAACATGGGAAGTCCAGGACAGATTGTTGGTGATTGTCACTCCCACGAACCTGATGCTCTCACCCTCTCAACCTCAGCTCCAATGATGTGGATGGGGGCGTATCCTCCTCCTTCAGTTTTGCTGACATTGAGGGAGAGAATGTTATCTTTGCATCACTTCACAAAGCCCCCTATCTCCATCCTGTATTCTGACTTGTCATTGTTTGATACCCGTCCTTCATTGGTGGTGTCATGAGTGAACTTGTAGATGGTGCTCAGACGCGCAAATCCATTTTCCCAAGAATGGATTCCTGGTCAGCATTATACTCTTAATTCCAGATTTGTATTGAATTCTAATTTTACATGGACTGTGACAGGATTCAAACCCAGGTCCCCAAATCATTGGCCTGAGATTTTGGATCAGTAGCCCAGTAACATTGCCACTATGCCATCTCATCTCAAAGTTAGAGACAAAAAAAAACCTGCAGTTGGTGGAATCCAAAGTAGACAGGCAGGAGGCTGGAAAAGCACAGTAAACGTTTGTGTTCATCCAGTCTCCTGCCTGTCTACTGTCTCCTCTCAAAAGTGGCTGAGCACTGATGCACTGTGTGCAGTTTCAGGCTCCTTTGCAGTTAGACGCAGTTCCAAGCAGCTTTACTTGATTCAGCCACGGGATCTAGGGCTTATCTTCTGAGGGGAGATCAGGTCTGCACCCATTGGAGTCTCAAAGAATGATAGCGGACCTTATTGAAACATTAAAGGACTGAAGGGGCATGGTGCCCTCTGGTGGGAGAGATTAGAACGAAGGAACTCAGTTTGGAAACAAAAACAGAAATTGCTGGAGAAGCTCAGCAGGTCTGGCAGCATCTGTGGAGAGCACAGTTCTACAGAAGGGTCTCTTGAGTCTGAATGTTAACTCTGTTTCTCTCTCCAGAATGCTGCCAGACCTGCTGGGCTTCTCCAGTTCTTTGGTTTTCTGTTAAAAAAAAGTCTCCTTTTGAAGGAAAATTGATAAAAAGAGACGGAAAAAATTGAGTCAAACAAAGTCATCTTCAGTGATATGCGCTGTTTGGTCTTTTCAGCAATGAGCAATTACATAAAGGAGGTATTCTGCCTATCTTAGTCGGGTCATAGAGTCATCCAGACTTTTCAGTCCAACCAGTCCATGCTGACCATAATCCCAGACTATATCAGTCCCCACCTGCCTGCTCCTGGCCCGTATCCCTCCAAACCTTTCCTATCCATGTACTTATCCAAATGTCTTTTAAATGTTTTAATTGTACCCACATTCACCACTTCCTCAGGACATCCATTCTACTCTCTGTGTAAAAGATTTGCCCCTCATGTCTCTTTTAAATGTCTGTCCTCCCACCTTAAAAATATGCCCCCTAGTCTTGAAATCCTCCATCTGAGGGATAAGACACTTATCATTAACCCTATCTATACCCCCTCATGGTTTTATAAACCTCTAGAAGGTCCCCTCTCAACTTTCTACACTCCAGTGAAAAAAGTCCCAGCCTTTCTTTATAATTCAAACCGTCTGTACCTGTCAACATCCAAACTGCTTGACAATATCCTTCCAATAGCAGGATGACCAGAACTGGACACAGTTCTCCAGAAGAGTCCTGCACAACCTCAACATAACATCCCAACTCGTATACTCAAAGGACTGAGCAGTGAAAGCAAGCGCTCTAATTAAATAGAGATCTCAATATCAATTGCACTTTTAATAGTTTTATACTTTTATATTGAAAACAAAGATGAGGATTTAGATATTTCAATTTTTTTGCGTGTTGAGACAATTTTCTGCAATTCCATTCCATTGTTTCTGACCTATCCCTTGCAGAATCCCTGGGAAGTTGCCCAACAATGAGCTTATGCAAAGATCCTGCTCCCAAATCCCTGTTTTCCCTGTCCGTGGACTGACAACAGGCCATTACTCTGATCCTTGTTTTGGGACAATCATCAGGATTGCAAATGTTCAGCAAGGTCCACCATTATCAACTTTGGGCAGCTGACCGGGACAATGGGCAATAATCCTTAATGACCCCAAGAGAGTTTACAAAATTATGAGGGGCATGGATAGGATAAATAGATAAAGTCTTTTCCATGGGGTCGGGGAGTCTAGAACTAGAGGGCATAGGTTTAGGGTGAGAGGGGAAAGATATAAAAGAGACCTCGGGCAACTTTCTCACGCAGAGGGTGGTACGTGTATGGAATGAGCTGCCAGAGGATGTGGTGGAGGCTGGTACAATTGCAACATTTAAGAGGAATTTGGATGGGTATATGAATGGGAAGGGTTTGGAGGGATATGGGCCAGGTGCTGGCAGGTGGGACTAGATTGAGTTGGGATATCTGGTCAGCATGGACGGGTTGGACCGAAGGGTCTGTTTCCATGCTGTACATCACTATGACTCTATGACTCTAAGTGATTTTCTCTGCACTCAGACACCCCTCCACCAAACCCTGTCAAAAAAGTGACTCAGAATTGGCACTCTTTGGACACAAAAATGGTAGAACCCATTTTTGGAATGAGATTAATGCCAAAGAATGTGATCACTAAGTTCAAAGACATATTTCACCCCATTTCAATCCCCCACCTTTCATGTTCACTCCCTCCATCACTGCTCCGTAGCCACAGTGTGTACCATCTACAAGACGCACTGCAGAAATTCACCAAAGGTTCTGACACAGCACCTTCCAAACCCATGAGAAGGACAAGGGCAGCAGATACATGGGAACACCACCCCCTGCAAGTTCCCCTCCGAGCCACTCACCATCCTGACTTGGAAATACATCGCTGTTCCTTCAGTGTCACTGCATTAATTCCCTCCCTGGTTGCATTGTGGGTCTATCCACAGGAAGTGGATTGCAGCAGGTGTCCGGAGAATTAAGAATGGACATTAAATACCAATGTGCCCACATGTGTGTTGGTGGTGGAGGCAGAGAACTTAAACTCTTTAAAAGGTACCAGGATCTGGTCTCCCTGCTATAAGGAGGATGTTATTAAGCTGGAGAGGGTTCAGAAGAGGTTTACCAGGATGTTGCTGGGAATGGAGTGTTTGAATTATAAGGAGAGGCTGGATAGGCTGGGACTTTTTCACTGGAGTTTAGGAAGTTGAGGGGTGACATTACAGAGCTTTATAAAACCATGAGAGGTGTAGATAAGGTGAAGAGTAGTTGTCTTTTCCCTCAGGGTGGGGGATTGCTAGACTAGGGGCCACATTTTTAACATCAGGGGAGAAAAACGTTAGAATCCCTACGTGTGGAAACGGGCTATTTGGCCCAACAAGTCCACATTGACCCTTCAAAGAGTAACCCATCCAGACTCCTTTCCCTAACCTATATTTAATCCTGACTAATGCACCTAACACTATGGGCAATTTAGCATGGCCAATTCACCCGACCTGCACATCTTTGGATGGTGGGAGGGAACCGGAGCACCTGGAGGAAACCCACACAGACACGGGGAGAATGTGCAAACTCCACACAGTCAGTCGCCCAAGGCAGGAATCAAACCCGGGTCACTTGCCTTAAGACGACATGAGGGACAATCTTTTACACAGACAGTCGTTTGTGTGTGGAATGAACCTCCAGAGGAAGTGGTGGATGTGGGTACAGTTACAACATTTAATAGGCATCTGGATCAGTAAATGAATAAGAAATGTTTGGAGGGATGTGGGTCAGGAGCAGGCAGGTGGGACTAGTTTAGTTTGGGATTATGGTCAGCACGGACTGGTTGGACTGAAGGGCCTGTTTCCGTGCTGTTTGAATCTATGATTCTTTGACAGCGCATGAAAGAGTTAAAAAAGGACAATCAGTCCCCAGATTGCAAGAACTTTATGTACCTTTTCAAGCTGAGTAACAGAAGCTATTACACTCATTGCGGAATCAGATTTGAGGGGACATATCTTAAAATGTGAGATAGGATGGCCCTCTCTGCTCTTCTTCTGAATGGCTTGGCTCAAATTGTTGAATCATAGTCCCAGACTCTCCTTCCAGCAGGAAATGTCCACTCTTGTCAATTATCTGCAGTATCAAGAACAAGATTGTCTTAGATAAGAAAAGATAGAAATAGATTGGAGGCAATTCAGGGAATACATCCCACCTGGGAAGGATGGGTCATCTTGTGACAGGTGAGTGTGTTTAGAAGAGTAACAGGCAACCTGATGGAACCATTTAAGATCTTGTTGGGTCTTGACTGGGGAGATGAGGAGGGGATATTTCCTCATGGGAGAATTACCAAGTAAGGGTCACGCTTTAAAACAAAATCAAGGATCGGCTGTTTGAAACAAAGATGAGATGCAATTGTTTCATCTCAGAACGTCATGAGCCTGCATCTCTCTTTCTAAGGAGGCAGAGTCCTTGAATATTTTTAAGGCCAATGTACAGTATATAGATTCTCAGTAAGTGAGGGGGAGGGGATAGAAGGTATCAGTTGGTGGGAGTGTGGGTTTAAGATTACAATCAAATCAGCCATGATTTTATTAAATGTTGGACCGAGCTAAGGGTCTGAATGGTCCTAATTTATGTGCAAATTCCTAAAGCCCTCAATAAAATGAGTGTGTTGAAACTTGAAGCTCGAGAAACGGTCTCTGATTTTAATACAATTATGGTTAGGAAAAGCATCTCCAGCTGTTTTCAATATAGAAATCTAAAAAGACGGATCTTTCTTTGCAGGATTATATTTTCTTTCCCTGAAAAAAAAGAGATATCATTAGCAAGGCCTTGTAAATGAATAGGGCATGTTTGTGAGGCAGGATGGCTCAATGGTTAGCATTACTGCCTCCACAGCACCTGGGACCTGGGTTCGATTCTAGCCTCGGGTGACCATCTGTGTGGAGTTTGCACATTCTCCCCCTGTCTGTGTGGATTCCCACTGAGTACTCTGGTTTCTTCACAATATTTGAATACTGTGTGCAATTCTAGTCACACGGTATGCGATGAAACTTAAAAGGATTCAGAAAAGAATTACAAGGATGTTGCCAGGGCTTGAGCTACAGGGAGAGTCTGAACAGGCTGGGGCTGTTTTCGTTGGAGGCTGAGGGGTGACCTTAAAGAGGTTTATAAAATCATGAGGGGCATGGATAGGGTAAATAGACAAAGTCTTTTCCCCAGGGTTGTCAAAAAATGGAGGGGCATAGGTTTAGGGTGAGAGGGGAAAGATTTAAAAGGGATCTAAGGGGTAATGTTTTCATGCAGGGCGTGGTGCAGGTATCGAACGAGCTATCCGAGAAAGTGGTGGAGGCTGGTACAATTACAGCATTTAAAAGGCATTTGGATGGGTAAATGAATGGGAAGGGTTTAGAGGGATATGGGCCGGGTGCTGGAAAATAGGAGCAGATTTATTTGGTTAGTATGGTTTATATATCTGGTTGGCATGGAAAAGTTGGATTGAAGGGTCTGTTTCCACTGTATGACTCCAGGTTAGGTGGATTGGCCAGGCTAAATTTCTCCATAGTGACCAGGGATGTGCAGACTAGGTGGGTTAGCCATGGTAAATGTAGGGATAGGGTGGGATGAGTTTGGGTGTGATGCTGTTCGGAGGATAAGTACAGACCCGATGGACCAAATGGCCTCTTTCTAGACGAGAGATTGAATTCTATTCTATCCTATCCTATTCTAAAATTACCTCAAATTGGAGAATTTTTTTCAGGGAGGCGAGTTTATCGATTCCCTCTTTGTAATCTAACGCCTGGTGCAGAATTGTGACGGAGGCAGTGGTACACTACAGCAAGATCCTGGCTCTCAGAAGTTCTGAGGGGCAAAGTTTTGAAATTTATTTTGTAAAGGGAAGAGAGAAAATAAAACAATCCCAAACTGCATTATGCAAAAATATTTATGAAAGCGCTCTCTCCTTGTCGGCTGTGAAAACAATTCTGTAATATCGCCAGTAGCAACAGACAACTGATGTTGATGCGTTCCCAAAAAACATGATAATAGAAAAATAGAATGGGAAAGATGGCAGGAGGCTGACCCACCCTGTAGAACACTCTTGTCACCATGGCAACGGGACTCGTGAGTCCTATATTCGTAAATCGAAGAGATGGGTAACAGTTTAATATCTGCCACTGGAGAGATCTTAAACGTACAAGTGCTCCACTGTTGTGCTTGCTTAACCCAACAGGCTCCTGGGGGTTTTACTTCAGATCAAAAGTATTTTTAAACATTGTAATTTCGAGAGGCTTTGATAATCGAAGCTCATCTTACAGAATACTAAAACATCACTTTCTTCCCTCTCCCGGCCTTGCACTTCCCACTGAATAGACTGTGGAAAAATGCCACTTTTATATAAGATGCTATATTGCTGTGAGCCTGAGTGTCACCAGCTCAGACTCAATGCCCAGAGACAGTGTCACCCATCACCATTGAAACAGTAGTCACATTTCCAGTGAGGCTAAAAGGGCCTTGTATCTAGAAACCTCTCAATGTTTAGTTGTTCAATGTTTGATTACATATGTCTGCTTTGGAGTGTGCAATTAATTAAGCCTGGGTGTGGTTGCTAACTAAACTGAGGCAAGAAAGAAAAGTTATACAGGCATTGGAGGAAGTCGAGAGAAGGTTCACTACGTATGGAGAGATGATCCGATGAGGACAGATTGAGCAGGTTAAGCCCACACTCACTGGAGTTTGGAAGAAAGTGAGGTGATCTTACTGAAACAAGTAGGACTCTTAAAGGACTTGACAGGGTAGATGTAGAAAGGTTTTTTGCCCTTGTGGGAGAGTTTGGGACCAGAGGGTGTAATCTCATAATAAGGGGTGGCACATTTAAGACAGAATTTATAGGATAGAATCCCTACAGTCATTTGGCCCAACGGGTCCACACTAACTGTCCAAAGACCATCCCACCCAGATTCACCCCATCCCTGTAGCCTTCGTGTAATGACTAATCCAAACACCTGCACACCTCTGAATACTATGAGCAATTTAGCGTGGCCAATCCACCTAACCTGCACATCTTTGGACTGTGGGAGGAAACTGGAGCACACCCAGGAAGGATGTGCAAACTCCACACACAGTCACCCGAGGCTGGAATCAAACCTGGGTCCCTGGCGCTGTGCAGTAGCAGTGCTAACCCACTGAGCCATTACCAGAGATGAGGGAGAAGCATTTAGTCAGGAAGAGAGTCCTGGATTATAGGGAAAAGGCAAGAAAATGGAGATGAGGATTACCGGATCAGCCATGGTCTCACTAAGTGGCAGAATGGACTCAATGGGCTGAATGGCCTTTTTCTGCCCCTACATCTTATGGTCTTATGGCAGGTTTCTGTAAGTCTGAGTGAGCAGACACTTTCAAGCATTGAATAAAACACCTGACCAAATTAAATCATGGTGACAGGTATGAAATCTGCCCCAGAATTATATTCAGGGAATGGGGTGGTTTAACAATAATACAGGAAGAACCAAAATCATCATCAAGAATTTTGCACCATAACAAAATGAGGAGAAAATAACTGTGGGTAGAGAAATGAAAGAGTGATAACGGCCAATAATATCCAACTTAATCGGCAATGAGCAGAGTAAATTGAATGGGGGAGTGGGATTTATTCAAAGGTCAGGAGGGAACTATAATATCAGATTCAGCTGCTAAATATGGAGGTCTAGACCAAGCACAGAAAGGACGTTCCAGTACATTCAAATGGTACAGGAGAGTGGTTAGCTCAGTTAGCTGGATGGTTGGTTAGTGATGTCAATAGTGTGGGCTCAATTCCTCCGCTGGGTGAGATTACTACAGAGGTCCCACCTTCTCAATCTCACCCCCTCATCTGAGATGCTGTGACCCCCAGGTTAAACTCACTGCCAGTTTGGTTTAGCTGGGGAGCCAATGGCCTAGTGGTATTATTGTTGGACTGTTAATCCAGAGACCCAGGTCATGTTCTGGGGACATGGGTTTGAATCCTGGTGGAATTTGAATTCGATTAAAAATGTGGTCTAATGATGGCCATGAATCCATTGTTGATTGTTGGAAAAACCCATCTGGTTCACTCATGTCCTTAAGGGGAGGAAATCTGCCATCCGCACCTGGTCTGACCTACATGTGACTCCAGACCCACAGCAATGGGTTGACTCTTAACTGTCCCCTGGGCAATTAGGGATGGGCAATAAACATGCTGACCTTGCTAGTGATACTCTCATCCTGTGAATGAATTTTTAAGAAGTTCTCTCTAATTGCATGTGGAATTGTGATGACTTTACCTTATCTGAGTGAGAGGGGACAGAGATATTTGATTGCAAGGAATGATGGTCTAACTTCCATGCATCTCTTTTCAGAAACAGACCTGAAAAGAAACTAATCTAGAGAAGAATGTTAAATAGTGTAGATTTCTCTGTTCCAGCCATTGCAGAGTGAGTGAGCTGGATTAACACCAGCCGACAGAATCATTAACGCAAGGCTGTGATCGCAGTATTCCATTAGACCTCCGGGAATTGAGCTGATCTTTGGGCTAACATTGGATCAGTGACTGTAACAGCAATAATAAGCTGTAGCAATAATAAGCCCTTAGGGGGCAGCAGAGGTGGGGAGTGGGACTAACTGGTTGGCCCTTTGACAGGGTGATGACCTGAATGGTCTCCTTCTACAATCTGCAATCCTACGGCTCTGTGAAACTCCACGTCAAGTGATTTAGAAAGTTATTGGGTCATGCCTTCACTCACTCAAGGCCAAACAGCTTCAATATTCACACCTTCTAGAATAGTCCCAGAGAACGATAGAGCCACTCTCTCACTACAGACAAGACAACTGGCAGTGAACTTAACCAGAAGGTGACCTTAAACAAGGGGCATGGTCTCCTGCCAGTACAGGACTTGAACCTACACCATTAGCATCTCTCTCTCATTTTTATTCATTCATGGGATGAAGGTGTCACTGCCCATTGCTGTGGGTCTGGAGTCACATGTAGGCCAGGCCAGGTAAGGATGGCAGATTCCTTCCTGAAAGGAAATGAGTGAACCTGATGGGTTTTCCTGACGATGAATTCATGTGGTCATCACCAGACACTTCATTTCAGAATTTTAAAAATGGGATTTAATTCCACAGACTGCCACAGCAGGATATGATCTCAGGACCCCCAGAACATTAACCTGAGTTTCTGGATTAGCCCAATCCCACTAGACCATCATCTCTCCCTCCCTGAATCATTTATTGTCACGTGTATTCAATACAAAATGTAATGAAAAGTGTGCTGTTCCCCCTCTATAGGTGCCAATCTCATTAACTTAAAATATAATTAAAAATAAGGAAAGATCACGTGACGAGAGATCAACTTTATCTTCTCTGCCGCGACAGGCCCACACCGGGGGCTGCCACCAGGGGCACTCTCCATGTGGAAGTGGGAGTCCCACTGCAGGCTTCCCAGACTGACCAGCTAACCATCTCTGTAATCGCACGGCCTCTGTCGACGCCACTGCAGCTCAGCGAAGACACCTTCCCACCATCGACCTCACTTCATCAGATAGGTTCGAGCAAAAAGTAAATAAAGCTGAGAAAAGAAGGGGTGAAGAGGAAAAAAAAAAGAAGAACAAGGAGCTGAAGAAGAACAAGCAGATGACGCAGGAGCCTGGGCGCTGTCTACTCCACCAGCACCATCTTGGTCAATTAGGCTGGTCGTTACAAACCCAGCCATCCAACCAACTGAGCTAACCAACCCCCTTCTGCCTGCTACAGTTACAGTCATTGATGTACTGTCCCTCCTTTATCCCTCTCAGACTCCCCTCAGGTTCAGGTGCAAGCACATTCTCACCCTCTGTTATTGCCCTCCATCCCTGATGTGTGAAAAGGGCTGATCCCCCGAGTCACAGACAGGATAAGATTTGATTGGAACGTGTACTGCAGGGTGAGAGACTTCTGTTGGGTGGAGAGGCTGACAATCTGGGATTGCGCTACTCAGAACAGAAAAGGTCAAGGGGAGATTTAATCGAGGGGGTCAGAGTCATGAAAGGTATTGACAGAGTCGGAGCAGGAGCATTGGTAACAGATTGACAAGTCTCATCTGCCAGTACCCGAGCCCAGTTTTGAACAGAGTTTGATTGGGGAAGACAGAAGTGGAACCTGTTGTAGCTTTGACGTTCAGTGCAGCCACATTGCTGAGATGGATACAATAATAACTGGAGCAATGAGTGAGGCAGGGGCAGCTCTGAAAGTTGAGTGTGAGACTCCTTATCTGAAGCTTTGTGAATGGAGACAGTACCAGACTCTACTTTGTGACAGTCCTGCTCAGTGCGGTACCTCGAAGGAATTGGTGGGGGAAATATTGGATAGAATGGGGAAATGAAGTTGACAGTTACAATGAGATGCCTTGTGTGTTTCCCCCAGAGATACATGTAGCAGGGCCATTGGATACACTGCAGGCAGCGGTCAAGTCTGGGTCATTAAATATATTCAAGGCGAAGATAGATTTTTAGAGCTGAAAAATGTGTTGCTGGAAAAGCGCAGCAGGTCAGGCAGCATCCAAGGAACAGGAGAATCAACGTTTCGGGCATAAGCCCTTCTTCAGGAAGGATGCCTTCCTTGAAGAAGCTCTCTTCCTCCCCACTTTCTCCGAAGATAGATTTTTAATCAGGAAGACAATCAAGGGTTAGAACATAGAACAGTACAGCACAGAACAGGCCCTTCAGCCCACAATGTTGTGCCGACCACTGATCCTCATGTATGCACCCTCAAATTTCTGTAACCATATGCATGTCCAGTAGTCTCTTAAATGTCCCCAGTGACCTTGCTTCCACAACTGCTGCTGGCAACACCTTCCATGCTCTCACAACTCTCTGTGTAAAGAACCCGCCTCTGACATTCCCTCTATACTTTCCTCCAACCAGCTTAAAACTATGACCCCTCGTGTTAGTCATTTCTGCCCTGGGAAATAGTCTCTGGCTATCGACTCTACCTATGCCTCTCATTATCTTGTATACCTCAATTAGGTCCCCTCTCCTCCTCCTTTTCTCCAATGAAAAAAGTCCGAGCTCAGTCAACCTCTCTTCATAAGATAAGCCCTCCAGTCCAGGCAGCATCCTGGTAAACCTCCTCTGAACCCGCTCCAAAGCATTCACATCTTTCCTATAATAGGGCGACCAGAACTGGACGCAGTATTCCAAGTGCGGTCTAACCAAAGTTTTATAGAGCTGCAACAAGATCTCATGACTCTTAAACTCAATCCCCCTGTTAATGAAAGCCAAAACACCATATGCTTTCTTAACAACCCTGTCCACTTGGGTGGCCATTTTAAGGGATCTATGTACCTGCACACCAATATCCCTCTGTTCCTCCACACTGCCAAGAATCCTTTCCTTAATCCTGTACTCAGCTTTCAAATTCAACCTTCCAAAATGCATCACCTTGCATTTATCCAGGTTGAACTCCATCTGCCACCTCTCAGCCCCTCTCTACATCCTGTCAATGTCCCGCTGCAGCCTACAACAGCCCTCTATACTGTCAACGACACCTCCAACCTTTGTGTCGTCTGCAAACTTGCTGACCCATCCTTCAATCCCCTCATCCAAGTCATTAATAAAAATTACAAACAGTAGGCCCAAGGACAGAGCCCTGTGGAACACCACTCACCACTGACTTCCAGGCAGAATATTTTCCTTCCACTACCACTCCCTGTCTTCTGCTAGCCAGCCAATTCTATATCCAAACAGCTAAGTTTCCCTGTATCCCATTCCTCCTGACCTTCTGAATGAGCCTACCATGGGGAACATTATCAAATGCCTTGCTAAGGTCCATATACACCACATCCATAGCTCGACCCTCATTAACTTTTCTAGTCACATCCTCAAAGAACTCGATAAGGTTTGTGAGGCATGGCCTGCCCCTCACAAAGCCGTGTTGACTGTATTTAATCAAGCCATGCTCTTCCAGATGGTCATAAATCCTATCCCTCAGAATCCTTTCTAACACCTTGCAGACGACAGACGTGAGACTTACTGGTCTGTAATTGCCGGGATTTCCCTATTTCCTTTCTGGAAGAGAGGAATTCCATTTTCCTCTCTCCAGTCCTCAGGTACGACTCCAGTGGAGAGCGAGGATGCAAAGATCTTCGCAAGTGGCGAAGCAATTGCATTTCTCGTTTCCCAAAGCAGCTGAGGACAAATCTAGTCCGGGCCTGGCGACTTGTCAATCTTAATATTTGACAAAAGTTTCAGCACATCAGCTTCCTCTATTGGTGGGAAAGACTGGAAAGTGGGGATTAAGGTGGTCAGATCAGCCATGACCTCAATGAGTGGTGGACACACTCGATGGGCTATAGATAATAGACGATAGGTGCAGGAGTAGGCCATGCGGCCCTTTGATCCTGCACCACCATTCATTATGATCATGGCTGATCACCCACAATCAGTATCCTGTTCCTCCTGATCAAAAAATCAGACTCTTAAATCAAGATTGCTCCTTCCAAAAGCAAATTTTGATCCTCCCCCACTTCCTCCAATGAGGGCTTGTTTTAACCACCAGGAATCCATGACAGAGAGTCTCATGACACCAACAATCCCTTTCCTATCCAAAACCTCTCCACTAGCAATCCTCTGGATGGAACTGCTCTCCTGGTCTCTTTATGATCTATCATGAATCTAGAACAGTGAGGGCTCAATTCCCAACCCAGCTGGAGTTACCATCAAGGTCCTACCTTCTCAACCTCTCCCCTCGCCTGAGGTGAGATGACCCTTAGGGTCAACCACCACCAGCTGTCACTTTCTCTCTACTGAGAGAGCAACCCTATGGTCCTCTGGGACTCTTGCAACTTAATTTTAATGGTAGCTATGGCCAACTGCCTCTCTTCCTGCTCCTGCACTGTTACTTCCTCTGTTCCCAAATCATCTATCCTTTGGAACACCCCATCTCTCATCTAGAGCTGAAGTAGGCCATTCAGCCCATCAAGTGTGCTCCACCACTCAATGAGGTCATGGTTGATCTGACCATCCTAGTCCCCACTTTCTTGATTGTCTTCCTGATTAAAAATCTATCTTAGCCTTGAATATATTTAATGACCCAGCCTCGACAGCACTCTGCAGTAAAGACTCATTCCATTCCAAGAGAAGCAGTTCCTCTTCGTCTCTGTCTTCAACGGGCAAATTGTTATTCAGAGATGATACCCTCTGGCCCTAGACTGTCCCACCAGGAAAGCCAACCCACCACCCCCCCGAGAATCTTCGAGAAAGTGAGGACTGCAGATGCTGGAGATCAGAGTGGAGAGTGGTGCTGGAAAAGCACAGCAGGTCAGGCTGCATCTGAGGAGCAGGAGAATTAACGTTTTGGGCATATGGTCTTCATCAGGATTCTCAGATGCTGCCTGACCTGCTGTGCTTTTCCAGCTCCCCGCCACCCCCCACGGAATCTACTCTGTTCCACTAAGGTCCTCTCTCATTCTTCTAAACTCCAATGAGTACAGACCTAACTGTGCATTTGCTGACATTTTAAATGTTAATAATTTGGTCTCAGTTTTAAACACTTGCCATTAGCAACTTGTGAGAATTTCTTCGTAAGCAATGAGCCTTGTCTGCCCACAGAGACAATTTGTCCTCAAGTTCCACCCACAGCACAACAACTGTTCTTAAATCTTGTCAAAATGTTTCTCGCTGAATCACGGTCCTGTATTCACTCCCAGCTTCTCGCTTGTGACACATGTTTGCACACGGTTCCGAATCCGGGGAGGTTTCACAGGTCCGACACAACCAGTATCCGGACAGAAAATAAAAATTGGGAGAGAGCCTACAGAGAGAGAGAGAGAGAGAGAGACAGAGAGAGAGAGAGAGACAGAGAGAGACAAAATGGGATAAGATGAACTGCTGTTCCAGACAGGCAGCACAGACACAATGGGACAAATGGCCTTCTTCTGTGCTGTACTCATTTTATGATGCTGAAGAGGGAAGAAGAGAGAAGGCAAATGTGAGGAGTGAAATGGATCAGAGAGGGGGATGAAGAGGAAAATGCAGATGGAGAAGAAAAAGATCCAGAAAGAAACAAAGGTTGTGCAAAGGCAGAGAAGGAGAAAGATTAATGTCATGGTGTTAAAGATAAAGTCACCATTATCCCAAGGATCACAGGGGCTGCTCTCTCATTAGACAGAGAGAGTCGACTGGTGGTGGTTTAACCTGAGGGTCACCACACCTCAGGCAATGGGAGAGGGAGACTCTCACACCCTCACCCACTTGGGGCAGTTCACCTCCTCACTCAGCTGACATCCTGCCTGAGATTGAGAGAACAAAGCTTTGGGATATAAGAACAGGAGTAGTCCATTCAGCCCCTCAAGCCTGTTCCACCATTCAGTGAGGCAGGTCTGTGGTCCGACTCTATATACCTGGCCTGTGTCCCATATGTCTTAATACTTTTCCTTAGATAAAAGGCAGAGGTTGACAGGAGACAGCAGACAGGAGGGAGAAGAGATAACGTGATGGCAGAGAATGGCCTGGATTTGTGCTGTGGTTTTGATGTGTATCTTGGTGCATAGACACTTGACAGGAATGAAGAAGCCGACAGCGAGTCTGACAAAATAAAGAATTAAATGTCACCAACAGTTGGTTTCACACAATGCCAAACTCGTGTGGGAAAGACTGAATTCTGCTGCAATAAAATTGTTAATCATTCAAGATATCAAAGAAACTGCACAGTTATGGCAGAGACATTTCACTGAGTCTTTCAGACAAACATTCCCCGTGTTAAAATGCACTGACATTTGACCAAACTCCCCAGAGATTTCTTTATGCATTTGCGTGGTTAATCTATCCCTTCCCTGCTCTCTTTGGGAAGTAGATGAATGAATTACTCCAGGACATCTGCAATTTAATTGTCAAATAGTTGACATATAACTGTGTTTAGAAAACAGAGTGGAGCCTAAGTCTCTTACACCATAACCCCACTGCACAAATGTTGAAGAATAATCAGAGAGAATTCTCTAGCCAGTAAATCTCAGCCCCATCGTGATATCAAAAACAAACCCATGGAGCTTCCAGCAAGTTATGAGCTCATTTTACATGGTCTGCTCCCAACTGCTGGAGGAAGAACGCCTCATCTTCCGCCTCGGAATACTTCAACCCCAGGGCATCAATGTGGACTTCAACAGTTTCCTCATTTCCCCTTCCCCCACCTCACCCTAGTTCTAAACTTCCAGCTCAGTAACTGTCCCCATGACTTGTCCGGACTTGTCCTACCTGCCTATCTCCTTTTCCACCTATCCACTCCACCCTCTCCTCCTTGACCTATCACCTTCATCCCCTCCCTCACTCACCCATTGTACTCTATGCTACTTTCTCCCCACCCCCACCCTCCTCTAGCTTATCTCTCCACGCTTCAGGCTCACTGCCTTTATTCCTGATGAAGGGCTTTTGCCCGAAACGTCGATTTCGAAGCTACTTGGATGCTGCCTGAACTGCTGTGCTCTTCCAGCACCACTAATCCAGAATCTGGTTTCCAGCATCTACAGTCATTGTTTTTACCTCCCAACTGCTACACAGCCAGGCATTAAACGGAATGACAAAGAATTTTGATTCACAGCAACAGGTCATTGTGCCCAACTGTTCAACACTGATGTGTAAGGGGGTATGGGGGAGGGGGGGGGACAGTGTCCTCCAAACCCCTTACCTCATCTTACTCCGGCTGCCACCTCATTCTCCCTCACAGGGTTGTCCAACTTCCCTGTTGGCCTTTGTTCCCACTTTTCCTGGTTTGTCAGGTTTACTCAGGCTACCAATAACTCAAGGTAGTGCCAACCATAGGGTGTAAACAACTGTTCTTTATTGAGTTAAAACTCACACAGCACCAGGTTAAAGTCGAACAGGTTTAATTGGAAGTGCAAGCTTTCGGAGTTCAGCACCTTCCTGACAACCACCTGATGAAGGAGCGGCGCTCTGAAAGCTTGTGCTTCCAATTAAACCTGTTGGACTATAACCTGGTGTTGTGTGATTTTTAACTTTGTACACCCCAGTCCAACACCGGCATCTCCAGATCATTCTTTATTGAAGCAAGCTCCATTACAAAAATACAGCAAATATTAGTGACACATCACCAGCTTTTTAAAAACTTCATGCATGGGATGAGGGTGTAACTGGCAAGGCCAGCGTTTATTGCCCAGAGGGCACTTAAGAGTCAACCCCATTGCTGTGGGTCTGGAGTCACATGTAGGCCAGACCAGGTAAGAATGGCAGCTTCCTTCCCTGAAGGGCATTAGTGAACCAGATGGGTATCCCACCTCCACCCCCCCCCCCCCACCGCCCATGATTATCAACACATAATCATCATTAGACTCTTAATTCCAGATTTTTATCAAGTTCACATTCCGCCTGCAGCCATGGTGGGATTTGAACCCAGATTCCCAGAACACTACCAGTGATAACACCCTACAATGCTTGCAATTGCAAGTGACCCTGTTTACGTGGATTTGTCCAAAGACCATTCTGCATTGTCGCAACCTCCAGTTACTCAACCAGCTCCTGTTTCTCTAGCTAGCTAGCTATAGCACGATCACTTACACTCCTTCTGTAATCCAATTTTGCCACTGTCCAGTCTTCAACAATTCATCTATTTGACCAATGGTAGAAATACATCACTGACCACAGTCCAGTTAATCTCTCACTCATCTGGACAAAGGCTTTTTTTTCATGAAGTAGGGGCTTATCTCTCATTGACCTCTGGCCAGCTTATTCACACAGCTCATGTATGTAAATTATTTCCTTGCAGCTTTTACATTGTCCAATCAATAGTTACAAAACAGACAAAAACCAAAATTGCTAGAAAAACTCAACAGGTCTGGCAGTATCTGTTTAGAGAAATCAGAGTTAATGTTTCAGGTTGAATGACTCTTCCTCAGAACTGATTACAAAACATAACCCTGTGGGTTTGATGATAGATCATACATCCTAGATATAATCCCCAGTTATAACACTAAATGTAAATGTACCCCTTTTGAAATCACAGCAAGGACCTTGAGATGACCCAGTGATTTGTAATGATCTGATCACCATCTGACAATTGACCTTTCAATAGATCAGGTTTTTTTCCTCTTTTGGCTGACCAGAAAATTTTATGGTTACCATCCACCTCCCGTCAAACACACCTATTCACCTCGAATGGCTCTGTGTGGTAATGGGTTCTGTTCTTTGGGGAAAAAGGTTTTACCTGAAATCCTCATTGGATTTATCAAGTACCATCTTACATGTATGGCTCCTTGTTTTATTCCCCCCTCCAATGGGAAGCAAGGTTTAGCCCAATCAAAACCCTCAAGATCTCCAGCAGACTGACACTCAACTTTCTATCTTCTGTAGAAAGGACCCCCCAGCCTGTTCAATCTTTCTTGACAGTTGTAAGGGGCTTTTATCAAAAATTGGTCAATATTTTCCAGAAATTATTATCTATATGGAGGACTGGATGTGCTGTAAATCATAGCTAAGATTGCAAGGGGAACATACCAGAGTCTGCCTGGTGGTAGGCACTCATTAGAATGGAAAGTTTGACAGGATTTGTTCAGGATCAACAGGATGGAGGCCCCTCAGAGAGATGTACAGCATGGAAACAGACCCTTCAGTCCAACTCGTCCATGCCGACCAGATATCCTAAGCTAATCTAGTCCCATTTGTCAGGACTTTGCCCATATCCCTCCAAACCTTTCCTATTCATATACCCATCCAGATGCCTTTTAAATGCTGTAACTCTACCAGCCTTTACCACTTCCTCTGGCAGCTCATTCCATACACATACCACCCTCTGCGTGAAAATGTTGCCCCTCAGGTCCCTTTTAAATCTTTTCCCTCTCATCTTAAACCTATGCCGTCTAGTTTTAGACTCCCCCACCCCAGGGAAATCAGCCCCAGACTATTCAGCCTCTCCCTATAGCTCAAACCCTCCAACCCAGCAATAGTCTTGCAAATCTTTTCTGAACCCTTTCAAGTTTCGCAACATCCTTCATATAGCAGGGAGACCAGAATTACACACAATATTCAAAAGTGGCCTAACCAATGTCCTGTACAGCCAAAACACGATGTCCCAACTGTCTTTCTACTGAGTATATTTTCCATTCCAATTTCTTTCTCACCCAGAATCTTCAGATTTATTCCTGGTGCTTGGTGCTTAGCTCTCTATGTTTTTGTCCTTTCCCCATCTTTACTTCTTAATAATTCCCAATCTCTTTCCCAATGACCTTATGACCTTTTGCTTCATAAAGGGACCCTTTGTCCAAGCATCCTGGTTGAGATATTTGATAAGTCTGATGATGGAGCAATGCGCACGGGGCGATAGTCCAGTGCATGGGATCAAAAGGAAAATGGCATTCAGCCCCTTGTGCCTGCTCATCTTTTCCCAATGCTGAACCATAGTTTAACACACTCAGTCATAGAGTCATAGAGATGTACAGCATGGAAACAGACCCTTCAGTCCAACCTGTCCATGCCAACCAGATATCCCAACCCAATCTAGTCCCACCTGCCAGCACCCGGCCCATATCCCTCCAAACCCTTCCTATTCATATACCCATCCAAATGCCTCTTAAATGTTGCAATTGTACCAGCCTCCACCACTTCCTCTGGCAGCTCATTCCATACCCGTACCACCCTCTGTGTGAACAAGTTGCCCCTTAGGTCTCTTTTATATCTTTCCTCTCTCACTCTAAACCTATGCCCTCTAGTTCTGAACTCCCCGACCCCAGGGAAAAGACATTGTCCATTTACCCTATCCATGCCCCTCATAATTTTGTAAACCTCTATAAGGTCAACCCTCGGCCTCTGACAATCCAGGGAAAACAGCCCCAGCCTGTTCAGCCTCTCCCTGTAGCTCAAATCCTCCAACCCCGGCAACATCCTTGTAGATCGTTTCTGAACGCTTTCAAGTTTCACAACATCTTTCCGATAGGAAGGAGACCAGAACTGCCCGCAGTATTCCAACAGAGGCCTTACCAATGTCCTGTACAGCCGCAGCATGACCTCCCAACTCCTGTACTCAATACTCTGACCAATAAAGGAAAGCATACCAAACACCTTCTTCACTATCCTATCTACCTGCGACTCCACTTTCAAGGAGCTATGAACCTGCACTCCAAGGTCTCTTTGTTCAGCAACACTCCCTAGGACCTTACCATGAAGTGTATAAGTCCTGCTAAGATTTGCTTTCCCAAAATACAGCACCTCGCATTTATCTGAATTAAACTCCATCTGCCATTTCTCAGCCCATTGGCCCATCTAGTCAAGATCCTGTTGTAATCTGAGGTTACCCTCTTTGCTGTCCACTACACCTCCAATTTTGGTGTCATCTGCAAACTCACTAACTGTACCTCTTATGCTCACATCCAAATCATTTATGTAAATGACAAAAAGTAGTGGACCCAGCACCAATCCTTGTGGCTCTCACTGGTCACAGGCCTCCAGTCTGAAAAACAACCCTCCACCACCACCCTCTGTCTTCTACCTTTGAGCCAGTTCTGTATCCAAATGGTTAGTTCTCCCTGTATTCCATGACATCTAATCTTGCTAACCCGTGGGGAACCTTGTCAAACGCCTTACTGAAGTCCATATAGATCACATCTACTGATCTGCCCTCATCAATCTTCTTTGTGACTTCTTCAAACAACTCAATCTGCCTCTGTTGTGCAATCATTCCTATATTTGCCCGGCAAAAGCCTATTAAATGTGACTGTTTCCGACATTGCGAATGCTTCTGGTTGCTACCTTATGAGAAGGATATGATTGTACCATAAAGGGTCCAGAGGAGATTCGTCAGGAGCGCTTCAGCAACAAAGAGAAGCTAGACAGACTGGGTTTTTTTAAGGGGAAGAGGAGAAAAAGTTTAAAAGCACACATCGAGAGTGGTTCGCATTTGGAATGAACTTAAAGAGGAAGTGGTGGGTGTGGATACAATTACAACGTTTAAGAGAAATTTGGATAAGTACATGAATAGGAAAGGTTTGGAGGGATATGGGCCAGGAGCAGGCAGGTGGGACTGGTTTAGTTTGGGATTATGTTCAGCATGGACTGGTTGGACTGAAGGGTCTATTTCTGAGCTTCTGAGTCTATGACCAGGGTCTCTGTGCACCAGCTCCCCCCCCCCCCCCCCACCATCATTGGGGGCTTGGTGTAAACCCATTGAAGACACTAGCATTGCTGAGCTTAATGAGGACTGTCCCATCTCCAGGTGATAGGGGACTA
This sequence comes from Chiloscyllium punctatum, assembly GCF_047496795.1. NCBI lineage: Eukaryota > Metazoa > Chordata > Chondrichthyes > Orectolobiformes > Hemiscylliidae > Chiloscyllium > Chiloscyllium punctatum. Next base: position 98,008,533 of record NC_092756.1, on the reverse strand, counting down.
AATACCTGAAACTCAGCAAAAGGGAAAGTGATCATTGCCCCTGGGAGTTTGGGCTTGCTAAATAAAAAATTCAAAACCTTCCAATTTATTCGATGTTCTTCCCAATATTGTCTGTGAACCTTTCAAAAATGCACATTGTTTCTGTAATGATCATTTGTGTCTGATCCTTAATTACAAGGTCCCCTAGGCCATTTGGCACGACGCTAGATCAAGGAGACGATTCTGTGAAAATCTGTGTTGAGGTTAATGAGTTTATCAGTTGATCTCAAATTTGCAACATTATAATTTCAGAGCTGGAAACTGGGACAGGAAGCAGAGAGTTAAGCAGCTGAATGCTCTTGTTGCTACATGCTTAAAGACAAACTCATAAATTAATCATTGGTTCCACTCAGCATTTTTTCAACCAACAAAATTTGCTCTAAAGTAAACAAAAGGCAGTCATTTCATGCTTCTGAATTGGAAAGTATGAGCCTGGACTGGCCTATTGATTTCACATAATTTGATAAGATTTGTGTCATTAACCAGAACAAGGCAGGGACATCATTGAAATGATCAAGACTTCAGCAGAGAAGTAAATTCCTTTGCTGCTGGCCTGCGTTTGTATAGCATCCTTCAACCTGGACAAGATTTATCCATAGGAGAAAGTGAGGACTGCAGATGCTGGAGATCAGAGCTGAACAATGTGTTGCTGGAAAAGCGCAGCAGTCAGGCAGCATCCAAGGAACAGGAGAATCAATGTTTCGGGCATCAGCCCTTCTTCAGGAATGAAGGGCTTATGCCTGAAACGTTGATTCTCCTGCTCCTTGGATGCTGCCTGACCTGCTGCGCTTTTCCAGCAACACAAGATTTATCCATAAGCAGGTATGTTAACGTGAGGGAATACTGTCAATTCAACATCAACAGAAAGCATGTCAGCAACACCTACAACAATTTGCATTAGTTTAGTGCCGTCAATGTCGCAACATGAGGGCGTGATGGCCTAATGGTTATCGCTGTTCTGTTATTCCAGAGATCCAGATAATGCTCTGGGGACCCGGGTTCAAATCCTGCCATGGCAGATGGTGGAATTTGAATTCAATAAAGCAAACTCTGGAATTAACAGTCTGATGATGACCAGGAATTGATTGTTGGAAAAACCTGAGCTGAAAATGTGTTGCTGGAAAAGCGCAGCAGGTCAGGCAGCATCCAAGGAGCAGGAGAATTGACATTTCTTTCATTCCTTAAGAAGGGCTTATTCCCGAAACGTCGATTCTCCTGCTCCTTGGATGCTGCCTGACCTGCTGCGCTTTTCCAGCAACACATTTTCAGCTCTGATCTCCAGCATCTGCAGTCCTCACTTTCTCCTGTTGGAAAAACCCATCTGGATCACTAATGCCCCTTAGGGAAGGAAACTGCCACCCTTACCTGGTCTGGCCTACATGTGACTCCAGACCCACGGCAATGGTAGAGGAATTGAGTTCCGGAGTCCTGAGGTCATGCTGCAGTTGTATAAGACTCTGGTGCGGCCGCATCTGGAATATTGTGTGCAGTTTTGGTCGCCATACTATAGGAAGGATGTGGAGGCACTGGAACGGGTGCAGAGGAAGTTTACCAGGATGTTGCCTGGTATGGTAGGAAGATCTTATGAGGAAAGGCTGAGGCACTTGGGGTTGTTTTCATTGGAGAAAAGAAGGTTTAGGGGTGACTTGATAGAGGTGTACAAGATGATTAGGGGTTTAGATAGGGTTGACAGTGAGAACCTTTTTCCACGTATGGAGTCAGCTATTACAAGGGGGCATAGCTTTAAATTAAGGGGGGGTAGATATAGGACTGATGTTAGGGGTAGGTTCTTCACTCAGCGAGTCGTGAGTTCATGGAATGCCCTGCCAGTAGCAGTGGTGGACTCTCCCTCTTTATGGGTATTTAAGCGGGCATTGGATAGGTATATGGAGGATAGTGGGTTAGTGTAGGTTAGGTGGGCTTGGATCGGCGCAACATCGAGGGCCGAAGGGCCTGTACTGCGCTGTATTCTTCTATGTTCTATGTTCTATGTAATTCTGAACTGCCCTCTGGGCAATTAGGGACAGGCAATAAATGCTGGCCTAGGCAGAGACACCATCATCCCATGAATGGATGAATAAATAAAAGTGCGGCCTCTGGATTACTAACCCAATAATATTGTGCTCCCCACCATCTCCCCCTTGGAGCGAGGTGGAAGGGTTTAGGAAGGAATGTAGGTGGTGCTTGGGGCAGCTGAAGGTATGGCATCAGGAATGTTAAAGAGAACAGAATTGGAGGAACACAGAGGTCTCAGAGAGTTGTGAGACGGGGTGAACTACAGAAGTAAGGAGAGGTTAATCCATGGAGGAATTTACCAACAATGTAAAAACCACATTACTTTCTTGGACTTGGATTAAAAATTTGAAACTGAAGGAGACTTTGTAAAAAGATGCTTGTAGGTTTGAAAACCAGGAACTGGGATATATTGTGAGTTATATGTACAATGTTACCTTGTTCAAACAGTGAGGGAGCATACCAGGCAGAGTGTCACTGTCTGGGTGTTCAGGGCAATTTTACACAGAGACAGTATTTTGAAAAGACTTCTCCCAAATGCTGGTGAATCTATGGAATTCGCTACCCCATAGTGCGGTGGATGCTGAGACAGTGAGTACATTTAAAGAGGAGTTAGACAGATTTTTAATTGGTAATGGGTTGATGGGATATGGGGTGGAGGCAGGAAAATGGGGGTGAGGAGCATATCAGCCACGATCGAATGGAAGAGCAGACTCGATGGGCCAAATGGCCTAATCCGGCTCCTAAATCGTATGAATTTAGGATTGGATTATCAACTGAGGCCAGTTGTTGTGGGTGCTGGATAACTCAGCATAGTAACAATCATTTGATTGGTTCTTGGGCAGATAGCTACAGTTTTGGCTGTGGACAATAACAGAAGCAACCAACCTGTGAAGAGACCATCCATCTCTCTGTCTCTCTCTCTCTGTCTCTCTCCGTCTTTCTCTCTCTCTCTCTGTTTCTGTCTCTCTCTCCTCCCTCCTTTTGTGTGGAGCAGTAAAAGACAATCCCTAGGTTCTAATTACTCTTCCTCACCTTTCTGTGTAAGTTGTCCTCTTGGCAAATCCCTGTGGAAAGGAAAAGGAGGAAAACTACCTTTGGGGGCACTGAAAGGACAACCAGCAAATGAAAGGCTTAGAATTGTTGCGTCCACAACCTCTCTTTAGCAGCAAAGAATCCAAAGGAAGCTAAAGGATCGAAAGAAAGAAAATATCAGCAAGGTCTGTAAACCAGACTAGTGCCAGAATTGTGTTTCTGTGATGTTTTCTCCCTTACCAACACACAATATTCGTGTCTTATCTCTTTGTGTGTCTGTTTTTATATTTGAGTGTGGGCATTTTAAGGAAGGGGTGGAGTTTAAGTCAGAGAATTATGGATTTGCAATTCAACTTGTCCACGTTTTGCGATTGGTTAAAAAAAAACCAGTTTGATTACAATTAATAGTTATTTTCTTGTCAAAAAACCTGGAATGCATTTTCTTAGAAGCTGAGTTAGACAGTTTGATGAAACTGTGCAATTCAGCAGTTTAATTAAATTTTCAGATTTGTGATGAGTCCGGTAATATTAGGGTTTGATCTCCTGAGTGTTACCCTGATGATTCATAACACTAAAGCTGGGAATGGGAAAAATCAAGCTGTACTTAAACTAGGAGTCAGTGCAGTAGTGAGTACAGAGGTGATGAAGGATCAGACTCAGTATGAGTTAGAAACATAGACACATAGAAAATAGGTGCAGGAGCAGGCCATTCGGCCCTTTGAGCCTGCATTACCATTCAATATGATCAGGGCTGATCATGCAACTTCAGTATCCCATTCCCCTTGACCCCTTTAGCTGCAAGGATCATGTTCAGCTTTTCTCCTGTGGAGAGAATTCCACAGATTCACAACTCTCTGAGTGAAGAAATTCTTCCTCATCTCAGTCCTGAATAGCTTACCCCTTATTCTTAGACTGTGACTCCCTAGTTCTGGACTTTCCAACATTGGGAACATTCTTCGCACATCTAGCCTGTCCAGTCCCATCAGGATTTTATATGTTTCTATGAGATTCCCCCTCATTCTTCTAAATTCAAGTGAGTACAAGCCCAGTTGATCCAATTTTTCTTCAAATGTCATTCTAGCCATCCTGGAAATCAGTTTGGTGAACCTTCACTGGACTCCCTTAACAGCAAGAACATCCCTCCTCTGACTAGGAGACCAAAACTCCATGGCAAACAGAGTTTTGGATGATCTTAATGTTTACAAAACCTTGAAAATTGCTAAAGGTTACCAAAAAAGAAAGATAGAACAATTGCACACCTATAAAATATGTGTTACAGTCTCAGGATGTTCCCTTAATGCCCAACACTGAATGTAAAGTAATCCTACAGTATAGTCACTGCTGTAATGTAGGTTAGATTGCAGGGGGTGTTAGGCAGGGGGTGTTGGTTAGGTCTGTTGGCTGGGAAACTGATTTGCTGATGATGTTCACAGGCTACCACAGAGGTCTTGTCAGTTTTAACTCAGGTTACCATGGAGGTCCTGTCAGGTTTAACTCAGGTTACCATGGAGGTCCTGTCAGGTTTAAATCAGGTTACCGCGGAGGTCCTATCATGTTTAACTCGGGTTACCACAGAGGTCCTGTCAGGTTTATCTTGGGTTACCGTGGAGGTCCTGTCAGGTTTAACTCGGGTTACCACAGAGGTCCTGTCAGGTTTAACTCGGGTTACCGTGGAGGTCCTGTCAGGTTTAAGTCAGGTTACCATGGAGGTTCTATCATGTTTAAGTCAGGTTACCATGGAGGTCCTAATAGGTTTAACTCAGGTTACCACGGAGGTCCTGTCTTCTCAACTCCCACCTGAGGTGTTGTGCCCCTCAGGTTAAATTCATGACCAGTCATCTCTCCCTACAGTCAGAGCAATCCTTTGGGGCTATGGCAACCTTACCTTTATTTTTACATACCTCGGAGATAAATTACTTAAGAACAATTAGTTAAGACATGCAAACATTAGTTAATCAATAAAATGTGCACTTCAGATGAGGGGATTGGAATGATCTCATATTTATGTAAAGTCACAACAGGGGAGATAACAGCAGCAGTTGCAGGGAAGTTAAACCTAAGTCGGATCCACATGGTTTGTCCATCTGTTTCCAGTTTCCTCCCACAGCCCGAAGATGTGCAGGTTAGGGTGGATTGGCCATGCTAAATTACCCATAATGTTCAGGGATATGCAGGCTAGGTGGGTTACCCATGGGAAATGCAGGGTTACAGGGATAGGGTAGAGGGATAGCTCTGGGTGGGATATTCTTTGGAGGGTTGGACCCGTCAGGCAGAATGGCCTGTTTCCACACTGTAGGGATTCTATGATTCCATGAAATCTGAGTCACTGAAAAGCACAGGTTAAGCCACGGGCACTGCAAACTGGTGAGAGAAATAACATTTGCAAGGTTCCAAAGGCAGGTTTATGGATGAATATTGCTTTCAAATATAGTTACAACATGCTGTCACTAGTAATGAAGTCTCCTCCAACGCATCATTGACTGTTGGCCCTCGAATGGGTTGGAAGCCAACCTTAAGCTTGTTGTGATTGAGAAATGTCCCTTCTTAGCCCCATACATTGAACTGTTCTAATTGATATACTCCTGATGACTGTGTGTGTGTGTGCGGAGTAGGAGAGAGAAGGATTGAACGCATAATCTATTATAAACATCTGCCAGATAAGTTCAACTCAAGCAGTACTTTCTTAATGGCTTGTATTTCCAAAAGAGGAGCTTGATTGCAGAAAGATATTTTTGAAGAGAACTGAAAGAGGTTTGATTTATTATAACAACAGGCATGGTTTTGCAAGTTCAACATTTGAAACAAATGAGGAGACTGGAAAACGGGAACTGTTGTTAAGAGCAGTGAAAGTTTAAGGGAGATTTACAAGAATTGTCTAAAATCAAGATCAGCTTTCATCTAGTAAGACACAAGTTGCCTCCGATAGGGGCCAGAGAGAGATTATTGGCTAAAGAGCGAAGGGCAGATGAGCATTTGTTACCATTCAGAACATGCTTGCTGACAGGATGGTGGTTCAGCGGTTAGCACTACTGCCTCACAGCATCAGGGTCCCAGGTTCGATTCCAGCCTCGGGCAACTGTCAGTGTGGAGTTTGCACATTCTCCCCTTGTCTGTGTGGGTTTCCTCCAGGTGCTCTAGTTTCCTCCCACAATCCAAAGATGTGCAGGTCAGGTGAATTGGCGATGCTAAATTGCCCGTAGTGTTAGGTGCATTAGTCAGAGGGAAATGGGTCTGGGTGGGTTACTCTTCGGAGGGTTTGTGTGGACTGGTTGGGCCGAAGGGCCTGTTTCCACACTGTAGGGAATCTAATCAAAACCAAAAGAACCGCGGATGCTGGAAATTAAAAACAGAAATTGCTGGAAAAACTCAGCAGGTCTGGCAGCAAATATGCAAAGAAATCAGAGTTAACATTTCAGGTCCAGTGACCCTTCCTCAGAATCGTATAGTTCTCTGAGGAAGGGTCACTGGACCTGAAACATTAACTCCAATTTCTTTCCAGAGATCGGCTGAGTTTTGCCAAGAATTTTTGTTGAAAGGAAAGTGGCTTCAGTTTCTATTGGAGCTTAAGGAACAGGATTGGATACAATCCTGAAAAGGTGAAATCTACAAGGCTGTGAGAAAACTGTGAGAAAAGAGATACATCTTCCACAGAAACACAGTGGGCTGAATGGCGTCATGCTGTACGGTAAGGTGCAAAGTTATTGCCAGTTTTAACAAACTGGATGACAGTTAGCCTCATGAAGCCCATCAGGATTTTGACAACTTGCATCGATAGTTCATTCCTTTTTCACAAGTAGCTCTCGAGGACATTCCCCAAGTCATTGGGAAACTGTTGAATTGAGCTTAAATTGGCACCATCAGTGACGAGCACATCAGGTAGCAGCAAATTACTGAATGTGAAAGGAAACATCAATCTCTCCTTCAAAATCCAGTGACCAGTGTGTTATATTAATATTTCAAATGCATTATTAAAATAAAGAGAAGATCATGCACCTTAAAATTACTGCAGATAAATTGCTTTGGGGCTCCCAGCAAATTTATTCCTGTGTTGCCTTATTCCACAAGCAGCCAGGAGTGTGGTACTGGAAAAGCACAGCAGATCAGGCAGCATCCGAGGAGCAGGAGAATCAACGTTTCGGGAATAAGCCCTTCATCAGGAATGAGGCCTGTGGGTCGGGGCTGAGAGATAAATGGGAGGGGGGGGTGGGGTTTGGGGGGGGAAGTAGCTGAGAAAGCGATAGGTGGATGAAGGTGAAGGAGAAAGTGATAGGTCAGAGGGGGGAGTGATGGACAGGTCTGGAGGTCGGTGCCGAGTTGGAGGCTTGAGACTGGGATAGTGTGGGGGGGACAGGAAATAAGGAAGCTGTTGAAATCCACATTTATTCTGTGTGGTTGCAGGGTCTCAGGCGGAATATGAGGCGTTACTCCTCTAGGTGTCAGGTGGTAATGGTTTGGTGATGGAGGAGGCACAGGACCTGCATGTCCTTGGTGGGATGGGAGGATCTGCACCTCTACTAATGTCATCTACTGCATGTGTTGCACCCAGTGTGGTCTGCTGTACGTCAGGGAGTCAGGGTGCCTTCTTGCAGATTGTTTCAGAGAACATCTCTAGGACACCAGCAACAATCAACCCCACCGCCCCGTGGCTGAACACTTCAACTTCCCCCTCCCACTCCACCAAGGACATGCATATCCTGGACCTGCTCTGCCGCCAAACCCTTACCACCAACACCTGAGGGAGGAACGCCTCATATTCCAGATCCTGCAAACATGCGGGATAAATGTGGATTTCAACAGCTTCCACATTTCTCCTCCCCCCACACTATCCCAGTCTCAAGCCTCCAACTTGGCACTGCCCTCCAGGTCCGTCCATCACACTGTATCTGACCAATCACCTTCATCATCTATTGCTTTCTCAGCTACCCACCCCACCCCTCTCCCATTTATCTCTTAGCTCCGACCCACAAGCCTCATTCCTGATGAAGGGCTTATGCCCGAGACATTGATTCTCCTGCTCCTCGGATGCCTCCTGACGTGCTGTGCTTTTCCAGCACCACACTCTCGACTCTGATCTCTAGCATCTGCAGTCCTCACTTTCTCCTTGTTCCACAAGCATTCAATTTCTGAAGAGGGACTGAATCTTCAAAGGGTAAGGTCTTCATTATTCCTTGCTTACTCAATAAGTAATGAATCACTAAAGATAATTCAAATCTTTTCCTAACTATACCCTCTCTCTCTCCGCACAGACCTCTGCTTCTCTGAAAATACAACAATGATTTGCAAATGTCCCAAGGTATTTGTAATTGTTTGCAGTGATTGGAATGGGGTCAGCCAAGAGGACCTCATAGAATCTACATTCCCCTGATTGGGGCTGTTAATCTGGACCAATCAGGGAGCCCTGGCTGACAGATATAGACAGAAGTGTGTACATTAGAGCCCGGGTGTCCTTGGAGAAGGAGCACGCAGTGTCCACCAACACCCTGGAGTTGTTCAGGGAGAGGTGGGCGCCGCAGGGAGTGGAGTGCATTATTTCCCCCTCCAACTCTATTTTGATTTAGTCCCTACCCTCCCCTTCACTGTTTTGATCACACAGCATTGCCCTTTGATGTGAAGGGCAGTACTTGTTACTGGCCACTTGGGTGTTTTTCATATCTTCCTGGTGGTGGAAATTGAATAAAGATCCGTGCACTTTGTGTCCTTCACTGTGTTTTACACCTGCACACACACACCATGGGTGCTAAAAAAAAATAAAAAAAAATAAAAAAAATAAACAGGAGTGTGAGAGCCCGGGTGTCCTTGGAGAAGGAGCAAAAAAAAAAGACAGGAGTGTGTACATTAGAGCCCGGGTGTCCTTGGAGAAGGAGCACGCGGTGTCCACCAACACCCTGGAGTTGTTCAGGGAGAGGTGGGCGCCGCAGGGAGTGGAGTGTATTATTTCCCCCTCCAACTCTATTTTGATTTAGTCCTTACCCTCCCCTTCACTGTTTTGACACACAGCATTGCCCTTTGATGTGAAGGGCACTGCTTGTCACTGGCCACCCGGGTGTTTTCCTATCTTCCTGGTGGTGGAAATTGAATAAAGATTCATACACCTTGGAAAAAAAAATAGACAGGAGTGTCAGAGATCCTGAGAGTTTCATTCTGAGAGCTGGCTCTGAGGGAGCTGGACCAGTGTCAAGGATTCTCAGTGTGTACGTAAAGGGTAACTTGGTGACGGGACACCAGCCTGTGTGGAGTTATTTCACTGTTGTCTGTCAGAACCTGCGCCATTGGACATCAGAGGAGGACATTCTGTTGTGACAAGGACATACAGATGAGGAAAGGTCCGTTCACATATCTGATTGGTTCAGAATGAGTCCTTACATAAATTATTCCATTTCAAACACCCCCACACCACCCCCTTGCCAAGTCAAACACACCAACTGATAACCTTTGATATTTAATAAAAGGAAACTATGGAGAGCCTTTAATGGTGCAGAGTCAATCAGACTTGGAGCCTCAGAAGATGATATTAGGGCAGGGGGGCTAAAAAGGCAGATCAAAAGGCTAGTTCTCAAGAGTGTTTTAATGGAGGAGAGAAAGACAGAGAAGCTTAGGGAGGGAACTCCAGAGATATGGGCCCAGGCAAGAAAGGGGAAAGATATCAGGGATGCGCAGTGAGCTAAGAGCAGTGCTAATACTTCTGTAATCCTCCATTCCTGCTTCTCCAGGAATCACAATGCCCTTTGAATTTCCAGGTGTTTCCTACACTTGGTGACATTACTGGAAACACACATAGGTGACCAAGGTTAGATTTCCTCAGTTAGTCTGCATTACTTTCAACAAACAGAGTGAGACTTTAAGGAAATGGTTTACTGGCTGTAATGACTGCGATGATCCTCAGAGGGACAGACTCATCCATCAACATCAGATACACAAATTTGAAAACAAATAACAACAGATTATTTTCCCCCGCTGTTATCAGATTTATGAACAGACCTCTCATGTATTATAGTTGGTTGTTCTATGCAGCTGTAACACTATACCTGTATTCTGCACTATTACCTTGATTAGATTAGATTCCCTACAGTATAGAAAGAGGCCCTTCGGCCCAACAAGTCCACACCGACCCTCCAAAGAGTAACCCACCCAGACCCATTCCCACCATCCTATATATATCCCTGGCTAATGCGCCTAACACTATGGGCAATTTATCATAGCCAATTCACCTAACCTGCATATCTTTGGACTGTGGGAGGAAACCCACGCAGACATGGGGAGAATGTGCAAACTCCACACAGACAGTCGCCTGAGGTGGGAGTCAAACCCAGGCCCCTGGCACTGTAAGGTAGCAGTGCTAACCACTAAGCCACCGTGCCACCCATATACCTGGGGTTGCAGGGATGGCACACAAAACAATACTTTTCACTGTACGTCGGGAGATGTGACAATAATAAATCACATCTAAATCTAAATCAAACATTGGATTCTCTGAGAATGATCACATGATGCTGTCTGACAGCTTGGTGTCTGTACATTGGTTGCTATCTTCCCTCCATTTTAACCAATGACTTCTTTTTCAAAGTCCTTTATTGGCTGCACATGCTTCAAAATGTCCTGCGGTTTGGGCAAAATGTATAAATGCAAATCTTTTTGTTTCCTTTTAGAATTTCAATGAAAAATAGCTCAGAAAGCAGCAAAGAGATGCAGCTAACTCAATCTAGCTGTTCATGTTTTGCTAAACATCCTGCCATTTAGTCAATGATTTACTGTCTCTGCAGCACCCTCTCTGCAGAATCATTGGGGAAGTGTTTGTATATTAAGATCGGGGCTGTCTCTGGTTTGGTGCTGATTGCTCTTTAACAGATCTTCCCAGTTACATCAGCAAGTGAAAACATGCCATTGAGAGTCTGGAATTACACTTATTGTGATGATAAAGATATGTTCCAGCACCACCCCAATCTTGACTCTGGATGAGATGGACCGATAGTTCTGTTTCTATGCTATACAACTCTATTATTCTATGACTCTATAATTTATACATACCACTGTATAAACCTGTAACGATGAAAACCATTTTTGATTCAAGCAACACTGTGTGACCTGTGTTGAAATGTCCACCCTTGAAGACCTGTGTCTAAAGTAGACCCTTTCTAACAGGTCACTGTGATATTACATTGTATTGGTCTAACCCTTCTTCACATCCAATTGGAGTCAGGATGAATGACAAAAGTTTGGACACTGAGTCAAATACAATATGAGGTGATGGAGGTTCTCTAGAATTTCCATAAGACTATAAGTTGTAGGAGTAGGACCAATCCATTTGACCCATTGAGTCCACTCTGCCATTCAATGATCTGATAAGTCTCAATTCCACTTTCCTGCCTTTTCCCCAGAACCCTCGGTTCCCTTCCTAATTATAAATCTCTCTGTCTCAGCCTTGAATATCCTTACTGACCCACACTCGACAGCACTCTGTGGTAAAGAAATCCACAGATTCACTCCCCTCTGAGAGAAGAAACTCCTCCTCATTCTCCACACACCTTAATATGTGACCCCTTATTCTGAAATTACAGCATTTGGTCCTAGACTCTCCCACACGGGGAAAATGAATTTGATGGAAGACGTGCAAATGTAGTAATGGTATAGGGGTTGCTATTCTTGTTGTTTCATTGGACTGTGTTTGTTCTCCCTCGCTGCCTGACAAATGCTTACCCCTTGATGATGAATGAAGACACAGTCCAATGGAATTCTTCTTTGTGACTTTAAGTTGCAGGTGACATTATTCTTCCACAAGCTTTGCATATCGCAACCCATCAACCCCTGTCAGAATCGGGGTCCGAAGCAAATGGGCCCTATGCTTCCACTGTTGCCCAGGGGAGTCACCACCTTGGGGTCTGACAGAGGAATGTGATGATAGCCTAAACATCCCTCAGTCCCCAGCTCCCAACATCATTAATTTAGATTCATGGAGTCATAGACATGTACAGCACGGAAACAGACCCTTCAGTCCAACTCATCCATGTCAACCAAAAGCCCTTCATCAGGAATAAAGGCAGTGAGCCTGAAGCGTGGAGAGATAAGCTAGAGGAGGGTGGGGGTGTGGAGAGAGTAGCATAGAGTACAATGGGTGAGTGGGGAAGGGGATGAAGGTGATAGGTCAAGGAGGAGAAGGTGGAGTGGATAGGTGGAAAAGGAGATAGGCAGGTAGGACAAGTCAAGGAGACAGTAACTGAGCTGAAAGTTTAGAACTAGGGTGAGGTGGGGAAAGGGGAAATGAGGAAACTGTTGAAGTCCACATTGATGCCCTGGGGTTGAAGTGTTCCGAGGCGGAAAATGAGGCGTTCTTCCTCCAGCCGTCTGGTGGTGAGGGAGCGGCAGTGAAGGAGGCCCAGGACCTCCATTTCCTTGGCAGAGTGGGAGGGGGAGTTGAAATGTTGGGCCACAGGGCGGTGTGGTTGATTGGTGCGGGTGTCTCGGAGATGTTCCTTAAAGTGCTCTGCTAGGAGGCGCCCAGTCTCCCCAATGTAGAGGAGACCACGTCGGGAGCAACGGATACAATAAATGATATTAGTGGATGTGCAGGTAAAACCTTGATGGATGTGGAAGACTCCTTTAGGGCCTTGGATAGAGGTGAGGGAGGAGGTGTGGGTGCAGGTTTTACAGTTCCTGCGGTGGCAGGGGAAAGTGCCAGGATGGGAGGGTGGGTCATCGGGGTGTGGACCTGACCAGGTAGTCACGGAGGGAACGGTCTTTGCGGAAGGTGGAAAGGGGTGGGGAGGGAAATATATCCCTGGTGGTGGGGTCTGTTTGGAGGTGGCGGAAATGTCGGCGGATGATTTGGTTTATGCGAAGGTTGGTAGGGTGGAAGTTGAGCACCAGGGGCGTTCTGTCCTTGTTACGGTTGGAGGGGTGGGGTCTGAGGGTGGAGGTGCGGGATGTGGACGAGATGCGTTGGAGGGCATCTTTAACCACGTGGGAAGGGAAATTGCGGTCTCAAAAGAAGGAGGTTATCTGGTGTGTTCTGTGGTGGAACTGGTCCTCCTGGGAGCAGATACGGCAGAGGCGGAGGAATTGGGAATACGGGATGGCATTTTTGCAAGAGATAGGGTGGGAAGAGATGTAATCCAGGTAGCTGTGGGAGTCGGTGGGTTTGTAAAAAATGTCAGTGTCAAGTCGGTCGTCATTAATGGAGATGGAGAGGTCCAGGAAGGGGAGGGTTGGTGTCAGAGATGGTCCAGGTAAATTTAAGGTCAGGGTGGAATGTGTTGGTGAAGTTGATGAATTGCTCAACCTCCTCACGGGAGCACGAAGTGGCGCCAATGCAGTCATCAATTAGCGGAGGAAGAGGTGGGGAGTGGTTTAATGTGAGAGGGGAAAGATATAAAAGAGACCTAAGGGGCAACTTTTTCACACAGAGGGTGGTACATGTATGGAATGAGCTGCCAGAGGAAGTGGTACAGTTGCAACATTTAAGAGGCATTTGGATGGGTATGTGAATAGGAAGGGTTTGGAGGGATACTGGCAGGTAGGACTAGATTGGGTTGAGATATCTGGTCGGCATGCACGGGTTGGACCAAAGGGTCTGTTTCCATGCTGTACATCTCTATGACTCTATGACTCTGTGTCCTTCCTGATTTTAAGGTCACCCCTCAGCCTCCGACACTCCAGGGAAAACAGCCCCAGCCTGTTCAGCTTCTCCCTATAGCTCAGATCCTCTAACCCTGGCAACATCCTTGTAAATCTTTTCTGAACCCTTTCAAGTTTCACAACACCTTTCCGATAGGGAGGAGACCAGAATTGCACGTAATATTCCAACAGTGGCCTAATCAATGTCCTGTACAGCCGCAACATGACCTCCCAACTCCTGTACTCAATAAAGGAAAGTATACCAAGTACCTTCTTCACTATCCTATGAACCTGAAAACGTCTCTTTGTTCAGGCAACACTCCCTAGAACCTTCCCATTAAGTGTATAAGTCCTGCCCTGATGTGGCTTTCCAAAATGCAGCACCTCACATTTATCTAAGTTGTGGCACAGTGGTTAGCACTGCTGCCTCACAGCGCCAGAGACCTGGGTTCAATTCCCACTTCGGGCGACTGTTTGTGTGGAGTTTGCACATTCTCCCCGTGTCTGCGTGGGTTTCCTCTGGGTGCTCCTCCCACAGTCCAAAAATATGCAGATTAGGGTTGGCCATGCTAAATTTCCCGTAGTGTTAGGTGAAGGGGTAAGTGTAGGGGAATGGGTCTGGCTGGGTTGCTCTTCGGAAGGTCAGTGTGGACTTGGTGGGCCGAAGGGCCTGTTTCCACACTGTAAATAACCGCATCTAATCTAAAAAAAAATTAAACTCCATCTGCCTCTTCTCAGCCCATTGGCCCATCTGATCAAGATCCCGTTATACTCGGAGGTAACCCTCCTCGCTGTCCACTACAGCTCCAATTTTGGTATCATCTGCAAACTTACTAACTATACCTCCCATTTTCACATCCAAACCATTTATATAAATAATGAAAACCAGTGGACCCAGCACCAATTCAATTGCAAAAAAAAAGCAAAACACGGAACAGAATTGAGCAGCTTTGCAAATCTGAAATTGTATCGCACTGCCTCTACAAGTCTCGGTGAATGACTGCAAAGCTAATCTTTTAAATTTTGTTGTGTAGGTTGGCCTGTTTACACATTGCACCTTTTAAATACCCAAAGACCTAGACAGATAAATTATTTGTTCTATTTTTTGATACAATGCCCTGATTGCAATCAGATTGGCCATCTCTGCCTGAGGAGCTTTTGTCATGTTTTGGAGAAGTGGGTGATAATAACATGGAATGTGAGCCGGAGCCATCTCGTTAACAACAAATTGCTGGCTTTAGGCCTCCATTGTCCTAACACAATATGGAAAACACACACCACATGTGGCTAATTGGGGAATCCTTTTTCAGCTAATTGAATTGGTGATCAGTAAATAGAAAACGTGCAGAAGTCTGCATCATTTCAACAGTTGTATTTGCACCGTTTGCATGAGTAGACTTGAATCTTTTTGTGTGTCTGTTGGCAAAATGGTGAGGTCAGAAGCAAAGTGAGCAAATATTTGATAGTCCTGAGTGCTCCACTTTCTCTTTGTAAAACCATTTCATGGGGTGTGGGTGTTGGCAGCAAAGCCAGTAATTTTTGCCCATTCCTTAATTACCCCATAGAGTCAAAGAGCTGTACAGCACAGAAACAGGCCCTTCAGTCCAACTTGTCCATCCTGACCAGATATCCTAAATTAATCTAATCCTATTTGCCCATATCTCTCCAAACCCTTCCTATTCATATACCCATCCAGATGCCTTTTAAATGTTGTAATTGTACCAGCCTCTACCACTTCCTCTGGCAGCTCATTGCATACACGTACCACCCTCTGTGTGAAAAAGTTACCCCTTATGTCCCTTTTAAATCTTCTGCCCCCCCCCCCCCCATCTTATGCCCTCTAGTTTTGGACTGCCCTGCCCTTGGCTACTCTCCCTATCAATGTCCCTCATGATTTTATAAACCCCTCAGCCTCTGACGCTCCAGGGAAAACAGCCCCAGCCTGTTCAGCCTCTCCCCATAGCTCAAACCCTCCGGCCCTGACAACATCCTTGTAAATCTTTTCTGAATCTTTTCAAGTTTCACAACATCTTTCCGATAGAAGGGAGTCCAGAATTGAATGTAGCACTCAAAAAGTGGCCAGACCATTGTCCTGTGCAGCTGCGACATGACCTCCCAACTCCTGCACTCAATGCTCTGACCAGTAAAGGCAAGTGTACCAAAGTCTTCTTCACTATCCTATCTATGTGTGACTCCATTTTCAAGGAACTATGAACCTGTACTTCAAGATCTCTTTGTTCTTCCTTAAGTGTATACATCCTGTCCTGGTTTGCCTTTCCAAAATTCAGCACCTCACATTTATCTAAGCTGAAGGTGGGGTATACAGAGGAACCTCAATTATCCAAAAGACATGGGCAGGGAGTATTTCACTTGGATAATCGAATGCTGGATAACACAGTTTAGCCAAGCATCGGGAGCTTGCAATCTTGTTCGGATAATCCGAAATTGGGATAATCTAATGCTGGATAATCGAGGTTCCTCTGTGTACACTTGCGAAGTAGACGTGTGTGTGTAAATGAGGGAGTGTGAAGGGCTTTATTCTGCTCTCAATATCTCGCTGATAATTGTGCTGTTGCAGCCCTACCAGAGGTTAGTCGGTGATATCGATTTGGACTGCCTTTCTTCAGCAAGACAGTAATTCTCCAGACTTGCTTTCTGAATCTCTGAAAGCTGTTTAAAAATGATGAACAATTTTGAGCAAGTGAATGCGTATTGCAGTCTTGTGGGAAAAGTAATGATGAGAGAGTGATGGATGGGCGAGACACAAGATGCTGTGTAACAGCAACAGATTTGGCACTTGGTGGGTGGAGGCTGACAGCTCTGGAGGCTGCTTCCGGAAGGTTCCATGAGCAGGTCAGGCATTGGCTTCCAACGGAAGATGGAAGATAATGGATGCTACAGGGACAGGAATGAGTCACTATGTTCATCTGCTCAGCAAGATGTGGAGTTTCACTTGTTACACAGCCATTTCCACGGAATTAACACACCTCATTGCAATTAGAATCGTGAAGCAACACCCTCTGAAAGCAGAAATAGTCAGGAATTTCATCAGCTTGACAGAGGAAAAGTGGAATTTGAGGTCATCATCTTAGGGAAGCACTGGCAAATGGTGCAGCAACAACTTGTATTTTTACTGTGATATGAATGAAGCAGGTAATGGGGCGAGGGCAGGGTAATGCAATATTACTGGACATCCGGAAGTCCAGGTTGTGGATCTGGAGAACCATGTTCAAATCCCACTCCCGCAGCTGGTAAAATTCAAATTCAAATAACACAGAGAATCAGACAGCATGGAAACAGATCCTCTGGTCCAACCAACCAGTCCATTCTGACCATAATCCCAATCTAGACTAGTCCCACCTGTCTGCTCCTGGCCCATATTCCTCCAATGGGTAGGAAAATCAACCTTTCGGGCAAAAGGCCTGTATTCCTGATGAAGGGCTTTTGCCCAAAACGTCGATTTTCCTGCTCCTTGGATGCTGCCTGAATTGCTGTGCTTTTCCAGCACCACTCTAATCCAGAATCTGGTTTCCAGCACCTGCAGTCATTGTTTTTACCATATTCCTCCAAACCTTTCCTATTCATGAATTTATCTAAATGTCTTAATGTCAGTAGGCAATACTGGACCAGGTTAGACATCCAAACCAACCGAATGGATACCCACCATCTACACAAGGCCTACACAGCACAAAGTGAAGCAGAGCAAGATGACGGACAACAACAAATCCCCCCCCCCCGATGTGCTTGGTGCTTTTTACGCTAGGTACTAGCAGAATGCCAGTGGAATGGTGTCACAAGGCTCGATAGTCCTGGATGCACCTGTTTCCTCGGTCACCGCTGAAGACATTAGAATAGCCTTTTTGAGTGTGAACCCAAGGGAAAGCGACTCGCCTAGACAGAGATCCTGGCCATGCACTCCGATCCTGTGTGGATCTGCTGACAAGAATATTCATTGACATCTTTAACCTCTCCTTATCACAATCTGAAGTTCCCACCTGCTTCAAGAAGACCATCTTCACCTTGGTATCAAAGAAAACGCATGCAATGCGCCTCAACCACTATTGCATGGTAGCTCTGTCCTCCATAGTTAAGAAGAGCTTCGAGAGGTTAATCATGGTTCACACCAACTCTAGCCTACCAGTCTGCCTCAATCCCTTGCAATTTGCCTAATGGCACAACAGGTAGACACCATCCCTGGGTTATCTGGATAAGAAGGATACCTACCTCAGACTTCTATTTATCGACTGCAACTCCATCTTCAACAGTTAACTCCAACCACACTAATCTCCAAACTCCGAGACAAAGGTCTTGGCACCACCCACTGCCACTAGATCCTTCACTTCCTGACCCATAATTTGTAATCAATGAACATAGACAACAGCATGATGGGTGGCACGGGTGGCTCAGTGTTTAGCACTGCTGCCTCACAGCTCCAGGAACCCGGGTTCGATTCCAGCCTTGGGTGACTGTCTAAGGGGAGTTTTCACATTCTCCCCGTGTCTGCATGGATTTCCTTCAGGTTCTCCGGTTTCCTCCCACAATCTAAAGATGTACAGGTTAGATTAATTGGTCGTGCTACATTGCCCATAGTATTAGGTGCATGAGTCAGGGGTAAATATAGGGTAGGGGAATGGGTCTGGGTGGGTTACTTCGGAGGGTCACTGTGGACTTGTTGGTCCAAAGAGCCTGTTTCCATACTGTAGGGACCTTCTCCATGATCATCCTCAACACTGGTGCCCAGCATGGATGTGCATCCAACCCCTTACTGTATTCCTTGTACACTTATGACTTTGTGGCCAAATGTCATCTGAACACCATGTACAAGTTTGCTGATGCCACCACTGTTGTAGGCCAGGTATCAAACAATGACAAGACAGAATACAATCATAGACTTATCCAGCATGGAAACAGACCCTTCGGTCCAACCAGTCTGTGCTGAACTAGTCCCACCTGCCTGCTCCTGGCCCATATCCCTCCAAACCTTTCCTATTCATGTACTTATCCAAATGTCTTTTAAATACTGTAACTGTACCCACACCCACCAACTCCCCAGGAAGTTCATTCCACATGCAAACTCCCCTCTGTGTAAAGAATTTGCCTTGTGTTTTTTTAATTCTCTCTCCTTAAAAACATGCACCCTAGTCTTGAAATCCTACATCCTAAGGAAAATACACCTGCCATTGACCCTAGATATACCTTTCATTATTTATAAACCTCTATCGGGTCACCTCTCAACTTCCTACACTCTGGAGAAAAAAGTCCCAGCCTATCCAGCCTTAATTTATTGCTCCAACTTCCATACCCAGCAACATCCTGGTAAGTCTTTTCTGAACCCTCTCCAGCTTGATGATATCCTTCCTATAACTTCTGAAGAAGTTGCACTGAACTGGAAATGTTAGTTCTGTTTCTGTCTCTGCAGGTGCAGCCCAGAACTGAGGATCTTCTCTCGCATTCTCTGTGTTTCTGTCAGATACATTGACTGAACCAGCAAGGCTAGACTCGAGAGAGAGCAATTAAATGCAAAACAGGCAACAAGAAAGAGGGAGCTGGAAGAAATTCAATTCAGACGTGGAGCCAGTAAAGATGCGGGGAGGAGAAACCAAATCGCAGTAAAGAGATGGAGCATGTGTGGGGGTTAGAAAGGGAAGGTGTAGTGATGAAGGTATAGTGATTCTAACACGCCACCTGCTCTGTGAAATTAACTTCACATCCAAATGAACCATCTGAGATGGCTGTTTAATGCACTGACAATTTTTTTTTTCTTTTTTGTTTGAAACATCACAGGGTCTATGGGAACTTCTGAAAAAGAGAGAGAAACACAAAGATGAGGTGTCAAGGGAGGGAGAGGAGGGATGTTTGGAGTTTGAAACCTGACATTGGAAAACCAGTTTAATTGATTGGTACTTCATCAACCACCCTCAACATGCACTCCCTCCACTACCGAAGCTCAGTAGCAGCAGTGTGTACTGTCTACTAGATCAAGTCTCCTTAGACAACACCTTCAAAACTTCTGTCTAGAAGGTCAAAGCACCAGATACATTGGACTGCCACCATCTGCAAACTACTCACCATCCTGACTTGGAAATTTATTGCTATTCCCTCACTGTTGCTGGGTCAAAATCCTGGAATTCCCTCCCTAAGGGCATTGTGGGTCTACCTACAGCACATGGACTGCAACGATTCAAGAAGGCAGCTCACCCCCACTTTCTCAAGGGGCAACTAGGGACGGGCAGTACATACTGACCTTGTCAGTCAGTGATGCCAAAGGCCTATAAACAAATACTAAAATATTGCCAGGCGTGACACATGTCACCAACATGCTTGGCTGTAGTCCTGAAAATGGTTAACTTAATCATTTCCCTTTAAAACCTTTGTCTAGAAAGCATTAACTAACAATTTTAGTTTTTGCTTTTTGCTTTGCTGGCATTCAATAAAGTAAAAAAAAGTATTCTAGGGGTTCTGGGGAAAGAGCAAGGGAGTGGTGCTAAAAGGACAGCTCTCTCAAAGAGACAGTCTTGATGTGATGGGCTGAATGGCCTTTCTCTGTGCTGCCACTTGCTGTTTTATGACTGCTCATACTTAAAACAGAACAGTTGAGCTAAATGGAGCTCAATAGCACAGGAAGTAATTACAAGTGACTTCGTGAGTCTACCTAATGTAGGAAGTGAAGTAATGGGCTCACAGATAGAGGGAATCTTATTGCTTGAGACAGGTTAATGTTCCATCTATTGGAGTTTTTAGAAGCTCCTCCTACCTAATTGTCAGCAAAACGATCCCTTGCCAATGCAAGTCAAGTGTGTAACAGTTCCCATTTATTTGAAAATCTTTATTCATGAGCTAACTACCAGAGTTTATTTCAATAATGTGGAGATCCCTTGAACAACGCTCCCTTTACACATCTCGTAGATGTCCCTTGTACTAGTCTGTCTTGTGAGTGTGCTGTGGAACTAATCAATATGCCAACTTGGTGGGCCAGGCTTAAGCCTGAATCAACAGGATTGAATGATTTCTTGCTATGAAACAATATTTATTTCGTCTTCTGTTAGCTCAGCAACTTTTTACATTGAATCAAAATTCTGCACAGTCTCCCAGGCCTGCACCAAAACCGAGACAACACAGGGCCCAAGAGTTGGGGTACAATATTCTGAGGCCTCTTGCAATCAGCTGGGGCTTTGGGTATTTGTTATAAAATACCGTCTGCAATGCAAGCATGGTGACTATGGTGATGCACTCTTGGAAAGAAAGAACCTGCATTTGCACGGTGCCTTTTGCAACAGCAGGAAACCCCAAAGTTCTTTACACCAAATGAGATGGTCAAGTTAATCATTTCTCATTTAAACCACTGTCCAGAAAGTATTAGCTAATGTTTTTTTTATTTTTATGTTGAGGCGAAGGCACTGCTTCACTGTAGGAAATGTGACAGCCAATTTATACACAGCAAGCTCCCACTAACAGCCGGCAGATCATTTTATTTCTACATGATGATGGTTGAGAAATAGACATTGGGCAGTGCACCAGGCCTGACCTCCCCTGTTCGTCTGCTTTAGGAGAGTCACAGGATCTTTCTCCCTCACATTAGAGTGTACTCAGGGCTTCAGATTAATGTCCTATCTGAAACACAGCATTTCTGACAGTGCAGCACTCCTTTGGTGGGTCAGCCTGGATTCCTCTGTTCATGCAGCTGGGCTTGGAGCTAAAACCCACAACCTTCTGACTTCAAGGCAAGCAAACTGGCCTCTGAAATACAGCCAAGATTGATCATTGACTGACCACTAGACCAGTTTCCTAGAGGCCCAGGCTAAAACCCCATTGACATAGGTTCAAATCCCGCCTGTGCAGCTGATTAAGTTAAATTGGAATTCAATGAATAAATGTGGAATATAAAGACCACTATCAGTGATTACATTAATTAATGTAAAAGTAAAAGGAAATCTCACCTCGTCTGGTTTACATGTGACTCCAGACTCACAGCAATCTCCCCTCCCTCCCACCTCATCCTAGTTCCAACCTTCCAACCCAGCATCACCCTCTTGACCTGTCCCACCTGTCCATCGTCCTCCCCACCTATTCGCTCCACCCTCCTCTCTGACCAATCACCATCAGCCCCCACCTGCATCCACCTATCGCCATTCCACTCACCACCCAGTCCCATCCCCACTCCCCTATCCATCACTCAGCCCCTTCCCCCACCCCACTCCTCATTCCTGATGAAGGGCTTATGCCCGAAACGTCGACTCTCCTGCTCCTCGGATGCTGCCTGACCTGCTGTGCTTTTCCAGCGCCACACTCTATCTGTTCTAACTCTCCAGCATCTGTCGTCCTCACTTCCTCCTCCTCACAGCAATATGTTGGACTGGCAGCTACCCTCTGAAATGTCTGAGGAAGGCACTCAGTTCCAAGGCAATTAAGAGCAAGGGCAGCAAATACTGGTCTTGCCAACAATGTTCAACATTTAAAAATTTAAATTTGTCTATATCTGGGAAAGGTGTGATCACTGGGACTGGGTTAAAAACTTGGAATTCCCTCCGTAAGGGTATTGTGGGTCCATCTACAGCACATGGACTGCAGTGGTTCAAGAAGGCAGCTCACCCCCACCTTCTCAAGGGGCAACTAGGGACAGGCAATAAATGTTGGTAAAAACAATGACTACAAATGTTGGAAACCAGATTCTGGATTAGTGGTGCTGGAAGAGCACAGCAGTTCAGGCAGCATCCGAGGAGCAGTAAAATCGACGTTTCGGGCAAAAGCCCTTCATCAATAAATGTTAGCCCTAGCAGCAACACTCAAGCCTTGAGAAAGAATTTTAAAAAGAAAGATTCATTTCATTGAAGCATGCCTCTAAAAGGAAATCATTTTCCCCAGCTCTGTTAACCAGAGGCTGGATTATTGATGTACCATTTACATTGCACCTCTGCTGCCTTTAAAGTGTATAGATTTACAGCTGACAACGGTATGATTTTCGATCAAGTTGTCACTAGATGACAGTCTACAGAACGCTGTAAAAGGATGAACACGTAGGCAGGCAATTGCTGACAGTTACTTCATAAACGCAAGCTGTCCTCATTCTGAGTGTAAGAGGAACATTAGATTTTTCTTTGAAAGGACATGAGGAAGTTCAGTGCATTCTGTGCTCAGTGAGTCTCATTTGATGTGGTGAGTGTCTCAAATTCAGTATTCTTCTGACCCAGTGCCACACTGAGTGAATACACAAAGAGGTGATGACAATAGACAGTAGATAATAGGCGCAGGAGTAGGCCATTCGGCCCTTCGAGCCAGCACCGCCATTCATTATGATCATGGCTGATCACCCACAATCAGTATCCTGTTCCTGCCTTATCCCCATAATGCTTGATTCCATTATCTTTAAGAGCTCTATCTATCTCTTTCTTGAAACTATCCAGAGACTGGGCCTCCACTGCCCTCTGGGGCAGAGCATTCCACACAGCCACCACTCTCTGGGTGAAGAAGTTTCTCCTCATCTCTGTCCTAAATGGCCTACCCCTTATTTTTAAACTGTGTCCTCTGGTTCGGGACTCACCCATCAGCGGAAACATATTTCCTGCCTCCAGAGTATCCAATCTTTTAATAATCTTATACCTCTCGATCAGATCCCCTCTCATCCTTCTAAACTCGAGTGCATACAATCCCAGTCACTCCAGTCTTTCAACATATGATAGTCCCGCCATTCCGGGAATTGACCTCATGAACCTACGCTGCACTCCCTCAATAGCCACAATGTTCCTCCTCAAAACTGCGCAAAATACTCCAGGTGTGGTCTCACCAGGGCCCTGTACAGCTGCAGAAGGACCTCTTTGCTCCTATACTCAATTCCTCTTGTTATGAAGGCCAGCATGCTATTAGCTTTCTTCACGACCTGCTGTACCTGCATGCTTGCTTTCAATGACTGATGTATAAGAAAACCCAGATCTCATTTTACTTCCCTTTTACCTAACTTGACTCCATTTAGATAGTAATCTGCCTTCCTCTTCTTGCCACCAAAGTGGATAACCACACATTTATCCACATTAAACTGCATCTGCCATGCATCCGTCCACTCACCTAACCTGTCCAAGTCACCCTGTATTCTCCTAACATCCTCCTCACATTTCACCCTGCCACCCAGCTTAGTGTCATCAGCAAATTTGCTAATGTTACTTTTAATACCTTCATCTATATCATTAATGTATATTGTAAACAGCTGTGGTCCCAGCACCGAACCTTGTGGTACCCCACTGGTCACCACCTGCCATTCCGAAAGGGACCCATTTATCACTACTCTTTGCTTCCTGTCAGCCAGCTAATTTTCAGTCCAAGCCAGTATTTTACCCCCAATACCATGTGCCCTAATTTTGCTCACTAATCTCCTATGTGGGACTTTATCAAAGGCTTTCTGAAAGTCCAGGTACACTGCATCCACTGGCTTTCCCTCGTCCATCATCATAGTTACATCCTCAAAACATTCCAGAAGATTAGTCAAGCATGATTTCCCCTTCATAAATCCATGCTGACTCTGACCTATCCTGTTACTGCTATCCAAATGAGTCATAATTTCATCTTTTACAATTGACTCCAGCATCTTTCCCACCACTAACATCAGGCTAACTGGTCTATAATTCCCTGTTTTCTCTCCCCCTCCCTTCTTGAAAAGTGGGACAACATTAGCCACCCTCCAATCCGCAGGAACTGATCCTGAATCGATAGAACATTGGAAAATGATCACCAATGCGCCCACGATTTCTAGAGCCACCTCCTTCAGTACCCTGGGATGTAGACCATCAGGTCCCGGGGACTTATCAGCCTTCAGACCTAACCATATATCCAACACCATTTTCTGCCTAATATAAATTCCCTTCAGTTCAGCCAGAGACCATTCTGTCCCTTCAACCTAAGGGCATTGTGGGTCAACCCACAGCACACATACTGCAACAGTTCGAGAAGGCAGCTCAACCCCACCTTCTCAAGAGGCAACAAAGGACGGGACAATAAATGCTGGGGCCAGCCAGCAACACCCACATCCCA
Source organism: Chiloscyllium punctatum (assembly GCF_047496795.1). NCBI lineage: Eukaryota > Metazoa > Chordata > Chondrichthyes > Orectolobiformes > Hemiscylliidae > Chiloscyllium > Chiloscyllium punctatum. The sequence goes on along the minus strand of NC_092756.1, from coordinate 97,983,819 downwards.
TGGATTAATGATAACAAAATTGGTTCAGTTGGACCAGAGCTGATCCACTCACCTTCATATTACAATGTCTTAAAACAAATCTATCCACTTCCAAGCTGGCATTTTCAATTCATTACCCCCATCCCCCCTCCAGCCTCTACACCTTCGTTGTGGGGTGGGAAGGGAGTTACAGTTTCCCTGACATCTGTTTCCGCCCCCCACCCCCCACTGCCATCAATTTGAGAGAATGTTTCCAATCATCACCCCTGACCCTACATTTAAGGTTCTGCTGCTAGGCTCTGGACCATCCCCTACCAGACCCGAGTAAAGGCAAAATACTGCAGAGGCTGGAAGTCTGAAACCAACGCAGAGAGTCTTGGAGAAACTCAGCAGGTCTGACAGCATCTGTAGAGAGAGAAGTAGAGTTGATGTTTTGAGCCTGGTATGACTCTGCTTCAGAATTGATCTTTCCTGAATTATTCTGACGTTCAGAAGATTCACCCAGGACTTGAAACATCAACCCTGTTTCTTTCACCACAGATGCTGCCAGACCTCCAACATTGCCTGTGTTTGCTGCAGAGGCAATATTTCCCCATTTATCCAGCTAAATCAATTCTGTAACCTTATAAACCTTATGGAGGCGATGGCCCAGTGATATTATGGCTGAGCTATTAATCCAGACCTATCACAATCACCACCCTACCTGCATCCATCTATCGCCTTACCAGCTACCTTTCCCCCAGCAGTACCCTGCTATTTATCACTCATTCCCCTTTCCCCCCACCTCCATTCCTGATGAAAGGCTTATGTCTGAAACGTCTACTCTCTGCTCCTCGGATGTTGCCTGACCTGCTGTGCTTTTCCAGCACCACCCTTTTTGAATCTGACTCTTCAGCATCTGCAGCCCTCACTTTCTCCTAATAATCCAAAGACCCAGGTAATGTTCTGGGGATGTGGGCTTCAATCCTGCCGTGGCAGATGGTGGAATGTGAATTCACTAAAAATCTGGGAAATAAGAGGCTCACGTGACCATTAATTCATTGGTGATTGGTGCAAAAGAGCCCAGCTGGTTCACTAATGCCCTTTAGGGAAGGAAACTGCCATCCTTACCTGGTCTGGCCTCCATGTGACTCCAGACCCCCAGCAGTGGGATTGACTCTTAACTGGGCAACTGGGGATGGGTAATAAATACTGGCCTAGCTAGTGATGCCCACATCCTGAGAATGAATTTTAAACAAAAATCTTGTCTAAAGAGCCTCATAATCTTAAGTTTCTAAAGCTACATAAGAGCTGATTTCCTGCATATTTTCCCCTGCCAAGGAGTCTTACCCATCAGGTGAGCACACGGAATTTTGTTCTGAATTCTTTCCCACAATTTGAAGATATCCTTTGGAAGACCCCAGGTCGGGAGATTAATGGCCTGGCTCAGCGTGTTGATCAGATGAAGGGCTTTTGCCCGAAACGTTGATTCTCCTGCTCCTTGGATGCTGCCTGACCTGCTGTGCTTTTCCAGCATCACACTCATCAATGATGTTGATCAGATGTCAGTTCCAGAGATGGGAACGTTCCTGATTCTGTCCTTGGTTCAACCTTTGGCCAGAATCATGAGGAAAACAGCCATGGATTGAGTGTGGAGCAGCCTCAGTGTCTGTGCTGAAGGTTGTGTTTACGTGTGTGTGTGAGACCATTGGGGTATCAATGATACAAACAACTCCACAAGCTACAGGAAGCAAATACCTCAGAAACCATGTTAAACTCCACTGTAGAATACACCAATGAAGAGTGAGCATTCCTGGTGTCCCTTTGATGATATCATCTACCACTCGCCCTGCAGTGGTTCAAGAAGGTGACTCAGCCCCACCTTCTGAAGGGGACAAATAGGGATGGGCAATAAATGCTGGGCTCAGCCAGTGATGCCCACGTCCTGTGAGCGAATTAAAAAACAAAAATCAAAGCACCCCAAACTGTTCTTTTACAGGCGTACGTAATTTTGACCTACAGTCATTGTCGTAATGTACTTGACATAGCAGCTGATTTGTGCAGAGCAAGATCCCATACAAAAGGAGCTAGTGAGGGCTGCAGATGCTGGAGAAGTCAGAGTCAATAAAGTATGGCATTGCAAAAAGCACAGCAGGTCAGGCAGTGTCTGAGGAGCAGGAGAGTCGATGCTTCAGGCAGGATCCATCAAAGTCCCATAAACAGCCAATGAGAGAATGTGTCTCTGGCTAATCCAATGTTTTCTAAGCAACCTGTTCCAAGATGCTGCGACTCACTCCTCTGGGACTTGAACCTGGGCCTCCTGGTTCAGAGGCAGGGACACCAACACTATGTCAGAAGTGCCTGTTTTGAATTTCACTCTTGCACATGGTTTCTGGTCTGCATCTTCTTAACGTGATTGGCTTGAAGTAATGGGAGCTCAGGGTTTTGTTCAAAGCAACAGGCTTGGAAGGCAATGCTGTAAAGACATGGACCCTGACCTCCTGGCCCAAAGATAGGGACACTGCACCTCAAGAGCCCTCATGGCCGATCTGTCACTGTTTGACAGGGCAGTATCGGTCATGATGTCTGGGGAGTTCTCCTCTATCCTTCTTCAGGACAGTGCCCTGGAATGTCTTACATCAGGTCAGGTCTGTAAGCATGGTCATGTCTGACATGTTGGAAAGAGCACTCCTGACAGTGCAGCACCTTATCAGCGTGTCTCTGGAGTGTCAGCCTAAGGGTGTGGTGCCAGCATTTCTGACGCGTGGATTTGAACTGATGACCTTCTCACTCAGACTGAGTCAGAGCCCAGGGTCAGAAATGGTTGCTCCTAACCCTGGGGCATTGCACTCACCAGGAACACACGAACAGAGTTACAGGGAACCAGGAGGGGAGAGCCTGTGATTCTACAGAAGTGCAATCCCACATTTGCTAAACCAACTTTCACTGCTACCAGGGGAAGTAAAATACTAATATCAAAATGCTATTTTCAAAAACTTAAAAAACTCTGAAGATCCCCAGTCGATACCAGGTGAGTTCGGAAGGATTTGTTCACGTACAATCTGCTTGGATAACATTACTGCTGGATTACTCCAGAGAAGATGCAAACCCAAGACCCTGAGGCCATTCAGCCCCTCAATGCTGCTCCATCATTCATTTATCTTTGGCCTCATCTTCACTTTCACCACAATTCCCATAATGACTCGACCTTCTTGATGTCCAAAAATCTCTGATTTTCAGCCTTGAACTGACCTAGTGATGAAGCCCATCACAGCCCCCTGGGCAGGGATTTCCAAACATTCACCCTCACCCCGAGCTGGTGAAACTCCTCCTTGTCTCAGTCCTGAATGGCCAGCCCCTTACTCTGAGACTGACCCCATGATGTGAACTCTCCAGCCAGAAGGAACCAGTCTCTCAGTATCAAGCATCTCAGTCCCTCCGTGCACCTTATGTGTTTCACGTAGTTGGAAATAGGAAGAAATTCCTCCTCAGCTCAGTCAAAAATGGTCTGCCTCTCAATCTGAGACTGGGTTCCCTCGTTCTAGATGTGTTGCTGGAAAAGCGCAGCAGGTCAGGCAGCATCCAAGGAGCAGGAGAATTGACGTTTCGGGCATGAGCCCTTCTTCAGGAATCCGGAAGAAGGGCTCATGCCCGAAACATGGATTCTCCTGCTCCTTGGATGCTGCCTGTCCTACTGCGCTTTTCCAGCAACACATTTTCAGCTCTGATCTCCAGCATCAGCAGTCCTCATTTTTTCCCTAGTTCTAGACCTATAGACCTAAAACATTCTTGCTGCATCTATCTCCTTTGAACCCTGTAAGAATCATCTCCCTTGGGGAGGTGGTCACTTAGTGGTATTATCACTGGACAATTAATGCAGAGACCCAGGTAACACCCTGGGAACCCTGGCTCAAATTCCACCATGGCAGCTGGTAAAATTTGAATTCAATAATAATGATTATGAATCAATTGTCAGGAAAAAGCCACTTGGCTCATTAATGTCCTTTAGAGAAGGAAATTGCCATCCTTACCTGGTCTGGCCTCTATGTGTCTCCAGACACACAGCGATGCGGTTGACTCTGAGGGATGAGCAATTAAAGCTGGCCTAACCAGGAATGCCCTCATCCTGTGAATGAATAAACAAATTCTTCAAAAGCGAGAGAGTCAAGGTCGGTTTGGCTCAGTCTGCCCTCGGACGATGATCCCCACATTCCAGGAAGGTTTATAATCTGCTCTGGCCAGTATACCCCCTGGAATACCAATCACACGAGGGTCAGCTAGCTATTCAGCTTTGGGGTTAATGACAAACATGTCAGACTTCCTGTCCTTAAATGACACCAACCAGCAAGGCCTTTGGACAGTGTTTAACAATGACTATGGTTCACTTTTCTTATAATACACATCCCCCCTTCTCCCATAACCTCGTTTTACATGCCCCATCCTACTTAACATGCCAGAACTGACCGAGATGGAAGTACCTCAGTTGTGGCATGGATTCCAGATCCAGTCTTTAAGGCACTTACATAACATCAGTGTGTGTGTCAATCCGATAGTCACCTTGCTCTCAGTCACTCGCTCTGTGTTATGGTGTTCCTCATTTTCTGATAGCATTCCTGAAGTCAGTGTATACAATGTACATAGCACAGAATCCCCACAGTGTGGGGATAGGCCCTTTGGCCCAACAAGTCCAGACTGACCCTCTGAAGAGTATCCCACCCAGACCCAATTTCCTCCCCTATTACTCTACACACACACCCTCTTTACCCCTGACTAATGCACCTAACCTACACATCCCTGAACACTATGGGCAATTTCACATGGCCAATCCATCCTAACCTGCATATCTTTGGATTGTGGGAGGAAACCGGAGCGCCCAGAGGGAACAAACACAGACACAGGGATAATGTGCAAACTCCACACAGACAGTTGCCTGAGGCTGGAATCGAACCCAGGTCCCTGGCGCTGTGAGGCAGTAGTGCTAACCACTGAGCCACCGTGTATGGTAATGTCAGTAAGCTCAGCACCCAGCCTACAAGGGCTGATTGGGGCATATTGCTGGGCTGTGAATCACAATGCCCAGGTTAACCCAGGGAGTGGTTTCAAATCCCACCCATGGTAGTTTACAAAGGATGCATTGGGCCAAGATTCAAGTTCCACTAACCCTGAAGGTGTGTCATACCATGGCTAAGCAGATATTTGATTTGAAATAATCAGAATCCAGTCTACATCTGGAACTAAGTGGTACTAGACCTTGTACATAAACTTCAAGATATCTGACCAGATATCTGACTTTTATTGGGTTATGTTGCATGAGCGACCTTAATGGGAACAGCATCACTTCCTACTGCTCACTAGGGCAGAGTAGTGGATTTATAAATAGGAATGTCAGAATTCCTACCACTGCTTTAGTTCTATCTGGTCTGGATCTGGATTACCATGGAATTACCTTGTCTATATACATAGCCTCCTTTGCTTGTATTTATGAAGTTATAACATTTTTTTAAAAATTCCTTCATGGGATGTGAGTGTCTCTGGCTGGGCCCAGTGTTTATTACCCGTCCCCAGTTACTCCTTGAGAAGGTGGGGGTGAGCTGCCTTCTTGAACCACTGCAGCCCATGTGCTGTGGGTTGACTCATAATGCTCTCAGGGAGTGAATTCCAGGATTTTGACCCAGCAACATTGAAGGAATGGCGATATATTTCCAAGTCAGGATGGTGACTGGTTTGGAGGGGAACTTACAGAGGATGGTGTTCCCATGTATCTGCTGCCCTTGTCCTTCTAGATGGAAGTGGTCATGGGTTTGGAAGGCGCTGTCTGAGGATCTTTGGTGAATTTCTGCAGTGCATCTTGTAGATGGTACAGACTGCTGCTACTGAGTGTCGATTGTGGATGGAGTGGATGGTTGTGGATGTGGTGCCAATCAAGAGGGGGCTGCTTTGTCCTGGATGGTGTTAAGGTTCTTGAGCTTTTTGGAGCTGCTTCCCCATCCTGGCAAGTGGAGGGTATTCCCTCACACCCCTGATGGATGGTGGACAGGTTTTGGGAGTTAGGAGGTGAATTTGCCTGCTGCAGGATTCCCAGCCTCTGACCTGCTCTTGTAGCCATTGTATTTATGTGGCAGGTCCAGTTCAGTTTCTGGTCAATGGTAACCCCCAGGATGTTGTTAGTTGGAGGTGCGGAGGTGAGGTTTAGTGATGGTGGTACCATTGATTGTCATGGAATGATGGTTAGAGTCTCTCTTGTTGGAATTGGTCATTGCCTGACATTTGTGCATGCAAATGTCACAGTCCATTTGTCAGATCAAGCCTGGATATTGTCCAGATCTTGAAATATTTGGGCACAGACTCCTTCAGTATCTGAGGAATCATGAACGATGCTGAACATTGTACAATCGTCATGTCGATAGGCATTAATACATTTGACAAAAGGACTGGGGAAAATGTTTTTACATATTTAGCTGTTATGATCTGGGACATACAGCCTGAAAGTTGGTTGCAAGCTGGTCAAAGTGTGACTCTCAAACAGAAATGAATAAATACTGAAAGAAAGCAATCATCACACGATAAAACAAGATCAGGGGAGTTGTGCTAATTACATAGTTTTACAAACAGGCAAATTTGGTAGAAATGAACATTTTGAGACCCACACAATATTCTAGTACAAATATGAGATTTCAAATGTAATTGAGTTAATTAAGAAAATGAATTGGTGTTGATAAACAAGTGTATTGTGGCAACATTTGTCATGAAATTGATCCAAAACGGACTTTGTGGCACAGAGGAGTGTCCCTGCCTCGGAGCTAGGGTTCAACTAGGAGAAAGTGAGGAATGCGGATGCTGGAGACCAGAGTCAGGAGTGTGGTGCTGGAAAAGCACAGCAGATCAGGCAGCATCTGAGGAGCAGGAGAATTAACGGTTAGGACATAAGTCCTTCATCAGGAATGGCTGATTCCTGATGAAGGGGTTATGCCCGAAACATTGATTCTTCTGCTCCTCGGATGCTGCCTGACCTGCTGTGCTTTTCCAGCACCACACTCTTGTTCTGGGTTCAAGTCCCAACAGCTCCAGAGATTTGGGATAATGTCTCCGAACTGGCTGATTAGGAAAAAAAGGTGAAATTGTTCTAAAATTGAGCTTGTGGTACAGTGGCATTGTCCCTACCTCTGAGCTAAGAAGTCTGGGTTCACATTCCACCTGCTCCACAGCTCTGTAACAATATCTCTAAAGAGGTTCATCAGGAAAGTTCTAAAAGTCAGGTATCTGTGTTTGATGGCCCTTCTGAATAGAAGGGATAAAGATGAAATGATGCCAACCTAGCTTCACTTTGAGCCAGTTTGTGAATCATTGATCATTCTCCTTTGGATGTAGAATGATAGATAAAACTCCAAACAGTTCCTGCGTACGAATTGCTCTGGTTTAACACCAGGTATGATTCAGAGTATTGAAGCCCAGCTTTCTTACTGTCCACTTCCTGAGGCTGCATGCTCAGTGGACCGTGTGGTGGGATTTGATCCTGGGCGTTCCCAGACTGGCTGGTTATTCCTGGTTGTGCCTCATGGATATTTCTGAATGTGCTTTTTCACTTATTCTGGTGTCTAATACTCATGCACACATCCCAATAAAACAGGGAATTCTAGGAAACACCTCACATGTCCCAACCTTTGAGCCAGGAGACCTGAGTTCAAGACTCACCTGCTCCAGAGGGGCATCATAAAACGTTAACTGAAATATATCTGAAATTCTCATTGTTCCACTCAAGTCTGTCCATGGTCTCATCCCCATCTCACCCCCAGCTCTGAAACCATCTCCATCCCTACAACTCCTTGAGAAACCTACACTCTGATAATTATAGGTTCTGGAAATTTCCCCCCTGAACCTTTCTCTTCACTGTTAAGATGATCCTTAAAACCTAGTCCTAAGAGCAAAGTTTTGACCATCCATCCTGATATATGCTTATGACTACGATGTGGTTATGTAGCCCTGTGATAAATTTGCTCTGAACTGCAATTCTATGAAGCACCTTGGGCTGGTTTTAAGGTATAAAAAGTGCTATGCAATTGCGAGCAGTTAAATCCAACCCAGAGGTGGAAAAGAAGGAAATTTTTTTTTTCCTTAGTGTCAGAGCAACTTACTGCAGATGCTGGAATACGTACTGAAAACAAAAAATACTGGAAATCACAAGGGGTCAAGCAGCATCCATGGAGAGACAGCAAGCTAACAGTTAAAGTCTAGGTGACCATTCATCAGAGCTGATGTTCTGTTGAAAAGTCATCTAGACTTGAAATGTATCCATCTCTGTCTTGAATATATTCAGTGGCCCGGCTTTCACAGTGTCCTGTGGCAGAGAATTCCTCAACCTCTAGTGAAGAAATATTTCCTGATCTCAGTCCTCAATGGAACTGGGCTCATCGGGCTACAAAAGGGTCAAACTCATTCCATCAAGGCATTGACATCTGCTTGAACCCAGAGAAGGAATGACTCACATTGTTAGATTGTCAGTGAGACACACCCACCCCCTTTTGACAATGTGGCCTCAGCGTGAAACATAGGCTGAAGATTCGCTTGGAACTGTCGCAAAAGTTTACAAAAATTACAGGCTAGACATATTTTAATATATTATTTCTGTATAAATATTACATTTGGTACATCTAGAAGAATAAGTCTGATTTGGCACAAACCAAATATTCAAAGCATGCATTTAAATAAAATGGGAATAAACAAATGTTTAAAAAAATAATATTTGTATGAACACTTCTTTGAAGCAATCTCTCCAAAATTTCCAACAACAGAACTCTTTCCAACAAGCTCGAATGGTTTTTTATAAATAGACTTCCGTTATTGAATCCCAAATAGTTTCAGTGTGATCCATCTTTGCTTATTCTGAAATCTTAACTCCCCCATCTCTTTCCTCATAGCAACCTGTAAATGTACATCATCATTTATGTAGCTTGCTGCCATTCTGGAGTTAGGGCCTACTCTGTCACCATGACACTGATGAGCCTAACTGGAGTTATTCCTCCCACCCTCAATTTAATGCACTGAGGGGATTCCAGAACCTTCTCTGAAATCAATTTCACCCACCCTCGTTCAGATCTTAGTGGCTGTCATTATCAACTAACATTACATTCTTCGTTGATTTTGGAAGTTGGGAGGAGAACGAAACAAAAAAAGAGATAACATTTCTGCCGCCTAGGTTTCGAGAGTGACTCCACACACCAAGAGTTGAATTAATTGTGACCTTTCATCCGGTACACACATACGCCACGAGATAGCTGGACTGCATAACTCTCACATGATGAGGTAAACTAAGTGTTTCAGCCAGTATGTCTTTCTCTTTTTTTATTATTACTAAAAAAAAGACTCTGCAAAGTCATCTTTTCTTCCTTTGCATTGTGGCGTTGTACTCAGGCCCAGTTTGGATCTGGGAGGATGGTCGCACATGTGCTATTTTAATGTCCTCAGTGTCTGTCCCCTGGTCAGCTCCTTGGCCTCCCAGGCCAGAAGCAGGATGGTTATTCCTGCAGAAGTCAGCCACCCAAGAGGGTGCTGTTAGGAACCCTTGTTGGTCAACGGTATAAAATTGTTTGGTGTCCCTGCCTTTTGAGACAGTGTCCAAAGTGCCTGTGCTGTTACATTTTTTGATTGGAGTGGGTGGTGATCGCGATGGAGAGAAGAGGGAGGATAGAGAGAGGCTGCTCAGTGTCTCAGACTGCTCGCTGTTGGCCCTCAGGGAGTGGCTGATCCCTTCCTCATCCGAGGGGTCCATGGAGTCCTGATATGTGCATCCTGGGCTGGTGCTGCCCCCGCTGCTTTGACTCCTTTGGCGTCCCCTCATCATCTGGAGCCCTCGGCTCGTCCGATGTTGGAAGGCGTTTATCCGGAGAGGCGGGGTGATGGAGGGAGTGTTTCTTTGGGCTGACAGAGCGGTACAGACCATGGGGAGAGCCAGCGTGCACTGAGGTGACACCGCCAATCTCAGGCTGTTCTCTAGTGTTGTCTGAAGGCTGTCCACTGAACCGTCACTCAGGGAGGTCTCACTGATGGCAACCTGAGGAGAAATAAAACCAACTGTTAGGGCCCCAGTACACTCCGTGATGACAAACTGCTCTCATCTTGCTCTTCATGTAAGGGAGGTCTTTGGAGGGTCCTATTTCTCTTGGAGTGATCAAATATGAGCAGTGTGTGCAGACAGAGACACAGTCAGGCACACAAGATGATTACTGACTTCCCAACGATGCTATTATACAAATATTGAAATATCTCTCTCTGCTGAAAGCCAAGAATTTCATAAAGTGAATATGTCCTTTGTGGAAATTCTTAGATGTTATTTTAATAATTACAGGTGGGAATCCTTTATCCAAGAACCCCAGGACCGACTGTTTGCTAGTTAAGGATATTTGGATTAGTGGTGCTGGAAGAGCACAGCAGTTTAGGCAGCATCCAACGAGCAGCCTAGTTAAGGATATTGTTGGTTTTTGGATACATGGATAGTGAAGAAGGTGTTTGTTATGCTTTCCTTTATTGGTCAGAGTATTGAGTACAGGAGTTGGGAGGTCATGTTGCAACTGTACAGGACATTGGTTAGGCCACTGTTGGAATATTGCATGCAATTCTGGTCTCCTTTCTATCAGAAAGATGTTGTGAAACTTGAAAGGGTTCAGAAAAGATTTATAAGGATATTGCCAGGGTTGGAGGATCTGAGCTACAGGGAGAGGCTGAACAGACTGGGGCTGTTTCCCCTGGAGCGTCAGAGGCTGAGGGATGACCTTATAGAGGTTTACAAAATTATGAGGGGCATGGATAGGATAAATAGACAAAGTCTTTTCCCTGGGGTCAAGGGAGTCCAGAACTAGAGGGCATAGGTTTAGGGTGAGAGGGGAAAGATATAAAAGAGACCTGAGGGGCAACATTTTCATGCAGAGGGTGGTACATGTATGGAATGAGCTGCCAGAGGATGTGGTGGAGACTGGTACAATTGCAATATTTAAGAGGCATTTGGATGGGTTTATGAATAGGAAGGGTTTGGAGGGATATGGGCTGGGTGCTGGCAGGTGGGACTAGATTGGGTTGGGATATCTGGTCGGCATGGACAGGTTAGACCAAAGGGTCTGTTTCCATGTTGTACATCTCTATGACTCGATGACCCTATGACCCTATGACCCTATGACTCTATGACTCGATGACTCTATGACTGACCTGACCCTTTTTTATGAATCACCTTTCAACCAAAATCAAAATAGTCATTTAACTCCAAAAATATATAGTTTAGGTGGATTGGCCAGGTTAAATTACCCATAGTGTCCAGGGATGTGCAGGCTAGGTGGGTTAGCTATGAGAAATGCAGGGTTGGAGGGATAGGGTGGGGGATGAGTCTGGGTGGGATGCTGTTCAGAGAGTCAGTGGACTTGTTGGGCTGAATGGCCTGTTTCCACACTGTGGGGATTCCATTCTAATACCTCTTTAACCCGTTGTAGCCTAGTCTGTTTGGGAATGGGTTCACATTATGCCCCTCAAAAACCTTACCATATTTGTAAAGGTTTTTATTTCTTTAACTCTGCACCTATTCTTTGTCTCTGCTTGTTGCTGCAATCAACCACTTTGGACCATTTGGGACTTTTGGAAAAAATAGTTTGGTTGATCCAAATGGACCTAAAAGTGAACATTTTTTTCCAATGTTCCGAACTCAGGGAGTCTACAGGTCTCAAATAAAACCAGCAATTGCAAGTCTGGCAGCATCTGTGGAGAGAAATCAGGTCAGAAGTCACACGACACTAGGTTAGAGTCTGACAGATTTATTTGGAATCTCAAGCTTTCAGAGTGACTTCACCTGATGACGGAGTAGTGCTCCAAAAGCTTGTACTCCCAAATAAATCTGTTGGACTATAACCTGGTGTTGTATGACTTCTGAACTTGTCACCCCCAGTCCAACACCGGCACCTCCACATCGAGAGAAATCAGAGTTAACGTTTCAGGTCCAGTGACCCTTCCTCAGAGTTTCCAGGTCTGTTTGGGTTCGTTTAGGTCTGCTTTCAAAAGGACCTTCAGCTTTTAGGTCAGATGTGTGGTTAAAGGATACTCTTTATTGTATTTCGGCAGATCCTTGGGCTTTTGGGGAAGTAAATGACACTTGATATTGGAATGATGGTCGTTTTAATAAACAACTTTCTCAAGGAGATAATTTCTGATGAAGCACTTGGCTTCCACCTTGATCAGGTGAACGAGTTGCGACGGTCAACGAGATAACAACAAAGCTGCAGCTAGATTGTGGGAGCAGCGAAATCGACGTTTCGGGCAAAAGCCCTCCTGATGAAGGGCTTTTGCCCGAAACGTCGATTTCGAAGCTCCTTGGATGCTGCCTGAACTGCTGTGCTCTTCCAGCACCACTAATCCAGAATACTGGTGTTGTATGTGCGATGACCAGTGCAGAAATGAAAGCTCAATCTTGGAAGATGAAATTCCTGCAGATGCTGCAATCTGTACCGAAAACAACAAATGCTGGAGATCACAGCGGGTCAGGCAGCTTCTATGGAGAGACAGCGAGTTAACGTTTCGAGTCCTGATGACTCTTCATCATAGTCAAGGCCAATCTTGCTGGATGTCAGTGGAAGGTCCAAACAAATCTCAGCTTTTATACAAATGTACTCAAACCCAATGATCAATCAACCAATTTCTGATATGGATTTGACTTGAGTTACTGGGGGTATAAATCAAAAGAAAGAAATTTGAGTTAAGAAGTTTAGAATATAGAAGAGTTAAGTGTTTGGTGTACTTTTAACATCTTTGAGGTAAGTGATTATTTAAGGTGGAGTGCAGTCAGTAGTTTCATGTTCTTTGATTTGGTTATCTAATAAAATTCTTTTGATTCAAACTGTGAACCTTGTGCGTTTAGTAAAAAAATGGGTTTTTGAATTCTAAAACAGATTTAAAAAGTTACTGTTCTTGACCAGGTAAAAACAATGACTGCAGATGCTGGAAACCAGATTCTGGGCCAGAGTGGTGCTGGAAAAGCACAGCAGTTCAGGCAGCATCCGAGGAGCAGGAAAATCGAAGTTTCGGGCAAAAGCCCTTCATCAGGAATAGAGGCAGGGTGCCTGCAGGGTGGAGAGATAAATGAGAGGAGGGTGGGGTGGGGAGAAAGTAGCATAGAATACAATAGCTGAATGGGGGTGGGGATGGAGGTGATAGGTCAGAGAGGAGGGTGGAGTGGATAGGTGGAAAAGAAGATACGCAGGTAGGACAAGTCATGGGGACAGTGCTGAGCTGGAAGTTTGGAGCTGGGGTGAGGCGGGGGAAGGGGAAATGAGGAAACTGGTGAAGTCCACATTGATGCCCTGGGGTTGAAGTGTTCCGAGGCGGAAGATGAGGCGTTCTTCCTCCAGGTGTCGGGTGGTGAGGGAGCGGCGGTGAAGGAGGCCCAGGACCTCCATGTCCTCGGCAGAGTGGGAGGGGGAGTTGAAATGTTGGGCCACGGGCGGTGTGGTTGATTGGTGCGGGTGTCCCAGAGATGTTCCCTAAAGCGCTCTGCTAGGAGGCGCCCAGTCTCCCCAATGTAGAGGAGACCACATCGGGAGCAACAGATACAATAAATGATATTAGTGGATGTGCAAGTGAAACTTTGATGGATGTGGAAGGCTCCTTGGGGCCTTGGATGGTAGTGAAGGAGGAGGTGTGGGCGCAGGTTTTGCAATTACTGCGGTGGCAGGGGAAGGTGCCAGGATGGGAGGGTGGGTTGTAGGGGGGTGTGGACCTGACCAGGTAGTCACGGAGGGAACGGTCTTTGCGGAAGGTGGAAAGGAGTGGGGAGGGAAATATATCCCTGGTGGTGGGGTCTGTTTGGAGATGGCAGAAATGTCGGCGGATGATTTGGTTTATGCGAAGGTTGGTAGGGTGGAAGGTGAGCACCAGGGGCGTTCTGTCCTTGTTACGGTTGGAGGGGTGGGGTCTGAGGGTGGAGGTGCGGGATGGAGACGAGATGCGTTGGAGGGCATCTTTAACCACGTGGGAAGAGAAATTGCGGTCTCTAAAGAAGGAGGCCATCTGGTGTGTTCTGTGGTGGAACTGGTCCTCCTGGGAGCAGATACGGCGGAGGCGGAGGAATTGGGAATACGGGATGGCATTTTTGCAAGAGATAGGGTGGGAAGAGGTGTAATCCAGGTAGCTGTGGGAGTCGGTGGGTTTGTAAAAAATGTCGGTGTCAAGTCGATTGTCACTAATGGAGATGGAGAAATCCAGGAAGGGGAAGGAGATGTCAGAGATGGCTCAGGTAGGTTTAAGGTCAGGGTGGAATGTGTTGGTGAAATTGATGAATTGCTCAAACCCCTCACGAGAGCACGAGGTGGCGCCAATGCAGTTATCAATGTAGCGGAGGAAGAGGCGGGGAGTGTAACTACGGAAGATAGACTGTTCTACGTAGCCAAACAGTTTAAAGACAATATTGAACATTCTGGGAATCCATTGTGACTAAACATTCCCTTTAGTATGAATTCTTGTATTAGATTTTTCCAGAATTCCAACAGTTCCACATGTTTGTTCATCTGGGCCATTGCCCTATGCCCAATCACTCCTTTGCTAACCAACCCCATTCCCAGCTCTCAATTTCTTATGTTTTGGTGACTTTGGATAAATGCAAGGTACAACAAAGAGGGACAAGACTTATCCATTTAACAGTCGGGCCCTGGGTAGTGTTGTAGAACAAGGGACCCACGGGTTCAGGTACATAATTGTTTGAAGTTTGTCTCACAGGTAGACAGGGTGGTCAAAAAGGCAATTAGCATTCTTGCATTCATCGCTTGGTCCTTTGAGTATAGGAGTTGGCGACATCATGTTGAAGTTGTACAGGACATTGGTGAGGTGTCTTCTGTAATACTGTGTCCAGTTCTGGTCACCTGCTGTAGGAAGGATATTATTAAACTGGAGAGAGTTCAGAAGAGATTTATCAGGAGTGGAAGCTTGGATTCATGAAGAAAGGTTGGATAGGCTGAGACTTTTTTCACTGGAGCATAGGGAGTTGACAGCTGATCTTATAGAAGTTTATAAAACTATGAAGGATATAGATAGGATTAATGGTAGGTATTTTCCCTCGGATGGGGAATTTCAAGATTAGGAGGCATGATTTTAAAGTGAGAAGAGAGAGATTTTAAAAAGCCAGGAGGGACAAATTTTGGTTCGCGTGTGGAATGAATGTGGGTACAGTTGTAATGTTTAAAAGATATTTGGATAAGTACATGAATAGGAAAGGTTTGGAGGGATATGGGCCAGGAGCAGGCAGATGGGACTGGTTTAGTTTGGAAATATGGTCAGCATGGACTGGTTGGGCCGAAGGGTCTGTCTCTGAGTTGTATGCCTTACCTGTCGTTGGAGAGACCAGGCCATGTTGGGTGACTGCAGCAAGGCCCAGGAAGAGGAAGAAGCGACCTTGGCGCGCTGGGTGCTGTCAGCCTGCTCTGCTGGGGAACGCCTCGCAGGATGGAAGAGCTCTGTTTGAAACTGAAGACAAGAGGAGGAAGAAGAAGCCTGGCGAGGAGCTACTGAGGGAAGCAACAAGAGAGTTTCATCAGGACTCTGCTCATATTTTCCAGTTATAGCTGAAATAACAACAACTACTGGCATTTACAGAGCACCTCACTTATTGTAAAACACACCACCTTACTTCATCGGAGTAGACGTCAGATAAAAGGCTGACACTGAACCACAAGAGGAGATGGTAGGACAGGTGACAAAGAGGGAACTATTAAGAAACAGCTTGTAGGAACGTAGCAAGGTAATTTGAAATGTCAAGGAGTCTGTTCCTCTCTGTCTCAATCGTCTCTGTGGTTCACTGTCTAGAAACAACATCTATTCCTTCACAAACTAAAGGAACATGTCCAGGCACTGAGTCTTTATTGAATTAAACAAAAATCTGGAGGACAATAGTTCCATGATGTATTCTCCACGGCAACACAATGATCAATCAGAGCCAAGTGACCAACCAATCATGGGGATATTATGGGGATACTGATTGAGGATGATCAGCCAAGATCAAAATGAATGGTGGTGCTGGCTCAAAGGGCAGAATGGCCTACTTCTGCACCTATTGTTTATTGTCTATTGTCAATCAGCCTTTTCTCATACAGTATTAATTGTTGTTCCCTTTGAGATTTGGTATTCTTGCATCTGTCCTGTTGAGTGCAAGATGAAAAGGTTTGATTTCTTCTTCAGTGAAATGCAAACATTGTTTGTCCCTTACACTATCAACACAGTACTCCAATAGTTGGTGCTTCTTGGAATCTTTCTCTGCCGTTCCGAATGAGAGACCTTATCTTTCTGCATAACCTTTGAGTAGTTTTCAGGACATTTTGGTGAAGAGTGATCGCTGTTGTAACACAGGAGATACAGTCATCAAATTGCACAAAGCAAATCCCCACAAACAGCAATGAGATAAATGACCTGACAGCTCCAATCTAGAACATGCAGAGAAGGGGTGTATGTTGTCACAGTAACCTCGAGTCCCTGAGGGAACTGTAACACAGCACCACCATGGCTAATAGGGTCAGGGGGGCCCTTTAAGCTACATGCTCCTTCCCAGCCAGTTCATAAACACCCATGACCCACTTCTGATAGGACCCTGTTTCACACATCAAGTTGGTGTGAAATTGATGGCTCGGTTAAATTCTATTGCAAAAGTAGATACGTTTCTTTATGAGAAACTGAATTTAACATTTATCCATGGATTTCGTACATTAAGATCTCTAACCAAGTCTTGCTCCAATATAATGAAGTCAGCAGCATAAGATGGAACTTGTCTCTGTGATTGCAAACCAACGTCTTCAAGGAAAAAAAAGGTTTCTTTCACAGGCAGTGCTCACACCTCTCCACAATTTGACATGAATGGGTAAAAAGTCAATAGTGGAGAAAGTGAGGACTGCAGATGCTGGAGGTCAGAGCTGAAAATGTGTTGCTGGAAAAGCGCAGCAGGTCAGGCAGCATCCAAGGAACAGGAGAATCAACGTTTCGGGCATAAGCCCGAAGAAGGGCTTATGCCCGAAACGTCGATTCTCCTGTTCCTTGGATGCTGCCTGACCTGCTGTGCTTTTCCAGCAACACATTTTCAGCTAAAAAGTCAATGGTGTAAATTAGAAGTGGCTATGGATTCAGCATTTTAAGTTAAAATGCATTCATTAATGAAAGGTAAAGTTCTGCAGTGATTGCTGTGTAATTACACTGATAACATGTGGGAATGTGACACACAGACTAAGAATGTTTGAGCACTGTTACATTTGGAGATGAGAGCATGGCAGTTAGTGTCACGATCCTTTGTCAAAGGATGGGACAAATGTAGTTGTTACTCCAAGTTACTAACCTGCTGGAAGGTGTGAAGGCTGGAGTTGGGATTTAATTTGTGTTAGATGCAATCCAACCTTCATAGGCATTGACAACATTTCTGTGCCCATTACATCTTGAAAACTCTCCTCTTCAACAGGGAACAGTTTGTTGCGGTTCCCTCGTCAGGGAAGGGAACAGTTCCGAGACGGTTCCCTGCTCCTGAACAGACCTCGCTGACTCCAGTGGGGGGGACACATGCAGGATGAGGAAACTGGGGCTAGGTTGGATGATCATACATGACCCTCAATTCAAAACAAAGGAAACCACCTCCCCCCCAACTCCCAACTTCATCTCAGACTTGGTTCAGGAAACTGATGGACTCACTGTGAGAAGAAGGTGCTCTCTTTAAGACTGAATTGTCATTCCAGGCAGAGAGAAACACAAGGTGCGTTGCTATAAACAGCAACTAATTAAATAACAGCAACACTCAGTGTACTGCTCACCAGCAATCTGCTCCATGGGCTCTGGCTGTGTTTCTGCAACTGTTTGGCCTAAATCTGAATTCTCGACTTGCAAAGTGTAGCTGTTGTTTGGCAGTGAGTTTGTTCTGTATATCGCTGTCTCCTTCACTGTTAAGATTCTTGTGTTGCCATTCTCATGAACACCAGGTTTATTTGTTCCTTCCTGTGAACAGAAAGCACAGGTCCACGTATTCGCTTGTGACACACGGGAGCTCTGCTCCATCACAGTCATCCTTAGCAAGCTGCCATTTGTATAAAGTCAAGGTAAAGCCATCATGGTCCTGCTCACTCATTAGGGAGAGATGAATGGTGCTGGTTTAACTGGAGGGTCACCACACCTCAGGCAAGGGGGAGAGGTTGTGGAGGAGAGTCCTTCCTGGCAATCTCAGCCAGTGTTGGAATTGAACCCACACAGTGGACGTTAATCGCATCTAGCCACTGAAGCTAATTGCACCTTTGATGCCCCTTTAATGCTCAAAGCGTGCTTTGTCAAACACTGTTTGGCACCAAGCCACGCAGACAGAAGGAGCTATTATACCAGCTGGTCAAAAGCTCCGCTTTGAAGAACATGTTGAAGGTGTAGTTCAGGATGGAGAGGTTTGAGTGGGGGCGTGGGGTGTTGGGGATGGTGGTTTTGCATGGGTTCCAGATCTTAGGGTCCAGGCAGTTGAAGGCACAGCTACCAGTGGTGGAGAGCTGGAAATCTGGGATGTGCAAGTGGCTGGAATTGGTGTTGGGCGAATGGAGGAGGTGATAGACACAGGAAGGACCAACACCATGCAGGGAGTTGAAAACAGAGAGAATTCCATTTTGCCAGACTGGAACCTTTCCTGGTCCTTGCAGAAACACCTGGGTTTTTTTCTGCTCAGAACTCAGGATGTTGAAGGTAACCAAACCACAGACAGAGCACCAGGAGATCAGAGATTCTTCAAGCAAGACTATCAGAAACTGGTCAGCTGGTTCCCAATTACAGATTACGGGGTCTTGCTGTGCATCCAGTGACCACTGCACATGCAAGATGTCACAACGTTTCAAAGCAATGAACTGAGCACAAGCCACCATGGGACATAAATGTGATGGGGTCCTATATAAATGCAAGGTATGGGAGAGCATCACTGATGCTAAATGGCTTAAGCTTAACTCCTGATGGATGCATGCCCTAAACCTAAGGCTGTGCCAGAGCATTGGCAGGAGGTTGGCACTCTGAATGTGGAGAGGATATCCTTTGCCATACCTTTTCATCACCTTCCCTGGTGGTCAGGTGAGGTACACTGTCGTCTGAGCTCAGGTCATCAGCCAGAACTACTGATGATGATTTGTCCGAGAGGAGCTCTGAGGTCAGGGAGAATGCCTCTGTCTCAGCGAGGTGAACCTGGCAAGACACAATGAGACCTGAGTGGTTACTACCTGCTTCCCATTCTCCAGCCCTATCCAGAGCAACTCGATGGAAAGCCTTCATTTGGAACCGGGATCTTTTAAGAGAGAAGGAACAGAGGTGTCACGGGGAATTCCTTTTTAATGCAGTGAGTTCTCGTGATCTGGAATGGGATGTAGGTTTCACAGTGACTTTCAGAAAGAAATTGGATAAATACTGAAGGTTTGGGGTGGGGGGGGGAATTTGCAGGAATATGTGAGAATAGGCAAACTGGGGCAGCACCTTAAAATATAAATGGTTACTCCTGGACTGTACCATTCGATGAAGTGAATTCCGTTGCAAAGGAATGCTTGATGCTTTTGAAGAAAATGGCACTGTTTGACAGAATGTAAAGTCCTCATGCTCTCCCATTAGCGATGACTGGTGGAGGTTTAACCTGATGGTGTCCATGCCCCAGGCGAGGGGAGAGGCTGAGAAGGGGAATCCTTCATAGCAACCTCAGCCAGGGGCAGGAATTGAACTGACACTGTTGGCGTCACCCACTAGCAGTTCAAGCAACTGAACTAACCAACCCCAAGCTGGCAGAATGTGTTACATGAATGAGGGGGATCATTCGTCTACATTAACACCATCCTTAAACCTTCCTCTTTGTATAAGTGGCATTTGATGAGGGAAAGTCTAGAGAGTTGGGAATAAAGGATATGATTCCTAATGTAAAAACAGAAAGAATTTTGGTTGCTAAATTGCTGGAAAAGCTCAGCAGGTCCAGCAGCATCTGTGGAGAGAAGTCAGAGTTAATGATGCGGGTTCAGTGACCCCTCCTCAGAAGGGAGTTTAGATTCCCTACAGTGTAGAAACAGGCCCTTCATCCCAACCAGTCCACACCGACCCTCTGAAGAGCAACCCACCCAGACCCATTCCCCTACATTTACCCCTGCACCTAACACGACGGGCAACTTAGCATGGCCAATCACCTCGACCTGCGCATTTTTGAATTGTGGGAGGAACCCGGAGCACCCGGAGGAAACCCACGCAGACACGGGGAGAACGTGCAAACTCCACACAGTCAGTCACCTGAGGTGGGAATTGAACGCGGGTCCCTGGCGCTGTGAGGCAGCAGTGCTAACCACTGTGCCACCGTGTCGCCCCAAATTAGAGTGGTGCTGGAAAAGCACAGCTGGTCAGGTTTGCCATCCTCAGAGGGGTCTGTCGACTCAAAGCATGGGCTCTGATTTCTCTCCACAGATGCTGCTGGAGCCACTGAGCTTTTCCAATGCCTCCTAATGTATTTGATAGCACACTGGCAAACCTCTCGTGGGCGTAGCGATCACATTTCAGAATCTCTTCCAGGCTGAGTGTGAGATTTTCCTTCTTGGGAAGATTGGCCTTTAACCCGAAAGGGACAAAGTTTTTGAGGCTACGTACGGATTCAATAGGATTGATGGGGGCAAGATGTTTCTACCTTGTTGGGGGAAATTCAGAAACAGGGTCATGAACATAAAACAGTCACTGAAAAGACACAAAAACACAGAAGACAAACTGGTAACCTCTTGCTTGTCGTGGTGACAGTTCCGGCAGATGGGTGAAGAGGTGTAATGGTTGAAGATAGATCCAGAGAGGTTATCAATCATCAACAGTTCATTCTCAAAAGTATCTCGTATGATTAGTGAGACACTGTCCAGCCACAAGTTCTCCTGCAGTGTTACAGAAAAACAGGAAATCATCCTTTAATTAAGACAGAACAACTTTCTATCAATGATTGTTCTGCTTGCTTTGTGTACATATTGGGTGTCTATAAAGACTTTGTCCAACTTTGAGCTTTATTAACATTGGGCGTACTTGTGACAGAAGTAGAATGTAAACAGAGGGGAGGTTAAAAAGGCTTTGACAGAGCAAATAAAAGTGAACTACTGGCTTTCCTATTTGTTCATGGGATGTGTGCATCACTGATATATACTGCCCGTCCCTAGATGCCCCTTGAGAAGGTGGGGGTGAGCTGCCTTCTTGAACCGCCTCAGTCCATGTAGCGTGAGTAGACCCACAATGCCCTTAGGGAGGGAATTCCAGGATTCTGACCCAGTGATACTGAAGGAACAGCGATATATTTCCAAGTCAGGATGGTGAGTGGCTCGGAGGGGAACTTGCAGAGGGTGGTGTTCCAGTGTATCTGCTACCCTTGTCCTTCTGGCTGTAAGTGGTCACGGGTTGGGAAGGTGCTGCCTGAAGGAGCCTTGTGAGTTTCTGCAGTGGGTCTTGTAGATGGCACATACTGCGTCGGAGAGGGGGGGGGGAGGGGGGAGGAGGTGGGTGATGGGAGTGGTGGACGAGGTTCCCATCAAGCAGCTGCTCTGCCCTGGATGGGGTGCAGCGCCCTGCGTGTGTTGGAGGCTAACATGTGGTTACCTGCGCAGGCGAGATGTGTTTCCCTGGGTCTGGCCTCTCTGCTTTCTTCTTGTGACCCTTGGGACCGTTGTCGGAGCCAGCGCTGCCCCCCGGGGCTGATGGACCAGCCAGCTGGCAACAGAAGCCCTGGGCCAGCTCCATCTCGATCTCAGCGTCCAGCTCGGCGTCCTCCTGGGCTTCCTTGTTGCTGTCGTCGAGGTGTTTCATGAGGACCGCCACTACCACGTTGATCAGCACGAACTGGGCGGTCAGCACGAAGCTGACAAAGTACAGCGGCGAGATCAGCTGGAGGTTACTGAAGCAACCACGATCATCGTTGGAGCAATCACGGAGGGTGTCCTGGTCAAAAACAAAGACTGAGTTAGGAGGAATGGCCTCTCAGAGAAACTGCACTGACACAGAGGGGCACAGCGGCTGGCGCTGCATAGCAAGATCCCACAAGCAGGCTGGCTTTTCCTCATTGAGGTGGTGTTGAGGGATTGGCCGCGGGACACAGGTAACTCATTCTGAATGCCCTCCCGCTCAGCGGCGCCCTCCTGCCCATGAGGGAGAAGGTTGGATGAACATCCATGGGCAGTCCCGCTGTGGAGGGAGGGAACGCACTGCCAGGGGCCCCAACTTTCTGACAGGATCTTTAATGCGAGGTCACCTTTGAACCCTCCACTGCCCGGGGATGGTCCTGTTGCCACTGGCGCCCCTGGGCCATTACTCAAGCTAGTTACTTAGTTTACTGCCATGTGTGGGATCTTGCTGTGCCCAAGATGGATGCCACGCCTCATACACTACAAGACTGGCTTCAGCGCACTCAATGGACTCTAATGTTCGATGCGACAGCCTTAAGTGGTGAAAGGCGCTACATAAATGTGAGTCCTTTGTCTCGCTGGGACCTGCATTCCAATCTTTCTGTAACGAGGCGCTAGCAGCATCTGTGTGGCTGGATTTAAAATGCTGCCCAGGCAGTGCCCTGGATCAGTGTTGGTGAAAGGGAGGGCACCACGCAAGAATAACAACCTGCATTTGTATAGCACCTTCAACACAGCACGACCTCCCACGGTGCTTCATGGGTGATTAGGAAACAAAACTTAACCCTTACTTTCATATTATGAGCTCTGGTGGGGATGACTAAAGGCTGGCTCAGTTTTAAGCAGCATTGCAAAGCTGGGTGGAGGGTGGGCTGATTGAGCAGCGTGGGCCCAAGCAGCTGAGGGCGTGGGTGCTAATCAAAAATGGGAGAGGCCAGACTTGGAGGAGAGCCGGGGTGGGGGTGCAGTTGAAGGAGTGCCTGGTGAGGTTGCACAAGTTCAGGGGGTTGGTCAACTCAGCCGAAGTTAAAGAGGAATTTGAAACCAAAGGTGACAACAATTTCAGAGTGTTACAAGGGAACATAAATTTAAGGTGAAGGGTGGAAGGTATAGGGGGAATGTCAGGGGTAGATTCTTTACCCAGAGAGTGGTGGGGGCATGGAATGCGCTGCCTGTGGGAGTGGCAGAGTCAGAATCATTGGTGACCTTTAAGCGGCAATTGGATAGGTACTTAAGCAAATGTTCGGCACAACATCGTGGGCCGAAGGGCCTGTTCTGTGCTGTATTGTTCTATGTACTATGTTCTATGTTTAACAATAGTCTGGAATTCCAGCAGTGAGCTGTCTACTCCAACCACTGCAGTCCTTGGGGTGGAGGGATATCCACAATGCTCTGAGGGAGGGAGCTCTAGGATTTAGTCCCAGCGACACTGATGGAATGGTGATGTACTTCCAAGTCAGGATGGTGAGTGGCTCGGAGGGGAACTTGCAGGGGGTGGTGTTTCAAGTATCTGCAGCCCTTTCTCCTTCCTGGGGATGCTGCAGGTTTGGAAGGAACTGCGTTGAGTTGTCACAGTGAATTTGATATGGACGGACTGCCTGAAGAGACATTGTGTAGATGAGGTGTGTACTCAAATTTAAAAGAGTTTAAAAGAACGAGAGCAGGCCACATTGAAGCACAGGAGGTTGTTCAGGGACTTGATAGGATAGGTTAGGAGAAGCTGTTTCCCCTGGTGGGAGAGTGGAAGGTCAGAAGGCCAAATGCTAGAGTTAAGGGGTCACTCATTGAAAACAGAGCTGAGCAGGAATTTCTTCTCTCAGTGGGTAATAAGCCTGTGGAATTCTTTACCACGGAGCGCTGTCAAGGCTGGGTCATTGGCTGTACTTAAGGCTAAGGTAGAGAGACTTTTAATCAGGAAGTGAATCAAGGTTAGAGGCAAAGGCAGTGGAATTCAGAGCTATGATCACATTGAATGGTGAGGTGGGTTTGGTGGGCTGAATGGTTTACTTCTGTTCCTATATCTTATGGTCACATGCACACACATTCACACAAAACATTCACACACTCCCTATATACACACACACAATCACACAATATGTTCACATGCTCCCTACACATGCGTGGGTTTCCTCCAGGTGCTCCAGTTTCCTCCCACAGTCCAAAGATGTGCAGGTCAGGTGAATTGGCCATGCTAAATTGTCCATAGTGTTGGGTGCATTAGTCAGAGGGAAATGGGTCTGGGTGGATTACTCTTCGGAGGGTCAGTGTGGACTAGTTGGGCTGAAGGGCCTGTTTCCGCACTGGAGGGAATGTAATCTAATCTAACACACACACACACACACACACACACACACACACACACACACACACACACACACACACACACACACACACACACACTCTCTCTCTCTCTCTCCCTCTCTCTCGAAGCCTCTCAGTCCAAACAGCAGTTGAATTGCACTGACCACACCATCAGCAGGAAGCCCTCCTGCACCTTTCCCACAACCCAAGCAGCAACATCTTCAAGCTCCAGCCCATTCCTTACTCCCTACCTTCATGATCCCATTCCAGTTGTCTCCAGTCGACACCTGGAACAGCGTCAGGAATGCCATGCCGAAGTTCTCAAAGGTAGCATGACGGCTCATTCCCTCACAGGGATGGTCCTCATCGCAGACTGGAAAGGGAAACGACGCAGTCAAACCTGCAGAAGTGGTGGCATCTACACCAATCAGCATTCACCCCGAGATACTCCCGGGAATCAGGGGTAATAATTCCCAGGATACAGTCAGGACGAACGCAGCCTCCAACTGGGAATGTTGAAAGCTGCTACAGAAAATGAATTTCTTGCACATTCTCCCAATGATACATGATCCAGGGGAGAGATGATGGGAGAAATGGGGCAAGAGGTGACAGGGGTAGGAATCACTCTATCCTTTCTGGAATTCATTCCCCTCCCCAGTAACAAAAGACTGGCATGTCTATAGCATCCTTCACAACCTCCTGGTATCTCAAAGTTTCACAACCCATGGAGAACAGTGGTCACTTTTCTTACGTCAGAAACGCAATAGGTAATTTTCATCCAGAAAACTTCCAAAAGTAGACATTGACCACATTATCTACTTTTGTGATGACAAACGCAGGATTTAAAAATGGCCAGGATAATCAGGCAGAGCTGTGGGATTTCTGACATTCACCATGAGATGGTTGGGGTAGGGAGGGGTGGGGAGGGGGGGGGGGGAGGGGGGGGGGAGGGGGGGGGAGGTGCCTCACTTGAACATTGAGTGTGGAAAGTCCCACTCCTGAGTGTGCAGCACTCCCTTATCATCACTGGCTCTGATTCAATCCTCAGACTCAGAGGTAAACAATGGGACTCACAATGTGCCAGTACTGGGATATGGGATCTTCCCACCTTCAGTGGGGCTGGATCACCCAACGTAACCAACTGATCCAGACAGTCACCTACCCAGTTTACCAAACAGTTCGACTCCCAGCGCTGCGTAAATGAAGAAAAGAAGCATGAACAGGAGACCGAGATTCCCCACCTGACACAGAGAGAGAAGAGAGAGAGAGAGAGAGAGGGAGGGGAACAGAAAGGTCAGTCAATCTCACTGGTTAGAAAGTTAATCAGAGATCACATCACAGTGTGCCTAGGCAAAGCTGAGAGAAGATCAGGGTCTTTGATTCAACACAAACAGCACAGTTCAATCTCCTTCCTTAAAACATTTCTGTGTTCCAGTTTAAACCCTGCCATATCTCACTACCTCTGGGTGACCATCCAGCTGTATCTGCTTTCACCTGGCAGTGCCTCTAAATTCGGAATTAGATTAGATTAGATTAGATTACTTACAGTGTGGAAACAGGCCCTTCGGCCCAACAAGCCCACACTGCCCCGCCGAAGCGTAACCCACCCATACCCCTACATCTACATCTACATCTACCCCTTACCTAACACTACGGGCAATTTAGCATGGCCAGTCCACCTGACCTGCACACCTTTGGACTGTGGGAGGAAACCGGAGCACCCGGAGGAAACCCACACAGACACAGGGAGAATGTGCAAACTCCACACAGTCAGTCGCCTGAGGCGGGAATTGAACCCGGGTCTCTGGCGCTGTGAGACAGCAGTGCTAACCACTGTGCCACCGTGCCGCTCATTGCTTCATAGCTGGTCATTGTGTCTGCTCTTGTAATATTTTCTCTCTCCTAAAGCTTGTGTTCCTTTCTGTCTGCTTGAATGGTTTTCTGTCTCTCCACCTGTCGATCCACCCTGTTAAAGTCACGACCCGTGCGTGTGTGTGTGTGTGTGTCGCGCTCCAAGTAATTGAATTGGGTGATTGATTAGATTCCCTACAGTGTGGAAACAGGTCCTTTGGCCCAACCAGTGCACACTGACCCTCCGAAGAGTAACCCAACCAGACACATTCCCTCTGAATGATGCACCTAACACTACGGGCAATTTCCCCAGGTCAATTCACTCTAACCTGCACATCTTTGGATTGCAGGAGGAAACCCACGCAGACACAGGGAGAATGTGTACACTCCACACGGACAGTTGCCCGAGGCTGGAATTGAACCTGTGACCCTGGCGCTGTGAGGCAGCAGTGCTCACCACTGAGCTACCATGCCACCCCAGCACAGCGCCAGGGACCCAGGTTCAATTCCACCCTCAGGTGACTGTCTGCATGAAGTTTACACATTCTCCCCGTGTCTGTGTGGGTTTTCTGCAGTTTCCTCTCACAGTCCAAAGATGTGCAGGTTAGGGTGGATTAGCCATGGGAAATTGCCCTTGGTGTACAAGGATACGCAGGCTAGGTGAGTTAACTGTGGGAATGCAGGGTTACATTGATGGGGTAGAGGAATGGCTCTGGGTGGGATTGCCTTCAGACAGTCAGTGTGTCGAATGGTCTGTTTCCACACTGTAGGGATCCTATGACTGATTTTTCTAATGATTATCCAAGAACTACGCTGAAAGGAACACTCTGCCCTTAGTTGATAAATACAAAAGCTGTAAACACACGGTCAGGGAGTGTTTGATGGGGACAGTGTAGAGGCAGCTTTACTCTGTATCTAACCCCATACTGTCCCTGTCCTGGGAATCACCTGATGAAGGAGCGTCACTCCTAAAGTTAGTGTGCTTCCAATTAAACCTGTTGGACTATAACCTGTTGTTGTGTGACTTTTAACTTTGTACACCCCAGTCCAACACTGGCATCTCTGAATCCTGTCCTGGGAGTGTTTGATGGGGGACAGTAAGGCAGTTTTAATCTGTATCTAATCTCGTACTGTCCCTGTCCTGGGAGTATCTGATGTGGGACAGTGTAGAGGGAGCTTTACTCTGTATCTAACCTCATGCTGCCCCTGTCCTGGGAGTGTTTGATGGGGACAGTGTAGAGGGAGCTTTACTCTGTATCTAACCCTGTGCTGTGCCTGTCCTGGGAGTGATTGATGGGGACAGTGTAGAGAGAGCTTTACTCTGTATCTAACCCTGTGCTGTGCCTGTCCTGGGAGTGATTGATGGGGACAGTGTAGAGAGAGCTTTACTCTGTATCTAACCCCGTGCTGTCCCTGCCCTGGGAGTGATTGATGGGGACAGTGTAGAGGGAGCTTTACTCTGTATCTAACCCTGTGCTGTGCCTGTCCTGGGAATGTCACTGTGTTTTTTTTCCCCCATGGGCAGATTGTTACTGACCTGAAAACCTTCCTTTCTTTTTTTTCCCTATGTATGCCCCAAGATATTATCTTTGGAAAGAATCCATCTGATTGGTTTTGAATGATTTATCCTTCAGGACTTCTATTCTCTCCCTGGAGACATTGTTCTGCAGAGTGACCACTCACATCATTGAAATATTATTCTGCTGATACACTTTTGTATGTAACTGTGTCCAATATAGGGGCAGTGCTCTCTGCTGTCTGGAACAAGGTAGAAGCAATTCAGGCCCAACAAGTCCACACCGACCTGCAACTCACCCAGAGCCATTCCCCTACATTTACCCTTTCACCTAATGCTACGGGCAATTTAGCATGGCCAATTCACCCTAATCTAACCAGAGCACCCGGAGGAAACCCACGCAGACACGGGGAGAATGTGCAAACTCCACACAGTCAGTCGCTTGAGGCGGGAATTGAACCCAGGTCTCTGGCGCTGTGAGGCAGCAGTGCTAACCACTGTGCCACCGTGCTGCCCAACCCTTCATAGTCAATGTTCTCTCGAATCTGAGGTGCAGCCAATGATAATTGTTCCTCGCCATCACTGAGGAATAACTCCAGTTTACAGAAGCTCTCTTAGTAAACCAGTCTCCCTGTCTCTCTCATACTTTCATTGCTCCCTCTACTGTATACTTCCAATAGCCTTACTATCCTCCAAATATTGGTTTCTATTTATGGGTTTAAGTTTCTTTGGGTTGGTGATGTTATTTCCTGACATTTTCCTGTCTTCCCATTAAATCCAGAAGTGAGAGGTCTTTTGACCATCAGTGAAATGGCCTGCTCTCAAACAGGGTGACACAGTGGCTCAGTGGTTAACACTACTGCCTCACAGCGCCGGCCTTGGGTCACTGTGTGGATTTTGTGTGTTCTCCCCACATCTGCATGGATTTCCTCCTACAGTCCAAAGACGTGCAGGTTCAGGTGGATTGGCTGGGCTAAACTGCCCACAGTGTCCAGGGATGTGTAGGTTGGGTGAGTTAGCCATGGGGAATGAGGGTTATGGGGTAGGAGGTGGGGGTGGGGGTGGGTCTCAGTGAGACACTTTTCAGAGAGTTGTTGTGGAAGGTCTGCTTCCACACTGTAGGGATGGTATTCTGTGTCTCTATCAGATAGACAAGAGTTCAGAGAAAGTGAAAACAACTCAGTATGTGGGTGTAAGTTTGCTCGCTGAGCTGGAAGGTTTGTTTTCAGACGTTTCGTCACCATACTAGGTAACATCATCAGTGAGCCTCCAGTGAAGTGCTGGTGTTATGTCCCACTTTCTATTTATGGGTTTAGGTTCCTTTGGGTTGGTGATGTCATTTCCTGTCCTTATTCTCAGAGGGTGGTAGATGGGATTTGAATCAATGTGTTTGTTGATAGACTTCCAATTGGAATACCATGCTCCTCAGACTGCTTGTGCGTGTCTCTGTTTGGCTTGTCCTAGGATGGATGTGTTGTCCTATTTAATACTTTTTGCTTAATACTGAGATGATTTTCTCTCGAGGTATCACCTGTACTGGTGCGTCTTGGTAATAACACTGGGCACCTAATGCCCCAAATAGGTGCAAACTCATCTGTTTAGGTCTTGCCCAATCTCACCATCAGTGGAAGGGGCAAGTATTCCCACCCTACCCTGTAGGTGATTACCAGCTTCATTTCAATGGGGTTCCAACATGTTCCACACCCCATTCCCTGCTCCCCCCACCCTGATTTCCCCAAAACAAATAAACAACCTTTTACACACTAACTCTTCCATTTCCATTAATTGAATGAGGTGTTCAAAGGAAGCGTTTTTTTTTTAAATATGCCCCTATCATTTTCTCTGGGGATTAATCTTCAAACCCTGGTGACTCCAGGACCACAGGACATGGGGGCAGGAGCAGGCCATTCAGCCCATTGAGTCTGCTCCACCATTCAATGTGATCATGGCTGATCTGATGATCCTCCGCCCCACTTTCCTGCCTTTTCCTATTAACCCTTGATTCCCCTCAGATTTAAAATCTGTCTTTATTAAAATTCTCTTGTGGGACCTGAGTATCGCTGGCTGGGCCAGCATTTATTGTCCCATCCCTAGTTGCCCCTTGAGAAGGTGACGGTGAGCTGCCTTACTGAACCGCTGCAGTCCGTGCACAGGATTTTGACCCAGTGACAACAAGCACAGCATTGGAATTACTTAACAACCCAACCTTATGCTTAACATCACTCTTGCAGGGCTTGCTCTGACTCTCGGGAACCCTGACTGATTTTACCTTCAACAGCTACAGTTAATTATCATTCAAGACCAGTACACAGTGGCTGACATTCAGACTTAGCTGCTAACCAGAGATCCCTTGGTTTTGTAAGGTTCATTGGTCACCAGAAAGCCCACCGCAGTGTATTCCTGTAGAACAGCCCTCACAAATTCTCCCCAGTTTGTGAAAGCTTTGCATGAAAATGTGAAGAAAAGCATGAAATCGATGGGTAGGAGCCAGGCCTGTTGGTTTACCTGAGGCAGGGCCTGTACTACGGTGTCCAGGAGGGCCCTCATTCCGGTGGCCATCTTCAGCAATTTTAGCACTGAGAAAATCAAAAGGGAAAGATAGAGTGAGGAAAGTCAAGTTTGCATTTTGGAAAGTCAAGTCAAAGCAAGTACTTCATGCTGAATGGTAGGGCCTTAAGGAGTGTAGTGGAACAGAGGGAGGTTGGAGTTCAGGTCACACGGGTTCCCTGAAAGTGGAGTCCCAGGTAGACAGGGTAGTGAAGAAAGCTTTTGGCACACTGGCCTACATCAGTCAGGGCACTGAATATCGAAGTTGGGGAGTTATGTTGCATAGGAAGGATGTTGGTGAGTCTGCACTTGGAGTGTTGTGTTCAGTTTTGGTCACCTTGCTACAGGAAGGATGTTATTAAATTGGAAAGTGTGCAGAAGAAATTTCTAGGGATGTTGCCTGGACTCAATGGTCTGAGTTATAGGGAGAGGTTCGACAAGTTCGGACTTTTATCTTTACAGTGTAGGAGACTGAGGGGGGAATCTTATAAAAATGGATGAGATCATGAGAGACATGGATAGGGTGAATGCACTCAATCTTTTTCCCAGGGTTGGGGAATCGAGGATTGGAGGGCAATAGTTTAAGGTGAGAGGGGAAAGAATAACAGGGAACCCGAGGGGTAACTTTTTTACACAGAGGGTGGTACGCATATGGAATGAATTGCCAGTGGAAGTGGCTGAGGTGGGTATATTAACAACATTTAAAAGGCATTTGGACAAATACATAAAAATTTGAAAGCTATGGGCCAAGTGCAGGGAAATGGGGTTAGCCTGGATGGACGTTTTGGTTGGCATGGAGCAGTTTGGGCCAAAGGGCGTGTCTGTGTACTGTAGTACCTAGCTAATGTTCTGAGGACCTGGGTTCAAATCCTGCCATAGCAGATGGTAGACTTTGAGTTCAATTTTTTTAAAAATCTGGAATTAAGGGACTCACGATGATCATGAATCCATTGGCAGTTATTGGAAAAACCCATCTGGTTCACGAATGACCTTTAGGGAAGGGAACTGCCATCCTTAGTCAAGATCAGAGTGGGGCTGGAAAAGCACAGCAGGTCAGGCAGCATCCAAGGAGCAGGAAAATCGACGTTTCGGGCAAAAGCCCTTCATCAGGAATAGAGGCAGGGTGCCTGCAGAGTGGGGTTGGGGAGAAAGTAGCATAGAGTACAATAGGTGAGTGGGGGTGGGGATGGAGGTGATAGGTCAGAGAGGAGAGTGGAGTGGATAGGTGGGAAGGAAGATAGGCAGGTAGGACAGGTCATGGGGATGGTGCTGAGCTGGAAGGTTAGAGCTGGGGTGAGGTGGGGGAGGGGGAAATTAGGAAACTGGTGAAACCCACACTGATGCCATGGGGTTGAAATGTTCTGAGGCGGAAGATGAGGCGTTCTTCCTCCAGGCGTCTGGTGGTGAGGGAGCGGCGGTGAAGGAGGCCCAGGACCTCCAAGTCCTCGGCAGAGTGGGAGGGGGAGTTGAAATGTTGGGCCACGGGGCGGTTTGGTTGATTGGTGCGGGTGTCCCAGAGGTGTTCCCTAAAGCGCTCTGCTAGGAGGCGTCCAGTCTCCCCAATGTAGAGGAGACCACATCGGGAGCAACAGATACAATAAATGATATTGGTGGATGTGCAGTTAAAACTTTGATGGATGTGGAAGGCTCCTTTGGGGCCCTGGACGGTAGTGAGGGAGGAGGTGTGGGTACAGGTTTTGCAATTCCTGCGGTGGCAGGGGAAGGTGCCAGGACGGGAGGGTGGGTTTTAGGGGGCGTGGACCTGACCAGGTAGTCGTGGAGGGAACGGTCTTTGCGGAAGGCGGAAAGGGGTGGGGAGGGAAATATATCCCAGGTGGTGGGGTGTTTTTGGAGGTGGCAGAAATGTCGACGGATGATATGGTTAATGCGAAGGTTGGTAGGGTGGAAGGTGAGCACCAGAGGGATTCTGTCCTTGTTACAGTTGGAGGGGTGGGGTCTGAGGGCAGAGGTGCGGGATGTGGACAAGATGCATTGGAGGGCACCTTTAACCATGTGGGAAGGGAAACTGCGGTCTCCAAAGAAGGAGGCCATCTGGTGTGTTCTGTGGTGGAACTGGTCCTCCTGGGAGCAGATACGGCAGAGGCGGAGGAATTGGGAATATGGGATGGCATTTTTGCAGGAGGTAGGGTGGGAAGAGGTGTAATCCAGGTAGTTGTGGGAGTGGGTGGGTTTGTAAAAAATGTCAGTGTCAAGTCGGTCGCCATTAATGGAGACGAGAGGTCCAGGAAGAGGAGGGAGGTGTCAGAGATGGACCAGGTAAATTTAAGGTCAGGGTGGAATGTGTTGGTGAAGTTGATGAATTGTTCAACCTCCTCGCGGGAGCACGAGGTGGCACTAATGCAGTCATCAATGTAGAGGAGGAAGAGGTGGGGAGTGGTGCCGGTGTAATTACAAAAGATCGACTGTTCTACATAGCCTACAAAGAGCCAGGCATAGCTGGGGCCCATACGAGTGCCCATGACTACCCCTTTGGTCTGGAGGAAGTGGGAGGATTCGAAGGAGAAATTGTTGAGGGTGAGGACCAGTTCGGCCAAACGAATGGGAGTGTCGGTGGAAGGGTACTGTTGAGGAGGTTGGGAGAGGAAGAAACGGAGGGCTTGGAGGCCCTGGTCATGGCGGATGGAGGTGTAGAAGGATTGGATATCCATGGTGAAGATGAGGCGTTGGGGGCCAAGGAAACGGAAGTCTTGGAGGAGGTGGAGGACGTGGGTGGTGTCTCGAACATATGTGGGGAGGTCCTGGACTGGGGAGGGAATAGGACAGTATTGAGGTAGGTAGAGATGAGTTCAGTGGGACAGGAGCAGGCTGAGACAATGGATCGGCCAGGGTGGTCAGACTTGTGGATCTTGGGAAGGAGGTAGAATCAGGCAGTGCAGGGTTCCCAGACTATGAGGTTGGAAGCTGTGGGTGGGAGATCTCCTGAGGTGATGAGGTTCTGTATGGTCTGGGAGATAATGGTTTGGTGATGGGGGGGTGGGGTCATGGTTGAGGGGGCAGTAGGAAGAGGTGTCCTCGAGTTGGCGTTTGGCTTCAGCGGTGTAGAGGTCAGAGCGCCAGACTACCACTGCGCCCCCTTTATCCGCTGGCTTGATGGTGAGGTTGGTATTGGAGCAGAGGGATTGGAGGGCTGCGCATTGTGAGAGTGAGAGGTTGGAGTGGGGGAGGGAGGTAGACAGGTTGAGGCAGTTAATGTCCCGGGCGGCAATTGGAAATGAAGAGGTCGAGGGCAGGTAATAGGCCAGCGCGGGGTGTCCAGGTGGATGCAGTGTGTTGGAGGTGGGCGAAGGGGTCCTCGGAAGGTGGGCGGGAGTGATTGTGAAAGTAAGCTCGGAGGCAGCAGAAGAAGTGTTCGACGTCTCGGCGTGTATTAAATTCATTGATGCGTGGACGGAGGGGGATGAAGGTGAGTCCTTTGCTGAGGACTGATTGTTTGTCCTCAGTGAGGGGGAGGTCTGGGGGGATGGTGAATACTTGGCAGGGCCGGGAGCTGGGATCTGGTGTGGGTGTGGAGCTGGGAGTGGGGGCGGAGCCGGTAACTGGAGTGGGTGTGGTGGTGGGGGGAATGGGGGTGGAGTCATGAGCAGGGGTGGTGTTCCCCTCAGGGTTCTGGCGGCCGGGGATGGTGACAGTGGGGTCTGTGGGGGGCGTGTCAGCAGAATGCAGGTGAGTGGCATTGGTGGGGGCGGAAGTGGTGGCGAAAACGGCAGTGGGGGGGGGGGGGGGGGCGGAAGTCACTGAGCGTGTAACACCAACGATAATGTGAGGGTGGAAATGATGTCACGTGCGGTGCATGAGGAATTGTGAGGGGTGGAAGTAGTCATGATGGGGAGGGGGGGGGAAGTGACATCATCCATCACCGTGGGGATGGTAACTGCAGCAGCCGCATAGCTAATGGTGTCCGAACAGTTCCAGAGGCTGGGGGAATCTTCTGGAATGTTCGAGGATTCTGCCATCCTTACCTGCTCTGGGCCTGCATGTGACTCCAGATCCACAGCAATGGGGTTGACTCTTAGCTACCCTCTGGGCAATTAGGGATGGGCGATAGATGCTGCCCTAGCCAGTGACTTGCACATCCCATAGAAAAAATTTATAGAAGGATAAGGTGAGGAGAAACGAGGGGGGTGAGCATGGAGCACTTGGGCCGAACTGCCTGTTTCTGTGCAGTTGTCTCTAATCTCTGCTGTTCCTATATAATTGAAACTTGGTCATCAGCTCTATAAGTAAAGAGTTAAACATCAGTTGATTTGAGAACAGCATCACACCAATGTCATGTAATGTCTAAAGTTTTCACTTTATTTCTTACACTATTGTACATCTGTAACGTGGTGTAAACTCTTCTTTGTTTTCTCTATTTTTTTAAACCTTGGACTGTACCAAGGTACTTTGTACCTAAGATGGTGCTATGTGTTAGTGACATTGTCCACTTTTCACTGTACTCCTATCCTTTTGTAACTTCAGTACAGGTGACAATAAACCGAATTCTAATTCCAGTTTAAGACGGGATTCAAAATTTGTGCAAAGATTTGTAGCTTGGGTGCTCGTTGTTGTGATGGGACATCGGTCATCAATGAGAATGGACAGTGGGGAGAGAATGGACCGTGCCTAAACTCACAAGGGACACTGAACTAGGAGCTGTGGTGAATTGCAAAGAGCAAAAATGCGTTTGGGCATCACAGAGTATGGGAGAGGGCAGACTGACAACAGGTGGTGATAAGGTCACTCAAAGGTAAATGATTTCAGGGTTTGTATTGGAATATTATACATTGCTAAACTATACAGCTCCCTGTCTGCATCCTGAATAAACAGTCACAGGCAAATCAGGAACTGGGCAGCTGTTTGGAGAATGTCAGGAGTTTGGGAGTGGAATATTCACGTGAACAAAAGCTAGCTCACTGAAGCAGCAAGTGATCAGCAACACTAATGGAATTTCTACTCAGCATTACAGGAGAATATTGAAAAGGATGGAAATGTTGCCGCAATCAGACAGAGTGCTGGGCAGATGTCAGCTCGACTTAGTTTTGGATGCTTGATGTTAAGAAGGTTTGGAAATGTACCCACGATTAAAGTGGCTTCAGTAGTCTCAATGACGGATTTGGAGAATAAGTTACGTACTGCTCAGGATGACAAATTGGATCATTCCTTCAAAGAGCCAGCAGGTACATCTTGGGCTGAATGGTCCCCTTCTTGAGTGTTGTTGGAGCTGCACCCATTCAGGGCCAGTGGGGAGTATTCCCTCACACTCCTGACTTGTGCCTTGTTGATGGTGGACAGGCTTTGGGGAGATAGGAGGGGAGTTACTCGCTGCAGGATTCTGACCTGCCCTTTATAGCCATTTCCTACGATGTATTGTACACCATCTTCCTCTGGAGGTACTGCTCAGTACCTGCTGCCTTCTGAGGAACGCCTCAGGTACGACCTATCACTTACCCCGAGTGATCCGGAGAACCCTCATGATCCGAATGATGGTGGGATTAATGGGCAGGGCAGCACTGATCTCGATCTCCTCTAGAGTGATCCCCATCACTGAGAGCAGCACGATGGCCAGGTCCAGTTGGTTCCACCTGTTCCACACAAACACAGATCCCAGTCAGGGCTCACCCACAAGGGGTTTCACTTTCTCATCAACTGCAGGGGATATCAGAACAGGTCTGAGTCAATAATCCTGCCCTGGGTTCACATGGAAGGAAGGAAAAGACATGTCTGAAGTTGTCTAGCAACTTTCAACCACATCTAAAGCTGCATCACCTCCCAGCAGATACAGAGTAAAGCTCCCTCTACACTGTCCTCCCCATCAAACGTTCCCAGGGACAGGGACAGCACAGGGTTAAATACAGAGTAAAGCTCCCTCTACACTGTCCCCCCCATCAAACACTCCCAGGACAGGGACAGCACAGGGTTAAATACAGAGTAAAGCTCCCTCTACACTGTCCTCCCCATCAAACATTCCCAGGGACAGGGACAGCACAGGGTTAAATACAGAGTAAAGCTCCCTCTACACTGTCCTCCCCATCAAACATTCCCAGGGACAGGGACAATGCGGGGTTAGATACAGAGTAAAGCTCCCTCTACACTGTCCTCCCCATCAAACATTCCCAGGGACAGGGACAGCACAGGGTTAAATACAGAGTAAAGCTCCCTCTACACTGTCTCCCATCAATCACTCCCAGGACAGGGACAATGCGGGGTTAGATACAGAGTAAAGCTCCCTCTACACTGTCTCCCATCAAACACTCCCAGCACAGGAACAGCATGGGTTCTGCTGTGACAGTTTCATGCAACATTGTATAATGTTATGATCCAGACCCCGGAATATTTGAACGTTTGGTTGGGAGCTGCTGCTGGGATTGATTGATTCCTGGCAGAATGTTTGAGAGAGCTCAAGTCAAGTCAGAGCTTGGCTTGCCTTGCTGACTAATTTGGTGAAGCGATTTTGTTGTGAGAACAGTCATAACTCACAGACCAGGAATAATAATAACAATAATAAACAATAAAACGGTGATTATACCCCCAGGTGATGGAAAATAAAACTGGGAACGTGTAAACTCTGAATGGACCTTTGAGATGTAAAGTAGATTGATTCCTTCTGTAGCTCCTATGATCAGGTGCTGACAGCAGCTGAAGTCACATCCTCCCAATCAGTCCGTGCAATGTCTAACCAACATGTCTCACTCACACGGGGACAGGAAGACAGGAACTTGCGCTGATGTTTCCTCAGTATTCCCAGGTCATTCCACATTCCCTAACCTTATCCCTCACTCTCTCAAACAATAATCCTAACCTTCGCTGAACTCCAAGCTTTGTCCAAGTGCCTTTCCTCACACGTGAGACTTAGGAAGAGTTTGCCTCGCTATTCTACTGCAGCAAGCAGCACATCACATTACTCAGTGAGCAACACACAGTGTGGGAGGAGGTGAGGACTGCAGATGCTGAAAAGTCAGAGCCGAAAAGTGTGGCGCTGGAAAAGCACAGCAGGTCAGGCAGCATCTGAGGAGCAGGAGAGTCGATGTCTTGGGCATGTTAGGGGGATGAAGGGCTTATGCCCGAAATGTTGACTCTCCTGCTCCTCGGATGCTGCCTGACCAGCTGTGCTTTTCCAGCATCACATCTTTCAACACACAGTCTGGGGCTGGCAGGGTGGAGGATGGCATCCTGAACGCAGAGCCCAAGAGAAATGGAGGATTGGAGGAGCATTCACATTGAGGTAGAACTGGTTGGCATGGTAGTTAGCACTGCTGCCTCACAGTGCTGGGGACCCAGGTTTGATTCCACCCTGGGGAGACTCTCTGTGTGGAGCTTGCACATTCTTCCAGTGTCTGAGCGAGTTTCCTCCCACAATCCCAAAGATGTACAGGTTAGGGTGGATTGGCCTTGCGAAAGTATCCAGGGATGTGTAGGTTGGGTGCTTTTGTCATGGGAAATGCAGAGTCAGGATACGGGATGGACCATTTCGGACTGACATGAGGAAACATTTCTTCACTCAGACGGTGGCCAGTCTGTAGAATTTTCCACCAGGGAAGGCTGGAGGCTGGGTCACTGAATATATTTAAGAAATTTCATTACAGCGAAGGAGGGATGACCTTACAGAGATTGCTAAAGTCTTTAGGGACTTAGATAAGGTGAATAGCAAGGGCCTTTTCCCCGGGGTGGGGGAGTTCAAAACTAGGGGACTTATTTTTGAGGTGAGAGGAGACAAGGACATGAGGGGCAATAAATTTTACAAGGAGTGTGGTACCTGTGTAGAACAAACTCCAGAAGAAGTACTTGATGCAATACAAATACAACATTTAAAAGACATTTGGATAAGTACATGAATAGGAAAGGTTTGGAGGGATATGGGCCAGAAGCAGGGCAGGTGGGACTAATTTAGATTGGGATTATATTCCTCATGGACTGGTTGGACCGAAGGGTCTGTTTCCATGCTGTATGACTCTATTGGGTAGGGTGTGGAAATTGGAGAAGAGTCTAAATTTGGGTGGAGGGAGGGTATATTGAGGATAAGATACATCTGTGTCAGCCTCTGATAGAGCCGATTGGGTTAAAAGTGTTTTTATGGTCCATTTTAGAACATTCAAAGCATGGAACAAATTCATCCCCAAAACTGGGGAAGGGCAAGAGAGTTGGAAAAGATGGCACAAAAGCTGAACAATGACTCAGAATTAGTTAGATGGCCCCAATCACACTCTCCACCTTATTTACAAGGCCATTTCCCTGAGTGTTTGGTCTGAGCTTCACAATGAGTTATTTTCTGTTTTCATGCTATAAATTAATTTTGCTACCAGTTCAAAGAGACGAATGATCAACCAGAGTTTAAATACTGATTTGCTATGGATGAACAAGATTCTTTAAAGAGGGAGCTGTCTGCCTCACTCCTCCTGAGACACTTCATCATTACGTTACTTCCAGCTGCAATTTATTTTTTGTTTGAACCATTTAATTTGCGCAGTCAAAGTCAGTGTTGTTATGAATATTTCACGTCCAAGAGTTGCTGTTGGGATGCCATGGATAATCTTTGCTGGAATGTTCCGCAGCAATTCAGGATTTCCTGTGTTCACTCTCTGGGTGAACGCACATGGAGCCTGTGTTCTGATGCTCTGGCCTCTTGTATTCGCCGAATTAAGACAAAACATCTCAACTCAGAACAGCCAGTGTCTAGATCAGAGTGGTGCTGGGAAAGCACAGCAGGTCAGGCAGCATCCGAGAAGCAGGAAAATCGACGTTTCGGGCAAAAGCCCTTCATCGGGAATGAAGACATTGACAATGAAGACGTGTCTTCATTTCTGATGAAGGGCTTTTGCCCGAAACATCGATTTTCCTGCTCCTCGGATGCTGCCTGACCTGCTGTGCTTTCCCAGCACCCCTTGAATCTAGACTCTGATCTCCAGCATCTGCAGTCCTCACTTTTGTCCTCAGAACAGCCAGTGGCCTGCTCTGGTTTTCTATGCAATCCTGGCTGGCTGGTGCCTCATTTTCAGTTTCCAAACCCTTGCCCTGTTGAGCTGAAACACAACAGATTACAATCAGTGTCCCTGAGGTGCCTGGGTCTGAGAAGGGTCACAATCCTTGGGGAAAGGAGGAAACAAGAGCCACTGCCCCAGATCAATGAAAGTAGAAGAAAAATCCAGCAGGTGCCAGAGATCTGAAATAAAAACAAAGTGCTAGAGAAACTCAGCAGGTCTGGCAGCATCTGTGGAGAGAGAAACAGCGTTAATATTCCAACTTTGGTATCACTCTTGAGAAACTATTCCCTTGAGAAGGTGGCGTTGAGCTGTCATGGGATGGTCCAGCATTTATTGCCCGTCCCTAGTTGCCTCTTGAGAAGGTGGGGGTGAGCTGCCTTCTTGAACCGCTGCAGTCCGTGTGCTGTAGGTAGACCCACAATGCCCTTAGGGAGGGAACTCCAGGATTTTGAAGGAACGGCGATATATTTCCAAGTCAGGATGGTGAGTGGCTCGGAGGGGAACTTGTAGGCATGGTGTTCCCATGTATCTGCTGCCCCCTGTCCTTCTAGATGGAAATGGCTATGGGTTTGGGAGGCGCCCTCTAAGAATGTTGATGAACTTCTGCAGTGCTTCGTGTAACTAGTGAACACTGTGTTGGTGGTGGATGGAGTAAAGGTTGACGGTGATGGAATGGATGTCCATTGAACAAGCTGCTAATCACACAGTTGTGGTCTATACTTCCAATCGATGCTGTTTATTTTACAGAGTTTATCAAAGTGGAGGCCACCCTGTCAGAGGCCAATCTGGAAATCTCTAAACTGAACACTAAATATGAAAGGTCCAAAAGTTAAACACCTGACAAGATTGTGACAGTCTCTGATTAAAAGCCTTCACTTACCTGTCCTTGAAAAACCTCCGTAATCCAAAAGCTATCAGTTTAAGAGCTGCTTCCAGGACGAACACCGTTGTGAACATGTAGTTACAATATTTCAGAGAAACTTCCAGAGACTGTTGAGGTGGTGGAGGGAAAAAAACATTACCATCAACAAAAACATTCAGCAGAATGAAGAGTGTTTGTTCACTGATCCAGACAGCTCAGACGCTCAGTGGGGACTCCAGAAATTTTCAACACTTAAAATTAGACACAGAGCCCAACTGCTAAACTCAAAAATTAGATCTTCCCTTCAGTATTATACCCAGTCACCATAATGCATTACTATAGCAGCACGGTGGCTCAGTGGTTAACCCTGCTGCCTCACAGTGCCAAGGAACCGGGTTCAATTCCATCCTCAGGTCTCTGCCTGCACATTCTCCCTTGGTTTGTGTGTATCACTTCCCACAATCTAAGGGTGTGCAGATTAGGGGGATTGGCTGAGAATAGTTCACAGGTCGGCGTGACATGAAGGGCCTGTTCTGTGCTGTGTTGTTCTATGTTCTTTTACAGGGATGGGGTGGGTCTGGGTGGAATGCTGTTTGGAGGGCCAGTGTGGACTCGGTGGGACAATGACCTGCTTCCATGCTGTAAGGGGTCAATGGTTCTAAATTATAGTATACAGCATTATACCAGTCAGCACAGCGTTGTGATAGAACAGTCTTATCCCCAGTCACACAGGAAGGTTATGATAAAATATAATCATACCCTATAATGCATGTTTTGTCATGACATAATATATAGACTGTTATAACCAGTGAATCACAGTGTGCAATGTGTCTACAGTACAGTAGTCCCCCAGTACCTGTGGGGGTTACATTCCAGGACATAGTGCAGAAACCTGAAACTGTGGATTGGAGCGAACCCATTGATTTCCGTGGGAAATGTACCTTCCTGGCAACCTCCAGGTCCCTGGTTCTGGAACGTTCCCTTTCATATGTTCCACCGCGGTAAACCACGCGTAAGTGAAACTGCGGAAAATGATTCTGCAGATACAGGAGTTGCCCTGTACTCTACCTGCGAGTATATGGCATTATGCTCAGTAATACAGCCGGTGGGCGAGGAGAGTTATTATCTAATATATACAATGTTTTTTAGGGCTGGTTAGCTCCTTTCGTTAGATGACAAGTGTAACATAACACAGAAACAGACCCTTCAGCCCACCATGTTTGCGCCAACCATTCTGGACCAAAACCAATAAATGCTGGAGATCCCAGTGGGTCAGGCAGTGTCCATGGAGAGACAGTGAGCTCACATTTCGAGTCTAGATGACACTTGAGCCATACAGATTTCAACATCTGCAGTAATTTGCTCCTTCATGCTAAACTAATCCCATCTGCCTACACCCAGGCTGTATCTCTCTATTCCCTACCTCTACATGTGTCTGTCTAAATACTTCTGAAACATTATTATTGTATCTGGTTCTACCATCTCCCTGGTAGAACATTCCAGGCACCTACCAAACTCTGTGTAAAATACTTGTCTCACACATCTCCTTCAAACTTGCCCCTCTCACCTTAAACCTATGCTCCCTCATTATTGATATTTCCACTGTGGGAAAATGACTCTGAATATTTCACTTATCTGTGTCTCTCATGTCTTTATATACTTCATCAGATAGTCCCTCAGCCTCTGACACTCTGGTGAAGACAACCCAAGTATGTCCAACCTCCCCTTATAGCAAATAGGCTCCAATCCAGGCAACATCCTGGGAAACCTCCTTTGCAGCCTCTCCAAAGCCTGTACGTCCTTCCTATAGTGTGGGTGACCAGGACTGCACACAATACTCCAAATGTGGTCTAACTAAAGTTTTATACAGCTGCAACATAATTTGCCAACTTTTATACTCAACACCTGACTAATAAAGGCAAGCATTCCATTTACCTTATTTACCAATATTGGTTGCCCCTTCCAGGGAGCTATAAATTTGGACCCTGATATCCCTCTGTATATCAGTGTTCTTAAGGCTCCTGCCATTTACTGTATACCTTCCTCTTGCATTTGACTTCCCAAAATGCAGCACCTAACACTTGTCTGAGTTCAACTCCATCTGTCATTTTTCTGCACGAATTTGCAACTGATCTCTATCCTTTGGCAACCTTCCTCTCCGTCCAGAACTCCATCAATGTTTATGTCATCTGCAAACTTAACCATCAGAGCCCCCTACATTGCCAGCTAAATCATTTATATAGATGACAAACAACAGAGATCCCAGTGCTGAACCTTATGGAACACCACTGGTCAGAGACCTCCAGTCAGAGAAACACCCCTCCACAATTACCCTCTGTCCGCTCCGCTATGGCCAAGACAATTTTGTCAACTCACTGCGGATCCCATGTGACTTAATCTTCTAGATCAGCCCACCATGAAGGACCTTGTCAAATGTTTTAGTAAAGTCCATGTAGACAACATCCACTGCCCTACCTTTATCAGACATCTTCATCACTTCCTCAAAAAAACACACAATCAAATTTGTGAGGCAAGACCTCCATCACTCAAAGCCATGCTGACCATCCCAAGTAAATCCATCCTTTTCCAAATGTGAGTAAATCCTGTCCTTAAGAACCTTCTTCATAATTCCTGTACCACTGAAGTAAGGAGCACCAGCCTATCATTTCCTGGGTTATCCCTGTTTACCCTTCTTAAACTAAAGAGCAATATTAGCTGCTCTCCAGTCTCCCCTGGTCTGCGGCTAAAGAAGATACAAAGATCTCTGTCAAGATGCCAGCAATCTCCTCCCTCGCCTCCCTCATTATCCTGGGATAGATCCTAGCTGGCCCTGGGGTCTTATCTACCCTAACGTTTTTCAAGAAATCCAACAAATTCACCTCCTTAATACCGACATGCCCTAGAATATCAACATACCCCTCCCTAATCATACCATTATCCATGTCCTTCTCCTTGGTGAATACTGATGTGAAGTACTCACAAAGGACCTCTTGCACTTCCTCTACCTCCACACATAAATTCCCTCCTTTGTTCTTTTGTGGACCCGCCCTGTCCCTAGCTACCCTCTTTCTCCCCGAATATATGTCTAAACGCCTTTGGAAAAAACAAAAGAACCATGAGTGCTAGAATTCAGAAACAACAGCAGAAATTGCCAGAGAAACTCAGCAGGTCTGGCAGCATCTGCAGAGAGAAATCAAAGTTAATGTTTCGAGTCCGATGACCCTTCCTCAAGTCTCTTCTGAGGAAGGGTCACTTGACCTAAAATGTTAACTTAGATTTCTCTCCTCACATGCTGCCAGGCCCTGCTGAGTGTTTCTGCTTTTGGAAAATGCCTTGAGATTCTCTTTAATGGGTGTCGGTTTGCTCGCTGAGCTGCAAGGCTCATTTTCAAGCGAGCGAACCTATGTCCAGAACCTCAGCCTGAGCTACAAATCTTCTCAAAACTCATCATTCGCCTTAATCTTTCTTGCCTAGGTCATTTTGTGGTCCCTTTCAGCCCTCCCAATTCCTCGTTTAACTCCTTTCCTGCTTTGTTTATATTCCTCAAGGGACTTCTTTGACTTCAGCCAACAAATCCTACTCTGGTTGAGACAGGCTGGGGACCTGCCTTTTCTCACAGCCCCTGACAGTGTAAGGCAATAGCAAAATCTGTGGAGATAACAGCCCAGACAAGAAGGAACTGAGCGCCTTATCTGAGACACTGCAGTCCTGTACAGACTGCATTACTATCACTAACACATGGTGTTATTACAAACATATCACCCACAGTATCTATTGCTTTATCTGCAGCACCAACAGGAATGAAAATTTGAAAAAAAGATGATTAAAAAGTTCTCAATTCCGGCAGTAATATATTCCTCATTAAATATCTCAATGCAAATGACTGATGATCAGTATTCGTCAGGGATGAATATCAAGGTGCAAGTGAACAAATAGGAAATTAACCTGCAAACACGGCTAAAGCTTTCACACTCAACTTCAATCTGAACAACAGTTTAATTAACAACATGAATAGTTCAATGATTTCATTACATTTACCATTCTAGTCCCAAGAGAACATTCCATTTAACATTTCAAATCGACTTTTCAACAATTCAGCAAAGTATCCTTTTCAATTTAGTCACTTAATCTGTCTTTCATTTTCTCAATCCCCCTCTTTTTATTTCTCTGTCATGATTCAGTGATTCCACTCCTGTCTCCTCTGGGTCTCACCCTCATTGCCTCACTCACTCCTTATCTGCCACTCTCCCTGTCTCATCCTATCTCTGACTCTGCTTCATTCATTCCTCTCTCTCTCTATCACTTTGCCTGTCTCTCACCCTATTTCTATCTCCCTGTCTCACTCCCTCTCTCTGTCACATCCCTCTCTCCCTCGCACTCCCACTCTGTCTCAGATTCCCACTCTCCCTGTCTCACTCCCTCTTTATCCCATTCACTCTTTCTCACACACACCCTCTCCTCCACTCCCTCTCTCTCTCTCTGTCTCACTCCTTCTCTCATACTCCCTCCCATCTCTCTCAGTCCC
This sequence comes from Chiloscyllium punctatum, assembly GCF_047496795.1. Lineage (NCBI taxonomy): Eukaryota > Metazoa > Chordata > Chondrichthyes > Orectolobiformes > Hemiscylliidae > Chiloscyllium > Chiloscyllium punctatum. The sequence goes on along the minus strand of NC_092756.1, from coordinate 97,939,379 downwards.
TATTTCATTACCTCTGTCTCACTCCCTCTTTCCCACACTTCCTCATTCTCTGTCACTCCACCTCCCCCTCTCTTTTTCCTGCTCTATGTGTTTCACTTCTTCCTTCCACATTTTGGGTGGCTGAGTGGTTAGCACTGCTGCCTCACAGCACCCAGGGTCCCAGGTTCGATTCCAGCCTCAGGCAACTGTCTGTGTGGAGTTTATACAATCTCCCTGTGTCTGCGTGGGTTTCCTCTCACAATCCAAACATGTGCAGGTCAGGTGAATTGGCCATGCTAAATTGCCCATAGTGTTAGGTGCATTAGTCAGGGGGAATGGGTCTGGGTGGGTTACTCTTCAGAGGGTCAGTGTGGACTAGTTGGGCCGAAAGGCCTATTTCCACACTGTAGGGAAGCTAATCTAAATCTTTTTTTTCTGTCTCTCTCTCTCTCTGTCCTTCTTTCTCCGTCTCACTCTCTCTCTCTCCAACACTGCCTCTCTCTCTCTCTCTCTCTCACTCCTTGTCTCACACCCCCTCTCTCTGTCGCTGTCTGTCACTGATAATTCTATCTCTCTTCGCACTGTCTCGGTACTTTAACTAAAATCAAATATAGGGAAAAAATAGCATTCTATTATCCAGTATCAACTCAAACGTATTCCTGATGGAGGGCTTATGCCTGAAACGTCGATTCTCCTACTCCCTGGATGCTGCCTGACCTGCTGTGCTTTTCCAGCACCACACTCTCAACTCTGACCTCCAGCATCAGCAGACCTGACTTTCACCCATTTACTCCCATGTTCCTTTTAAAAAGTGAGAATTTCGATGATTGGGTTATGTTAAAAGTTGCATTCCAAAAAGTACAACTGAGAACATGATTTTCACTGTAATTAAGTCACCCTGAGCAGTAGTGCTGATGGGGTCTGGGTAGTGGGTGAGAAAGCAGGAACAGGGGATTGAGATGGATGAGGAAAAATGATCATATTGTTTGGGGAAGTAGGTCAAAGGGCTGAATGGCCTACTCCTGCTCCTAGTTTCCATGTTTCTATGAAGATAAGCAGACAATTGTCAAAGATCGAGTTAGTTGGTGATGCCTGTCCTGGTCAAATAGACCTACCCATGTTCACTGTCAGGACAGGAGGATGACCCACAGAGGCTGCTTTACAGACAGATGGCAGCGGGCTGGGATGGGTAAAATAAAGATCCTCACCTCTGCAGCATCGTTCTCGGGATCTCAGACCACATCCCATGCAGTGAAGTAAAACACTGCCACTATCCTAATGTCAGAAACACAGCAGCCAATTTCAGCACAGCAAGATCCCACAAGCTGCAAAGTGATAATGACCAGGTCGCCTCTTTTTGCAGTGGTAACGGGGGGGGGGGGGGTTAAACATTGACCAGGATAAACGCTGACCAGCAATCTCTCTCCCTGCTCTTCTGCAGGACAGGTCTCTCAAACAGTGCCACACTCCCTCAGGACTGCATTGGGAATATTCACTGGGTTCAGGTCTCAGAAGTGTGGAACTTGTTCCCAGCATGGCCTCACTCAGGATGGGCCTGAGCTGACCAGTACCAAAGGGAGAGAGTGAGGTAGTCAACAGCTGGAATACTGTGGACACTTTTGGCCCCTTTAGCTAAGGAAAGAAAAGCTGACAATGGGGGCAGTCCAGAGGAAGTTCACTTGGCTGATCCTGGGTATGGAAGGACTGTCTTAATCTCCCTTGTGTCTGGGTGGGTTTCCTCCAGGTGCTCTGGTTTCCTCCCACAGTCCAAAGATGTGCAGGTCAGGTGAATTGGCCATGGGAAATTGCCCATAGTGTTAGGTGCATTAGTCAGAGGGAAATGGGTCTGGGTGGGTTACTCTTTGGAGGGTTGGTGTGGACTGGTTGGGCCAAAGGGCCTGTTTCCATACTGGAGGGAATCTAATGTAACAAAAGGAGAGGTTGAGTAGATTGATCCTGTATTCATTGGAGCTTAGAAGAATGAGATACAACTCTCTTGAAACACACAAGTTTGCTGAGGGATTTGATCGGCTGAATGTGGTTAAATTGTTTTCCTTACTGGGAGAGTTTAGCACCCGAAGATGTAATTTCAATACAAGGGGTCACACATTTCCAACAGACACAATGAGAAATTTCTTTTCTCAGAGGGGTGTGTGTCTGTGGAATTCTTTATCCTAGTGGGCTGAGTCATTACATATGTTCAAGGCTGAGACAGCGAGACTTTTACTCAGGAAGGGAATCAAAGATTACACGGTGAAATAACTGCCCAGAGACCAGTATCCCATCACCAAGTTTACCCTTTATTTACACGTGCACAGTACACTGGCTATGGCCGGCCAGCCAGCTCAGAGTCACTCCCTGTACTGAGGAGATTCTAAAACCCCTATTTATGTTGGTCAGCCAGGGATTTCCTGACTGGCCCAAGTGAACAAGCCCGATCAAGGACATTGTAGTTAACACAACCCACTTGGTTCCAATCACTACAGAGGGAAATGAGCATTATCAGATCAGCCATGATCTTATTGAATGGCGGAGCAGACTCGATGGGCTGAATGGCCTGCTTTTAAGTCTTTTTGGTAACACAGACGATAACAGAGAAAATAAATGTGCAGGGCTGAGCTTCTGTGAGAGCACAGACCAGCAAGAAAGGGAGTAAAATGGTTGAATATCCTTACCTTGGGTTGGTTATAGTGTTCCAGAGACATGGTCACCACATTGATGCAGATGGTGAAGGTGATGAAGAGGTCCAGATAATGACTGGTGCACATGGTGTGGATGAAGAGGCGTACAGGTGAGTAGGCAGCATAATACGGCAAGCGTTGGGCTTCTTCCGGGGTCACGGGTCAACGGGGGGGGCGCGGGCAAGCATAATAAAGAAAAGGCTTGGTTAGATCTCCACTGCCTCTGCCCCCCCTTCCCATCACCTCCCTTTACAATGCCACCTTCAGTTAGCAAGCTACATTGCCTGGTCTGAATCCTCTCAAACAGCAGCCATGTTGGATTGCTTCCAGACCAATCTCCAGGTTACAGCCATGAGTAAACCCCGAGAAAAAAATAACAGAGATTAAGAAATTATTTCTAAAATTTTGATTTTTTGTTATGTTAAAAAATTTCAGGCAATGGAACAGTTCAGGTATTTTTGACTTGAGAACTAGGAATTGTCTGTTTGGGTGACAAACCATTGGCTGTGGGAAGCAGGCCATGGTGAGGTAGACTATAGTCCCTCTATTTTTTTTTATTGCCTCCGTGGACCTCCGAGGGCTGTGCATGACAGAAACTTCCGGACTCAGAAATCATATGTGTCCACATTTTGACCAAAGCTTGTGGGGGTGGGGTGGGGGGAAGGAGGGGAGAATGTATTTGGGAGACCATGTGGTCATACCTCCAGGAACCTGTCCAACTAGAGTGGGGACTTCCTGTTTCCAGACACAGCAGCTACATCCAGAACAAAGGCACATTTTCCCACTTTCCCAGCGAGAGACTTTAGCTTCGAGCAGATCAAAATGTAGCATGTTATCACACACACAGACACACACACACAGACACACACACACACACACACAGACACACACAGACACACACAGACACAAACTCACACACAGACAGACACACACACACTCACACACAGACAGACACACACACATGCACATAGATACACACAGAGACACACACACACTCACACAGACACACAGATACAAACACACAGACACACACCTACACAGAGACACACACACGCACTCACACACACGCGCACATTCACACACATACACTCACACACACATACACACAGACACACACACCTACACAGACAAGCAGACACACACGCACAGACACACAATCTCACACACACAGAGACATACACAGAGACACAGACACTCACGCAAAAACACACACATACACACAGACACACATAGTGACACAGACACTCACACACACAGACACACAGTGACACACACTCTCACATGCATTCACAGACACAAAGAGACACACAGACACAGACACAGACACACACAGACACACACAGACACAGACGCAGACACACAGACACACACTCAAATAGACACACACACTCACACAGAGACACAGACACACACACACACACTCACACACAGACCCACAGAGACACACACACACAGAGATACAGACACAGACACACATACACACACACACTCACACACACACACAGACACACACACACACACACACACACACACACAGATATCGAAGGGGGAAGGTCAGTGCCAGGTGCACTGTGGTACCAGGTATAAACCCTATCAACCTGGGCCAACATCATCTTGCCCAAAAACCTCAAATATAACTGCAGTGGAAAGGGTTAATGTGAATAAGTTAATAAGATCGCTTACATCAGAAAGATCAGAAGATTGCATGATTGCTGGGAGATGGATCTGTTCTGAAACTCATGGTAAAGGGCAAAGCCTTGACTTGTATGCAGTTAATGTTCATCGTGTTCCAAATGAAAGGTAATGTTTGACCCTGCAGCAAAAGGTTCCTGCTGTACACACGGACATTTTTCCTGGATCACAGGATAAAAACCAGCCAATGAACCAGAACAGGACTTATTCTTTAATGTGAGGTTGATGAGGAGCTCACTGCCTGAAAGGCAGTGGAGCAGATTCAACAGGAATCGTCAAATGGGAGATGGATTGGTCATTGAAAAGTAAAACTATCAGGGACTCAGGGCAATAGCAGGCAAATGGGACTGATTTCAAACATACAGTTGCTAGTACTGTGGGCTAAGTAGTCTCCTTCTGTGCTGTGTGACTCTAGACATGATTGAGAGAAGTTGGTTAATGAAGGAAACATCCTCCTTTTCAACAAAAGTTGCCAGAGATCAGGGAAAGTGAAGGGACTGGGGCTAAGCAGTCAGCTCTTTCTAAGGGCTTGCACGGGCGCAGTGGGCTGAAGGGTCTCCCCCAGTGAAAATCCTTACTCCTGCGTTTCTTCTCCAGCCTCTGCAGGCGTTTCTCCTCGCGCCTCCTCGCCTCCTCTGCCTCCTGGTGCTGACGACACTTGTGGAAGTTCTCCACCACCACGCCGACAAACATGTTCAACACAAAGAAACTGACGATGAGCAGGAAGGAGATGAAATACAGCAACATCCAGGGATTGTGGTTGATGATGGGCTGCAAGAGAGAGCAAGGCATTTGGTCACTGCAAGCCGGTCTGAGGTAAAGACACGACAATCCCTGTCGACCTTAAACCAAGCTTCAGGATAGACTACATTCATCAATGCCGGTTCAATCCCAGTAGCGAGACTTCAGTCAGAGGCTGTAAAACCTACATCAGTAGGAGCATGAGCAATCACATTGAGCAGAGCCAGGGCACCAGCCTCATGGTGAGCTTAATCGTGTAAGTAGTGAGCAAAAGATTAAACGAAAGGTTAATCTCACCAGTGGCTGAAAGTCTCGTTGTTTCTCTAGCTCCTAGCAAGGACAGTATTATGGACCAGGCCAGACCCCCTCAAAACATTTCAAGAAAGTAGCCCAGACCCTAGCTTTGCTCATTGTTTTAAGCTGGTGTAACGCAGATGTTCCAGGAGAAATGCTGCTGGTCAAACCACAAAGTTTTAAACAAAACAGAGTTTATTTACAAAATTACCGAATGAAACAAAAGAGAACAGGATACAGCATACCTTAATCTATCCGAAAACCCAACGGATCATCCCAACTTAATGACACTGTTCCAAATTCCTGCAACAATCCCCATAAATACCCCCTTGGGATAAAAGGTAAAATCAAACCCAGGGTCTTACAGGAGAGATGTCAGAGAGAGAGTGAGGAGGATCAACATGGAGCTGCTTCGTTGGGTCCAGCAGCTTTTGCAACTCTACTGAGCCAATACCAAACCAAACCAGAAATAAGCTGAGCAGGGAGAACTGGTCACTCCCCTTGCATTGTACAAGTGGTTTTCAAAAACTTGAAAGCCCTTTCTCTGAGGCAGTATCTGTTAGTTGTAGTCAAACTGGCCCTAAGACCCATCCAAACTTAGACTTTTCGGAGTCTGTGTCTTTTACGATCCCTCTTGGAAAAAACTCAAGGACAACGGAACCTTGTTAAAGGAGCAGCATTGTCACAGGCAGGCACAGGATCGGGAAGGTTTAGAGGGATACGCGTCCAATGCAGGCAAATGGAACCAGTTCAGTTTAGGAAACCTGGTCAGCATGGACCTGTTGGGCCGAAGGGTCGGTTTTGTGCTTTATGACTCTCTGGCTACAATCTCTACCAGGACCCACACCACAGGTAACAGAATATCCTCCTCACTTTAAGCTGTGCACTCCGATGTCTGGTATACAGTGACATAACTCACTGCACTGATGTGTGATTTTGGAGGTCACTACCCCGCCCAGAGTTCAGAGTTTCATGTAGAAGAAACAAAATGCTTCGAGGAATACTGCTCCTGGCCTGTTTGATTTCACCCCAATTACCGGATCCTTCTCCCTCGATTTCCCTCCTGCATTCATCCAACCCTACCCTTAAACTATCATAGAAACATAATCACCGAATCCGACAACACAGAAAGAGGCCGTTTGGCCCATCAAATCTGCACCGACCCTCCAAACAGCATCCCACCCAAAAACACCACTATCCTCTCCCCCAATTCCCGTAACCCTGTATTTCCCACGGCCAAGACACCCTGACTGTACATCTTTGGAGTGAGAGTGTGTGTGTTTGTGAGCGTGTGTGTGAGAGTGTGTGTATGTACATGTGTGTGAGTGTGTGTGTGTGTGTGAGAGTGAGAGTGTGTGTGAGAGAGGGTTTGAGAGTGTGTGTGTGTGAGAGTGTGTGTGTGAGAGTGTGTGTGCGTGTGTGTGTGTGAGAGAGTGAGAGTGTGTATGAGAGAGGGTTTGAGTATGTGTGTGTGTGTGTGTGTCAGTGTGTGTGTGTGCGAGTACCCTTTCTTGGATGTAATCCAGCTTGCACATCCATTTCAGTCTTCAAGAAAGTTAAACCTTTCAGCCCATTTACAAGATCCATTTCATGACTTAATTAGTTTTATAACCCTATGCGTTATCCATCTGTCATAAGAATTTTTCCATTTTAATGAAGGACCAACAATGTCATTGCGATAGAGCAATGCATCCGTCCAAAGCTGCCATTACTCAAGCTGACAGTGCTGTTATAGATACAAATTAGTCCAGTTAAGAAGCCTATTTAATCATATTGGTCAAAATATCTTTTAATGTCATCTATATTTTGCAGTTTGTTTTCAGCACTCTTCTGATTAACAATGTGCATTTATATCATTCTGTTCACACAGTAAAACATCCCAAGGCTTTCCACAGGAGCTCTATCATATATATCATTGTAGTCTATCAGGCAAATTCTGACACAGAGCCACTTAATGGGATATTAGGATGGTTTCCCAAAGTCTTGTTTTAAAGGTAACCTTTTAGTACAGGAGAGAAATGTGCAGAGGTTTAAGGAGAGAATTCCAGGTCTTAGAGTCAAGGCAGCTTCATGACAGTGGAGTGATAGAAATGTGAGTACTGAGTATGTGCCAGAGATCTGAGAGGGTTGTGGGGCTGGAGGCAGTGACAGAGATAGGGAGTAATTAGCCCAGTGCCCACGAATGGCTGACCTGACTGGCAATGCCTCATATAGGGAGGTCTCTGCCAGTAATGACGGACCAGCTACAAGTGGCACTCCCTGAGACCCACATTCTCGACCAACCTGAAGGAACCGCCACCTTTGCTGTTCTCCTCTGAGACCCACCGCCATCCCGACTTGGGAATGTATCCCTATTCCTTCCGCCTTGTTGGGTCAAAAACCTGGAACTCCCACCATCCCAGCACTGGGGTGTCACCACACCACACAGACTGCAAGACGGTTCACAAAGATGTACCCATCACTGTCTTCACAAGAGGCAATGAGGGATGGACATTACATTCCAGCCTTTCCCGATGTAGCCCACTTTCTGAGAACAAGTATTCAGTGATATCCTGACAGCATGTGGTCTTTACCATCTTACAGGTAGTTTTCACAGAATTTCATTGAATCCCTACAGTGTGGAAGCCGGCCATTCAGCCCAACAAGTCCACGCTGACCCTCCAAAGAATATCCCACCCAGACTCATTCCCCTACCCTATTACTTTACATTTACCCCTGACTAATTACCTAACCTATACACCCTTGAACACTATGGGTAATTTAGCATGGCCAATTGACCTAGCCCTGCACATCTTTGGACTGTGGAAGGGAACCAGAGCACCCAGAGGAAACCCGCACAGACACTGGGGAGAATGTGCAAATTCCACACAGACAGTCGCTCCAGGCTGGAATTGAACCCGGGTCTCTGGCGCTGTGAGGCAGCAGTGCTAACCACTGTGTCACCGTGCCACCCCGGGCTGAAATGTCAGCCTTTAGGACAGGCACCTAGGTCTCCTGGCCTGGAGGTAGAGACACTACCACTACACCACAATGGGTCTCATCACCACCTTCTGAGCCCAGTGACCGTCCTGAGGTCTCAATGTTTAGCATTTTGACCTGTTACAATTTAAAGCCCCACGTGTAAACTCAACAAAATTTAAGTTCAACTCCCAGTGTCACCTTCCAGATCAGATGGTAAACCAATGGCATGGCTAATCTCTGGGTGGGTACGGAAGGCCCCCCTGGCAGGTGTCAAAAATGGGCAGGGGTGTTCATCCTCAGGAATTGGGAGATATTCATCCCTCTACCAATCACTCAGTACTGATCAGAAGATGTTACCATGGTTATGTGACCATTATCAGACAGTGGAATCTTGCTGTGCACAAATAGGCTGCCACGTTTCTTATATTACACCAGTGACTACACTTTGAGAAGTACCTGATTGGCTGTGAAGTATTTTGGAGAGAGTGCTAAGGTCATAAGAAAGGTGCTACACAAATGCCATTAACGGGGGACCCTGTTAATGCAGAGGCAGGGGAGTCTTTACCTGTTGGTCAATGGAGACTGCGTCCAGCCCGTGGTACATGATGTTGACCCAACCATCCTTCGAAGCCAGCACAAAGAGTGACATCAGAGCCTGCAGAGAGGGGACAAGGACACTTCCTGTAAATGGTGGCCATGGTGACAGATCACATCATGACAACATCAGCACGTTGGGATGTTCAGAGAGGCATTATCCACTCCAACTCACTCATCCCTTGTTCATGGGTCAACTCAGTCAAATCTATTTGGAATAAAGGGTGGGCTGATTGGAGTCAGCTGACCAACAAGGTGAGTAAATGGTGGGGACACAACCAGGAAGTGCTGGAGAAACTCAGCAGGCCATGTGTGGAGAGAGAAACAGTTCCCTTTTTGAACCCAGTGACCCTTTGTCAGAACAACAAGATGAACACTGAGGAGAAACCTCACGTAACCATCCTTGGCTGAAAAATGAGTGCAATGATTGACAGACAATTTTGTTCCTTTTTTAAGCTCCTTCTTACCGGCATATTTAATCATGTCTCACTCCAACTTGTTACTGTTCTTTCATTCTCATTTTTACCACAATTACATTGCCTCACTCTGCAGGTTTAAAGATTTTTCTGTGACCTTTTTTCTCCCTTTTCAAAACCATTCCCCCCCCCCCCCCCCCCACCGTGTGGTACCATTGAACTCAAATATTCATTCCTTTTATGTAGATTTCCTGATGGAGGATAATGTCCTTCCCAATCTTTACTTCTTTAGTTCTACTCTAACCTCTGACCTTACAGCGTTCTCTCACCAAGAGGACAGCCATCCAGTTCCCTAATCCTTTGCAGGGGTCACTGCTTGTTCAGTCAGTGCTACATGAAACCCCAGCAAGCTGAGGCTAGTCTCTTCCGATCTCAGTTGGCACGGCCCAGATCATAACGCACTAACCCACTTAACCTGCACATCCCTGAGCACTAATGGGAATTTCCCATGGCCAATCCATCTGACCTGCACATCCTTGAGCACTATGGGTAATTTCCCATGGCCAATTGACCCTGACCTGTTCATCGCTGGACTGTGGAAGGGAACCGGAGCTCCCGGAGGAAACCCACACAGACACGGGGCGAATGTGCAAACTCCACACAGACAGTTGCCTGAGGGTGGAATCGAACCAGGCTCCACGAGGCAGCAGTGCTAACCACTGAGCCGTGCATATCATTTGGGGAAATGAATTGGGGTCTACCCAGCCAGGCCAGTAATGTTGCTTCTGGATTTTTTTTTAGTGATTAGATTAAATTTGATTTCCTACAGTGTGGAAATTGGCTCTTCTGTTTGATTTGGTGGTGGGTCTCTCCCTATGAATAGGAAGGAGCTGAATTCTTCCTTCTTGACTTCTCGACCAGGAAAAGTCCAGAGGGAAATAGTAGACACTGGGGTTTGTGCTGTGCTTTTTAATTAGAATTAACTCTTTAAAACAAAGAGCCGGCTCTTTCGCACCTGGTCCGTGCTTGCGGCAAAAGCTCTACAGAGGTTTGCAAGCGACTGACTGGGAAGATCTCCTGTTCTTACTGCCTGCCCTTAGGAAAGGTCAAGCTGCTTGGCCAGGTCGTGGATGCACCTCCCCATCGCCAACAATGGGGCGTGACCCAGGAGCTTCTATCCCCTGGGCGTAACGACGCTATCAAACCCTCCTCGCCAGCGAGAGAGATTTACTGATATGCTGTTCAATCACCAGGAGGATTAGCTGTTGACGGAGGGATCCTTACCTGTCCCAGGTTGTCAAAGTTGTATTTGTGATGGATCCACCTGTAGTTAGCCAGCAAGCAGTCCGATCGGTTCGTGACATTGCGGGTGTCATGACCCTGACAGTAGTAGAACTTGCCTTTGAAAAGCTGAAAGAGTTAACAACCACAGTATTAACAGTGGTGCACTTGTACAATCCCCTTCAGAGCAAGATAATTAGAATTAGAATTAATTGTCACATGTATTCAAGTGCAGAAATACATCATTTCCAGTGAAAAGTGTTGCCAGTCTGCGACACCATCTCGGTTACAAAGCCAGATCCTCAAAAAAAACTACAGCAGCATGAATAAGAGAAAACCAAAAGATAAGAAAAATGACCACGTCTCAAAGTCTACGTCTTAGAGAAGTGTAGAGTAAGGCTGAAGGAGAAAGATTAGCTCTGATGAAGACTCATTTAGACTCGAAATGATAGCTTGCTCTCTCTCCGTGGATGCTGCCTGACTTGTTGTGAGGTCCTGCATTTATTGGTTTCAGAGGAAGATTTCAGGTCCTGCAATATGCAAATGTTGTAGAGTGGGACAACAATGAGGCAGAGTCCCTTTCGAAACCTACCCTACTTTAGTTGAGGAAGGGTCATTTGGCTCGAAACGTTAACCCTGATTTCTCTCCACAGAACATTGAATATTACAGCGGATGTTTCACCCCCAATGTTGCACTGACCTGTGGAGCCAATCTGAAGCCCATCTCTAACCTACACTATTCCATTCTTGTCCATATGCCTATCCAATGGCCATTTAAATGCCCTTAAAGTTGGTGAGTCTACTACTGTTGCAGGCAGTGCATTCCATGCCCCTACTACTCTCAGAGTAAAGAAACCACCTCTGACCTCTGTCCTATATCTATCACCCCTCAGTTTAAAGCTATGTCCCCTCGTGCTAGCCATCACCATCAGAGGAAAAAGGCTCTCGCTGTCCACTCTATTTCATCCTCCACAGATGTTGCTAGACCTGCTGAGCTTATCCAACAATTTCTGTTTTGTTACTGTTTTAGATGGAATTTGCACCTGCATTGCAGGCAGTGACCCCTTCAACACTAATCCCTGTCCCTGGGCCAACTCCCAGCATCTCCTGCAAATGGGAAGAGGCTGAAGATAAGGCGTCCTGATGTTTCAGGTGTGCTCTCCCCTCCAGTTTGGTGTCAAGTTTAATCACACAAGATCCACTCTGCAGCAAATCTGTTTAATTCACTGCAAGCACCAACCATCTGTTAGGTCCCTACACAAACAATACTGACAAGACAGCCTTACCCTGAGCTGATTGGAAATCACAACTGAATGTGGTTATTCCTTTTCTTTGTGTTGCTGGAAAAGCGCAGCAGGTCAGGCAGCATCCAAGGAACAGGAGAATCGACGTTTCGGGCATCAGCCCTTCCTCAGGAAGGGCTGATGCCCGAAACGTCGATTCTCCTGTTCCTTGGATGCTGCCTGACCTGCTGCGCTTTTCCAGCAACACATTTTTCAGCTCTGATCTCCAGCATCTGCAGTCCTCACTTTCTCCTCCTATTCCTTTTCTTTACCCATTTACAAACCTCAAGGATAACTCTCAATGTCTCTCTTTCCTGAGCATCAACACCTTTCCCAGGATTGTGCCGAAGCCTGTGGAAATAGACGATTAACCTCCTGCAGTGAGGGAGTGGTCATTAATGTCTGGGGGAGAGGTCTGACAACAGGAGCCTATTCAATTAAACAGAAATATAATCATTGCTCTAATGCGATTCTCTAACTCATATCACGTGGGAGTGTGGAAAAATCAAAACCGATAGCAGAATCCATTCCTGTTCAATTTGCAGTGCATTCATCAGTGACAACAGATAGCAAACTCTGATATGCTCTGGGGAGTTCATAATTAAGACAATTACTTACTAAATTGTGAAGATCTTCAAACAGCGTCATGAATATGTTAAGAAGTGAGGATGATAACATTTTCAGAGGCGTAATTAATAAACAGAAACATCTCTAAATTAAACTGTGCAATTGAATAATTAGATTCGGATTTCTCTCCTGCTTCCCATGGAATCAGAGAATTAGTAGCACAGGAAGAGGCCATTTGGTCCCTTAGGTCAATGCTGGCTCTCTGGCTGAACAGTGCACTGACTGCTCCTCTCTCATTTTCTCCCAGTCACACTGCACTTTGTTCATTTTCAGATCATGATTTGATCCTGTCTCAAAAAGACTTGAGTGAACCTGCCTCCCCCACACACTCTCAGAGAGTACACTCCAGACCCGAACCACTTAGGCAAAAGTGAGGACTGCAGATGCTGGAGATCAGAGTCAAGATTAGAGTGACGCTGGAAAAGCACAGCAGGTCAGGCAGCATCCGAGGAGCAGGAAAATCGATGTTTTGGGCAAAAGCCCTACATCAGGAATGAAGGCAGGGAGTCTCCAGGGTGGAGAGATAAATGGGATGGGGGGGAGTGGGGCTGTGGAGAAGGTGGCCAAGAGTACAATAGGTGAATGGGGGTGGGGATGGAGGTGATAGGTCAGAGGGGAGGGTGGAGTGGATAAGTGGAAAGGGAGATTGGCAGGTAGGACAGGTCATGGGGACGGTGCTGAGCTGGAAGGTTGGAACTGAGGTAAGATGGGGGGGGGAGGGGAAATGAGAAAACTGGTGAAGTCCACCTGAACCACTTGCTGAGTCAAACAGTTTCTCCTTGTTTCCATCTGGGTCATTTTGTCAATTGCCTTTGATTACTCATATGTGTGTGTGTCTGAATCTGGTCGGCATCGTGCCAGCGCTCAGCTCCTGGCATTACCCAGTAACACAGGGCAGCTCCATTCCTCACTGCTACCACCTCCTTTCGTTGTGTTTGATGAGTGGAAACTCATGATATCTCATCCATAGCCTTTATCTTTTAAGGTGAAGGTCCCACCTTCTCCTTGGTGTATCTTTCCACTGAATACCTGTTGCTTCACGTTCAAATCAACGCTGACTGCTGGTTGTGATTAGCTCTCTGCTGCTAGCAGGAGGTGTCCAATTTGCTCTGAGTATAATTAAACCAGGAACCCCCTTTCTGGCTCCCTTCGCTGTGGAAGTCAACAATTCCGGACCAGCCAGCGATCCCGGTACCACAGAATTGCAGTTTCAAACATTTACTCATGTGATGTTGGCGTTGTCGGCTGAGTCAGCATTTGCTGCCCGTCCCCAGCTGCCCCAGATCAATGGGCAGCACGGTGGCACAGTGGTCAGCACTGCTGCCTCACAGCGCCAGAGACCCGGGTTCAATTCCCGCCTCAGGCGACTGTCTGTATTGAGTTTGCACATTCTCCCCGTGTCTGCGTGGGTTTCCTCCGGGTGCTCCGGTCTCCTCCCACAGTCCAAAAATGTGCAGGTCAGGTGAATTGGCCATGGGAAATTGCCCGTAGTGTCAGGTGAAGGGATAAATGTAGGGGAATGGGTCTGGGTGGGTTGCTTTTCAGAGGGTCAGTGTGGACTTGTTGGGCCGAAGGGCCTGTTTCCACACTGTAAGTAATTTAATCTCATGAAAATAAAAGCAAAATCCAGCAGTCGCCAGAGATTTGAAATAAAAACAGAGTGCTGGAGAAACTCGGCAGGTCTGGCAGCACCTGCGGAGAGAGTAACAGCATTAATATTCCAAGTACGGTATCACCTTTTGGGAAACTATTCCCTTGAGAACATGGGGGTGAGCTGTAATGGGATGGTCCAGCGTTTATTGCCCGTCCCTAGTTGCCCCTTGAGGAGGTGGGGGTGAGCTGCCTTCTTGAACCGCTGCAGTCCATGTGCTATGTGTAGACCCACAATGCCCTTAGGGAGAGAAATCCAGGATTTTGACCCAGTGACACCGATGGAACGGTGATGTATTTCCAAGTCAGGATGGTGAGTGGCTTGGAGGGGAACCTGCAGGAGATGGTGTTCCCATGTATCTGCCGCCCTTGTCCTTCTAGATGGTAGTGGTCATGAATTTGAAAGGTAGTGTCTAAGGACCCTATACATAGGGGAAGGCAGTACTGTAGTTTTAATGTTAGTGGGCGATAAATCCAGACCCTCAGGTTAATATTCTGGGGATATGGGTTTGAATCCTATCATGGCAGAATTTTGAAACCGAAATTTGAATTCAATAAAAAGTCAGTTACTGTTAAAACCAACCTGGTTCACTGATGCCCTGTGGGGAAGGAAATCTACCATCTTTACCCACTCTGGCCTACATGTGACTCTAACAACGTGGTCAATTCATAATTGCCCTTTGGGCAATTAGGGATGGGCAATAAATGCTGGCCCACGAATCATGCCCACATTATGTTAATGAATGCAAAAGAAAAGGGTGCAGTGCAGATGGGAGTATGATGTGGGGAAATGTAAACTTGTTCATTTTGGCAAGAAGAACAGAAAGACAACATGTGATTTAACTGGAGAGCTGTGAGGTACAGAATAATGTAGACGTGCTGGTAGATGAACCACAGAATTGTTACATTGTAGAACGAAGATATTTGGCCCCATTACGTCTGTCTTGGCTTCTTGGTATTTTAATTAAAACCAATCACCTTCCTTTTCCCTGTAATCCAACAAATTGCTCTTATTTAAATAATTATCTGACTCCTTTCGAAAACCTGTCTCCATCACCCTTCCAGGCTGTGCATTCCAGAGCCTAACCACTCACTGGGTGAATAAGGATTTTCTCCCCTCACATTCCCTTCTGTTGCAAAACACTTCAAATCTGTTCCTCTGGTTTTCAATCCTTTTACCAGCATTTCAGTATCTCCCGACATACTCTGTTCAAACTCGCTCATTGTTTTGAGAACTTGTACAAAATTCCCTTTCATCCATTTCCTATCCAAGGAAAACAGTCCCAACTTCCTAAATCTATCCTCATAACCCAAGTTTCTTTTCCTTGGATTCATTGTTGTAAAACTTGTACCAAAGGGGTAGCACAGTGGCTCAGTGGTTAGTACTGCTGCCTCACAGCACCAGAGACCCGGGTTCAATTTCCCCCCTTGGGCAACTGTCTGTGTGGAGTTTGCACATTCTCCCCGTGTCTGCGTGGGTTTCCTCTGGGTGTTCCAGTTTCGTCCCATTACCCAAAGATGTGCAGGTCAAGCGAATTGGCGATGCTAAATTGCCCGTAGCATTAGGTGCATTAGTCAGGGGTGAATGTAGGGGAATAGATCTGGATGGGTTGCTCTTCAGAGGGTCAGTGTGGACTTGTTGGGCCGAAGGGCCTGTTTCCACACCGTAGGGAATCTAATCTAATCTAAATGGCTCCCGCACTCTCTCCAGAGCATTCATATCCTCCTCAGATACTCAGAACTATGTGCTGTACTCCAGCTGAGATCTAACCAGTATCCGATATCGGTTCAGCATAACACTGCCTGCTCTGGTACTCTGTGCCCCCGCTAATGAAGCTTAAATACTGGATTGCTTTATTAACAGCAATAACAACACAAAGAACAAAACGTTGGAATGCAAGTCACATGAAATGATTCAGAGGATAACTGGAATGGGTTTTGTTTATTGTGAAGGGGGATGGATATGAAAGTTTGCTTCAGGTTTCCACGGCGCAGTGATAATGTCACTGGTTGGCAAGGCAGAAACTCAAACCAATGCTTTAGGAACAAATTACTGCAGATGTTGGAACCTGTACTGAAAACACCAAATGCTGCAGACCACAGTGGGTCAGACAGCATCCACGTTGAGACAGCAAGCTAACGTTCAAGCCCAGGCGACTCTTCATCAGAACTCTGATGAAGAGTCATCTCGACTCGAAATGTTAGTTCGCTCTCTCTCTATGCTTGCCGCCTGACCCCCTGTGATCTCCAGCATTTGGTGTTTTCAATGTTCCGGGACAGTGTTCAAGTCCCGTCACTATACATCAAACTCTTAATAAAAACTAATCTCGGTAATGGTGACCTGGAAGCTACCTTTAAGGCAGGGGGGGAGATCTGTTCCTACCTGGTCTGGCCTACACGTAACTCCAGACTCACAGCAACGTGGTTGACTCATAAACTGCCCTCTGACACAGCCAACCGAACCACTTGTTTTAAGGGCAACAAGAGATGGGCAACAAATGTTGGCCTTGCCAGTGACACCCACATCCCATGAAAGAAAGAAATGAACAAGTTCATGTCAACATTCATGTTCCACTTGAGCCTTTTTACACCTAACTTTATCAGAATAACTCACTTATTCCCTCCTACCTCATATATTAATCCAGCTTCCCCTTAAATGCATCTACAATAGATCACTCCCATGTTGAGTCCTTAAGTTCCACCTTCTCACTGGCACATGATTGAGGAGATTTCTTTTGACTTCCCTATCCTAGGTTAATCACCTCAAGTTTAAATCACTAACCAATCGGGGTCCCACCGTCTCCCTGATGAACCATCTTGCTTAGCTTTTCACTTTTACCACTGACCAGAAACTGAACTGGACCAGCCACACAAACACATTGGCTGTGAAAGCAGGTCAGAGGCTGGGAATCCTGCAGCGAGTAACTCCCCTCCTGACTCCCCAAAGCCTGCCCACCATCTACAAGGCACAAGTCAGGAGTGTGACTTGCCTGGGTGAGTGCAGCTCCAACAACACTCAAGGAGGTCACCATCCAGGATAAAGCAACCTGCTTGATTGGCGCCACACCCACAAGAATCCATTCCCTCCACCTCCAACACTCAGTAACAGCAGTGTGTACCATCTACAGGATGCACTGCAGAAATTCACTAAAGACCCTCAGACAGCACCTTCCAACCTATGACCACTTCTGTCTAGAAAGACAAGGGCAGCAGGTACGTGGGAACACCACCCCCTGCAAGTTCACATCTGAGCCACTCACCATCCTGACTTGGAAAACCATCGCCATTCCTTCAGTGTTGCTGAGTCAAAAGCCTGGAATTCCCTCCCTAAGGGCATTGTGGGTCAACTCACAGCAGGTGGACTGCAGCGGTTGAAGAAGTCAGCTCACCCCCACCTTCTCAAAGGGGCAACAAGGGATGGGCAATAAATGCTGGACCAACCAACCCCCACTTCCAGTGAGTGAATTTTTAAAAAAACTCGCTGATTTATATATTGGTGAAGTTCAGTAGCTTGTTCTTGATACAGAACCAATATAAGGCACAGGTTGCAGGTGGGACTAGATTGGGTTGGGTTACCTGGTCGGTATGGATGGGTTGGACCGAAAGGTCTGTTTCCATGTTGTACATCTCTGTGACTCTATGACCCTACTGCACACTCTGGGTGTACAAGAATCCTTTTCTTCTGTGTGTACAAACATCCAATTAACAATAGTCAAAACATTGAGTTTAAAGGTGCCTGGACATTCTTTGTTGTTCTTTGCATTTCAAAAAATCCACTTGCGGTTGAATTGGATTGAATTTATTGTCCCGTGTACCGATGCACAGTGAAAAGTTTTGTCTTGCGAGCAATCCAGGCAGATCAGAGTTAAATAGCATCGATAAATAAATGGTAGGTAAACAGCGGCAAAAACAAAAACACAGGGACAGGCGAATGCCAAGAGTTTGAGAGTCCATTCGGTATTCTAACAACAGCAGGATAGTAACGGGCAGTGGTCGGGCTGTATCATTGATGAGTCAGAATCTTAACAGCATTGCTGGCCATCCACATTTGTCTTTCGGGGTGTGGTGCTAAGCCAGTGTTGTGAGGCTCTGCAGTTCATGTGGTGAAGTGGCTTGCTACAGTCTGCCAGTGTCTGAGCGGGTCAGCGTTCCATCTAGTTCAGCAGTAACTGTACTTCAAAAGTAATTTGTGGAATGGAATGTGCCTTGGGACATCTGGAGGACATCTTAGGAGATCATTATTTGAAGTTAGCGACTCTGGTTAGAGCTGGAGAATTCAGGCAGATGCTTTTAACATTAAACAAGTCAGTCCATTAGTAAACCACCAGAGTGACATTCCTTTTCTTACAGCACTTCATTGATATTTTATATTGCTCATCCAACATACACCAAACTTTCAGAAAATCGCAGGAACTTTTATTGAAATTACAATTTCCAGGGAAAAGCACTCAACTCACTCAGTCTTTGGTGTTACAAGTTAATCAGCGTTATCAAATCCAAACTCAGGAAAGATAAATTACTTTGAGAAGGTAATAATTTGGGGCACAGTGTCTGAGTAATTGGGGAGGTAATGACCCACATCTTCCAAGCAATTAAAAGCAAGGGACAGCTATCATTGTTGAACAGCCACTCCTGTCCACTCTGCCCTGCCTCGGTCTTGCTCAGCTCTCATTTCTGTGTTTGCTGAGCCCTAGGTTCCCTGGGCACAGAGTAGATCAGGACCCTTCCTCTCAACGCTGGGAGGTAAACCACAGGCTGCTGTACGACAGGGTTAAAGGTCGATTGGGAATGTAACATTGTGGATGAAAGAGTGAGGAGGGTGTAGGGTGATAAGATGTACAATGAGGATGTGAATGAGGGGGAGGGGAGGTGAGAGGGGATGAGGAGGGTGAGGGGTTGAGAAGCTGTGGGGGGAAGAGGGTGAAAGGGTGAGGGGTGTGAATGAGGGGGTGGGGAGGTGAGAGGGAGCGAAGGGGGTGAGGGATGTCAGCGAATGAGGGGTGAGAGGGTGAGGGGTTGAGGGAGTGAATGGGTGAGGGACATGAGTGTGTGCGTGTGTGTGGGGGTGGGGGAGGGGGGTAGGGTTGGGAGTGGGCCGGTTTCTTGAGCTGCGCTCAATTCAGGAGGATGTACTGAGGTTGGGTCAGGATGTAGTTGGGTCGTGTTGTGGGGTGGGGGGGTGAGATTTGGGGGGCATTATGGTTGGGGTCAGGAGGTGCAGTTGAGAGGGGTGGAGGGAATGCTTGGTTGAGTAGGGTAATCGGTGGAGGGGCAGGTAGTGTGATCAGTCTGACTGTAGGGGGATCATGTGATAGTAACCCAGGAGTTAGGCAAGGATCTTAGATGTAACATTGAGGGTAACTATTCAGGTAATGGCATTTCAACTTCCCACACACTCTGACTCAGAGTTGGAGACTTTCAGAGCTGGTGAGGTGCTCAGTCCATGTTAATGACACCCTCCAAAGAGGACAGTGTATTGGGACTTCCACAGGCTCCTGACACACCCCATGGCCCATTGTCCCAGGCTCCAACACCCCGGAAACTGGAGGCTTCAGGCCGACTGGTAGTGCGTCCTGCAGAAGACTTTGGACTAAAGCAGAAAGTACTGCTTGTATTTAGGGGTGTTTCTGGAAGTATTTGGGGCTAAGACTGGAAGTATGTGTGAAGTATGAAACAAGGTTAACCCTTTCGGTTGTCCAGTTCTGATGTAAGATGATCAGGACTCGTCATTGAAATAAAACAAAGAACTGCAGATGCTGGAAAGCTGAAACAAAAACAGAAACTGCTGGTGAATCTCAACAGGTCAGGCAGCATCTGTGGACAGAGAAACAGAACCACTAACTTGGCTTCTCTCCAGGGATGCTGTGTGACCTGTTGAGTTTTTAGAGTACCTGGTGTCTCTGGTTTAGATTTTCAGCATCTTTGGTGATTTGTTGTTCGACAGCTGACTTTACAGCGAGATTCCCAAAGGTCTGACCCATTGAGGTGGGGTATACCCTCATGTCTGAGTCTGCTGTACACTCACTGATAGGGATTGGTCAATGAGATTAGTAACTGACTCCATTACCATTGAGTCAAGTGACCAACAAGATGGAGGAAGACATCGAGTTGGCTTCTGTGCTGGAAATGATTCTCTGGGCTCTTGCTGTTTAGTAATTGCTATATTCTCCTGGTCACTAACATACTTAGAATCATCAAATTGTTCACACCCATTGGTGTAGTGCCATGGACATAAAAGACCATTCCAACATGTCTCACATGAGCACAAACAGTGAAATGTTGACAAGGTAAAAACAATGACTGCAGATGCTGAAAACCAAATACTGGATTAGTGGTGCTGGAAGAGCACAGCAATTCAGGCAGCATCCAACGAGCAGCTGCTCGTTGGATGCTGCCTGAACTGCTGTGCTCTTCCAGCACCACTAATCCAGTGAAATGTTGACACCTAGTCACACAGGGAGATATTCTGGCAGAAACCAGGAGTGTGGTCAAAGAGATTTGCTTTCAGGGTGGAGACAGGTGTCGAGAAAATTAAAGGATTGAAACTTGTGAACTTCCTATTCACATGAACAGAAGGGAATAAAACAACTTTGGTGATAAGCCGAAGGTAGATTCAAGACATTGGCTGGAAATGGAGTTAATAGTGATCTGTTGGTGCACGTGCATTTTGACCGAAACTACGGTGAGTACAGAGCCTTTAAAACACAAGGGAGGGGAGATTGTTTCGGACACCAATCAGGCTGGAGAGGGGCGGGCTTCCATGATCAGTGGGAGGCCAAACCCATCACTATGGTCAGCAACATTGGATCAGCGAGGTGCCAGCTACCAGACAGCTCCTGTCCACAGCTTTCTGACTTGGAGTGTGGGAATTTGATGCCGCAGCAGCTTAAAGGGTGGAAGCATCAGGAGTGAAAGGGAGAAGCTGCTAATGACGGGAGGTAAAACCACCACAGTGCCCGAAATACAGAATAATCAACTGTCCATCAATGCTTTGCACCATTTGTAGGTGTAAATAAGATGGTTGTGTTATGAAAACTAGCCCTAAAATCCCCTACAAATTCCCCTTTAAGTTGCACACAATCTTGACTTGGAAATATATCGGTGTTCCTTCAGTATTGCTGGGTGAAAACCCTGGAATTCCCTCCCTAAGGGCATTGTGAGTGTCTCGGCATCACAGGGGCAGCAGCGGTTGAAAAAGGTAGCTCACCACCACCTTCCCAAAAGCAACGAGGGACAGGAATCAAACATTGGCAGAGCTGGAGATGCTGACGGACTGAGGAAACGGGACCACCACAAAGTCTACACTAGAGCAGTGACCGAACTTCAAAACCACATCATTTCATCGAAAGTACTTTTAAATCTAACTTTTTTGTTTTTACCTCACGCCTTTGACTCAATGTGTGTCCGAAGCAACACGGGACTTTCCTGCATGGACAGACAGCGTTGGCTATTTTTCAGATGGCCTGACCAAAAGTCTATGTTTATCTAATGACAATGAGTGTTTCCCCATCTGATTATACACTTGCACTGTTAATGGTGTTAATTTCCATCGTTTGAGATGTGGAGATCAAAGTGAAATTCCAGCAGTGATTTGATGTAATCTACATTCACAACAGATGAAGTATTTATTCCACTCATTTTCTGATTGCGGAACCCTGGCTGTGTTTGTCTTAAAACACAGACTGCATTTTAAAAACATTCTCTGGCTGCCAAGTGTTTCGAGATGTTCTGAGGGTGTGATGAGCTATTGTGCAAATGCTCGATTTCTTCCCCACCCCCAGCACTCACTCAAAATTCCCCTTCCCGCTGCGTAAACAAAGATTTCAGTCCTTCACTCGTTCCCCATGTGACATCAGGATTTTGTAATACCTCCTTTTGTTAGTCTCCAATTGTAAGATTGTAAGAACTGCGAGGTCGAATAGATGTTTCCAAAAGACCGAAGATTCCTCATTGCCATTTCTATGTTTCCACCTCCGGGATATTAGAGTCATTGAGGTTTATAGCATAGAAAGAGGCCCTTCGGTCTATCGTGTCTATGCTACTGTCTACTTTAGGCCCATTTTACAGCTCTTGGCTCATTTGTTGTTTCAAGTGTTTATCTAAATACTTCATAGAATCCCTACACTGTGGGAGGAGGCCATTTGGCCCATCAAATCCACACTGACCCTCTGAAGAGCATCCCATTCAGAACCACTGCCTTAGCCTGTCCCCATAACCTAGTATTTCCCATGTACTGGATTAGTGGTGCTGGAAGAGCACAGCAGTTCAGGCAGCATCCAACGAGCAGCGAAATCGCTGCTCGTTGGATGCTGCCTGAACTGCTGTGCTCTTCCAGCACCACTAATCCAGTATTTGGTTTTCAGCATCTGCAGTCATTGTTTTTACCTAGTATTTCCCATGGTCAACCCACCCAGCCTGCACTTCCCTGGACACTATGGGCAGTCTAGCATGGCCAATCCACCTAACCTACATATCTTTGGACTGTGGGAGGAAACTGGAGCACTCGGAGGAAACCCACGCAGACACGGGGAGAATGTACAAACTCCACACAGACAGTCGCCCGAGGCTGGAATTGATTCCAGGTCCCTGTTGCTGTGAGGCAGCAGTTTTAACCACCGTGTCATCCCTCCTGAAATACTGTGATGGTTCCTGCCTCTGCCACTCCCTCAGATACCCTTTACTATGTGGGTGAAATATTTTTCTTTAAATCCAATCTAAAACTCCTTCCTCTTACCTGACCCCTATCGACCTAACAGCCCTCATCGTTGTGTCCACCTTAATCTGATACCCCCCCCCCCCCCAGCCTCCGCTGCTCCATGAAAAACAACCTCAGTCTCTGTAGTCCCTCTTTGTAGGTGAATCACTCCAGCCCAGATGATTTGAACAGGATGGGTCAAATTGGCAAATCGTGGGACACCAAACTGCTCTGTGGTTGTGGATTGAGTTGTAAGTCAGCCCGTTAGTTTTAAATACAATTAAGAGTCTGCATCACACCTTCCGACCAGGGTGTATTCTACTCTGGGAAGGCAAATAAGAGATAATTAAGGTTGTGGAAGGTTACATCAGTTTCACAGGGGACCCAGACTGCAAATTGCATCTGTTGATAGCTTATTATGCCAAAATATATAACAGACTTAACATGACCACTCATTGAAAGAGGCAAGAGAGACAAATCTGGTTTTCAGAAGAAATGGAACAAATTGCAGGGATCTCAATTTCAGAAGCAACAGAGGAATATGCTCCAGTTGAATACAATTTCCAAGAAGAATATTCTGTGCTCATTACAATTTTCACAGGAGATTTGCATATGGACATTGCAGTGAATACACAGCAAAATCTTACCAGAGGGAATAAAGACTGAGTGTATCTCATGGTGAGCTCGAGCAGGGAAAACTACACTCAGTTCGAGAAGTAGGGGTTCATGATCTAGAAATTTCCGACACAAAATTCAGCAAACATTCTCACCGCATGCTGGAATTCTCCAATTTTATTTCTCTGGGAGAAAGTGAGGGCTGCAGATGCTAGGGGTCAGAGTCGAGAGTGTGGTGCTGGAAAAGCACAGCAGGTCAGGCAGCATCTGAGGAGCAGGAGAATCGATGAAGGGTTTATGCCTAAAATGTCAATTCTCCTGATCCTCGGATACTGCCTAAGCACCACACTCTTGAATTTTATTTCTCTATCCTAATGTGAATCTTTTGAATGTGAGTGCTGACTTCCTCTTAATTGGGAGAAAGTGAGGACAGCAGATGCTGGAGATCAGAGTCGGGAGAGTGGTGCTGGAAAAGCACAGCAGGTCAGGCAGCATTTGAGGAGCAGGAGAATTGACCTTTTGGGCATGAGCCCTTCATCAGCTTTCCTGATTGTGACCAGTTTGCATTAGTGCTCCCCTTGTGCGGGTCAAGCCAACACATCAATCACCCATTGCACGCAAACATTCTTTAACACCTTCCTTTCTGCTTCTAAACTCATCCTGAGTTTGTTGTTCCACAAACCAGTGGAACCTTCAGGCCATGTGGCCCAACTAATCCATGCCAGCCACAAGGCTCATGGAGTCATACAGCATAGAAATAGACCCTTCGGCCCAACTTGTCTGGACCGACCAGGTTTCCTAATCTGAACTAGTCCCATTTGGCCCATATCCTTCTAAACCTTTCCTATCCATGCACCTGTCCAAATGTCTTTTGGAAGTTTTAACTCTACCTGCATCTATCACCCTCTGAGTGAAAAGGTGACCCCTCAGGTCCCTTTTATATCTTTCCACTCTCACCTCACAATCATGTCCTCTGGTTTTGGACTTCTCAGCCCTGGGGAAAAAACCTTATCCATGCCCATCATGATTTTATAAGGACCTCTATAAGGCCAAACTCAGCCTCCCACACTCCAGGGTAAAAGGTTGTCAGCCTATCTAGTCTCTCCTTATAACCCAAACCCTCCAGTCTCGGTAACACCTTTCTCAACCTGGTCCTTTTAATCCTGTTCTGCCAACACTTTGATTCATTGCTTCTTTATTCCTTGATTCCAGCTGCCCCACCAAATGCATCAGCTCGACTTTCTCTGTCATTGTTAATTCCTTCAGAATCTGAGAATCCAACAGCACGGGAAGAGGCTCCATCAGTCAGTGCCTTTGCTGGCTGCTTGAAAGGTCAGTTGGTCACCTGGTAGTACTAGACAGAGTTTGCATTATGACTGAAAAGAGAGGTATGTTGCTGGAGCTTTCGCCCTCGCACTCATCAGGACACATGCAAGAACACCAAATTCCAAACAATCACAATGATTGATACTACAGGAGAGAAGGCTACTGATTGGTTGGCAAGTTGGCTCTGATTGGTCTGAGGCATTACCATGGCAAAAAGCAATGCGACTAGCTCAATTTAGGAAAGCTGGTTGGCATGGATGAGTTGGGCCGAAGGGCCTGTTTACGTGCTGCATGACTCGATGACTCTAACCATCGATTCGCTAAGCTCCCTGATCATTCCGAGGACTCTCCAATTAGCTGACTCCTCTTGCTCTTTCCACACAGTCTTGCAAATGCTTCCTTTTAATTATTGATCCAATTTCATTTTGGAAATTACTATTGAATCTGCATCAGTCATCCTTTCAGGCAGCCTGATCCAAATCGTGACAAATTACCTCTGTCTCTGTTGCAACATTCTTCAATTAACCCGTCCTCACGTTGCTGTCTTTTTTTTATTCTGTCAAACTTTTTCAGAATTTTGGAGAAAGATCTCAAACTCCCTTTAACTCTCTCCACTGCGGTGGGAATACCTTCGATATGTGCTTCCTCATTGTCTTTACCAGGCTATACAGAACTCTTCACTGCTTTGCCTGGGATGGCAGGACTGAAGTATGAAGGGAGAGTGGATCAGTTAGGATTGTATTCACAGGAGTTTAGAATAATGAAGGAGGATCTCACAAAACCTGTAAAATTCTAACAGGACTGGGCAGGGTAGATGCAGGAAGGATGTTCCTGATGACAGAGGAGTCCAGAACCACGGGTCACACTCTAAGGATACAGGGTGGTCACTGGGACTGAGATGAGGAGAAATGTCTTCACCCAGAGAGTGGGGAGCCTGGGGAATTCTCTGCCACAGAAAGCTGTTGAGGCCAAAGCATTGAATGTTTTTGAGAAGGAGTTAGATACAGTTCTTAGGGCCAAAGGGATGAAAGGGTATGGGGGAGAGAGCAGGAACAGGGGACTGAGCCAGATGATCAGCAATGAAGGCAATAACATAAAGCTCTGGGGACCTGGGTTTGAATCCAGTCATTGGCAGATGGTGGAATGTAAATTCAATAAAAATCTGGAATTAAGAGTCTAATGATCATGTGAATCTATTGCCAATTGTCAGAAAAATCCCATCTGGGTCACTAATGCCCTTCAGGGAAGGAAACCGCCATCCTTACCTGATCTGGCCTACATGTGACTCCAGACCCACAGCAATGGGATTGATTTGGCTGTTCTCTGGGTTGGGCAACAAAACTGCTGGCCTAATCAGTGACACCCTCACCCTGTGAATGAAGAAGAATGAAGGGCTGAATCGCCTACCCGTGCTCTCATTGCCTTTGTTTTTATGCTTGACTCACTCTGACTCTCTATACATTTCTGCCTGACTGCGTGTGCTTGGATGAAAGCCTAAATTCAGCACAGCTTCCATCAAAGAGACGTCCAAGAATGGAGACCCAGTCTCTCTCCCTGGCCCCTTGCATAATCTCCTTTTGGTCAGGTCTGTCAATCAGACACTGGTCACGAAGGTGGCAACCACCTGGATTGAGGTAAGTTGCTTCATGCCCTCTGGTTAAATCCATCGATGCATCTAGGTAAACTTGTGATTGGCTGCCCACATGGTTCTCAGGAATACTGTTTCAAAAGAACAGAGCCAAGGATTGGCATTTCACTGTCAGCTTCAGATTTATCCAGCCTTTTGTGTAACAGTAATGAGCTACACATGCATATTAATGCACCCACCGAATCGGCTGGCTGTGTATATTCTCTGCAGCTTTGATGGAAAGCCTGCCAGGAGCATTTATATCTCTGCCAGAATACAACATGCTCCCCCCCCCCCCCCCCCCCCCCCCCACTCCCCACCCTCAAAGAGACCAGAACAAAATGATAAACTGTGGAGAAAAATCAAACTCCTCCTTCAGTTCCCACTCGCACCTTATCAAATTCTTTCTGCAAATCCAAATAAACCGCTGCCTTCCTTTGTCTACCAGCTTACTGACTTCCTTAGAGAATTAAACCGAATTCGTCAAGCATGAACTACCCTTTACAAATCCACGCTGACTGTCCTGATTAGCCCGCATCTATCAAAGTGTTGACTTATATTATCTCGTGATTATCCCCAGCAATTCTGCGCCTGACAAGTTGAGACTTGCTGCTCCTAGATACCCAGCTTACTTGCACCTACCCTTTCTACAATGTTGTAACATCCCACTCCCTCCAGCCCTGTGGGAGAAACCATCCTGGAAAAGCCCAGGTAGCTTCATCGCTAACCCCACGCATCCCCCACTTCAGGGTTAGGGCGAGGGTGAGGGAAGGATAGCGCTGTCAACTCAGAACTGGACAGTTCTGAGTCTGCACACTCCAGAGACGTGAGCACAGAATCCAGGCTGACACACTCCAGTGTGGTCCTGAGGGAGTGCCACACTGTCAAAGATGTCATCTATGAGTTTATTGGAGGGCCCATCTGCTCTCCTGAGTGAAGGTAGAAGATTCCTTGGATATGATTTTAAAAGGTAGGAGACTGGTTACTTTGTTTAACTTCACAGAATGCGGGCAGCGCTGGTTAGGCAGCATTTATTGCCCATCCCTAATTACCCAGAGGAGCCAACTACATTGCTGTGGGTCTGGAGTCACATGTAGACCAGACAGTTTAAAGATGGCAGTTTCCTTTCCTGTAGGACATTAGTGAAGCAGATGGGCATTTCCAACAACGGCAATTGATTCATTGTCATCATTAGACTCTTTTAATTTTTTTCACTGAATTTAAATTCCATCATCTGCTGTGGCAGGATTTGAACCCAGGTCCCTCCAACATTCCCTGGCTGCTTGGATTAACAGTCCAGTGATAATATCACTCTTTGACCATATTTTTTGGCTTTATCAACTGATGTAGCTGGAAAGGAGAGAGTGAGGATTGCAGATGCTGGAGATCAGAGTCTAAACATGTGATGCTGGAAAAGCTCAGCAGGTCAGGCAGCATCTGAGGAGCAGGGGAGTCGA
Source organism: Chiloscyllium punctatum (assembly GCF_047496795.1). Taxonomy (NCBI): domain Eukaryota; kingdom Metazoa; phylum Chordata; class Chondrichthyes; order Orectolobiformes; family Hemiscylliidae; genus Chiloscyllium; species Chiloscyllium punctatum. The sequence continues at coordinate 97,911,460 of NC_092756.1, read as the reverse complement.
GGTTTCGAGCATAAACTCTTCAGATTTAGTTCATACCACATCTGCAAAGTGCCTTGAGATTGTTTTTGTTATGTTAAAAATTCTGTGTAAATGTAAACTGCCTTTCTTAAAAAGTTCCATTGCAATGTAAAATCATTTCGAGATAACTATGTGGCAAGGGAGGTCATTTAAATTCAATGCATGGAGAGGGATGCAATGTTAAGTTTGAGAGAATATCTGTTCGAGTTGTAAAATTTCTATGGAGTCAAGGCAGTGAAGGAACTGGAGAAAGCAAAAGTTCACCAGCTGTGTGAGAAGATATTTCAGCCAAGGTACGGGTGTAATGTCTAAGCAGATAATAACTCTGGGTAATGCAGCAGGATATTAATGAGCTACTGTGTGCACTCAGGAACCTACTCTCTCTTACTGAAGAGTTCTAAGAGGCCTGATGAAGTTAAATTCAGTGCCCTGAAGGTGACAAGTTAAAACTCGATGACTTCAGGAAATTGCAAACGTCATAAAAGTGATTGTACGCCAGCAATGAACTGACTATAAAGAGCTCTTGTTAAACATTACTTCAGGAGAACAGGAGACAGCATTCAAAGTCAGCCGAGTGCACCAAACATGCTAGTCTGGAGTCAACTATAATTACTGCTCATATTAGAACAGGTCTGAGAGACTCTTGTTCACCCACGATTAAAGCTTTGTTTAACTGAATTCACATGGACTTTGATTAATAAATTAATACATCGCACTGACATCTTAGGAGTACATTAGAATCCAAACCCGATAGTTAAAGAGGCAGGGGTGATATTAAGGCATTTTCTTCAATGTACAGGGAGAAGGTAATCTGTGGCATGCATTTGAGTGGCGCAGATATTATGGTGACCGTCAAGTGCTCAAAATTCCTGAGTGTGTGCTGCAGTACTTAAATCCATGGTGAAAATAGAGTAAAGATATAGTGCCAGTGATTGAGACCTCAGCATTACTAGCATTCTTCAAAAGATTCAATAGGATACTAATTCATCACATCTCAGTTGAAATAGTTGGGATTTTGTGACAATATAATCAATGCTTTTGTAAAAGCAATGCAAGAGCAGTATTTGTATCTTCTGAACGTTTCATCCTCCGCAGCGTTGCATCAATCAAACCTTTTATCAAAGTTGCTTTTCCGCATAACCTCCCCATCCATTTAAGTAAAATTCCAATAAACTGAGGGCACCTAATGTTGGTTGTAAATCTGCGCAGATGTGTCAATGGAGACATTGTGTCATCCTGGTTTACATATAAATTTAAGAATCTGCAAGCTATAAAGATAATTAGCAGATTTTCCCAATTCGATGATCCTAAGCAGAAAGTGCAAATCAATTCCCATTAGAGAAGGTAATGACACAGATATTGAGTATATGCTATCACATCAAGAGGAATGCCAATAATCCTTACTGCCTCTGATGACACCACACTCTTCAAGGTGAACTGTGAGAAAAAATGATTTGGAGATGCCGCTGTTGGACTGGGGTCTACTATCACCTGATGAAGGAGCGTCGCTCTGAAAGCTAGTGTGCTTCCAATTAAACCTGTGTGATTGTTAACTGTGAGAGAAAATATAGTCAGGTAAAGATCAGCAAGTCCTGCAGTCCTATTTCGTCCTGTAATAGTCCTGTATAGCATGAGTCTAATCCCTTGAGTCTAGAGGGTTGGAGGATCATCTGTTTGAAGTATTGAAAACATTAAAGTAATTTAGTTGGATGAAGCTGTGGATATACTGGGCAGCACGGTGGCTCAGCGGTTAGCTCACAGCACCAGGGACCCAGGTTCAATTCCAGTCTCGGGCCACCGTCTGTGTGGAGTTTGCACATTCTCCCAGTGTCTGCGTGGGTTTCCTCTGGGTGCTCAGGTTTCCTCCCACAGTCCAAAGGTGTGCAGGTTAGAGTGGATTGGCTGTGCTAAATTGCCTATAGTGAATTATGTGCATTAGTCAGGCGTAAATGTAGGGGAGAGGGAATGGGATTTGAGTGGGTTGCTTTTCGGAGGGTCGGTGTGGACTTGTTGGGCCCAAGGGCCTGTTTCCACATTGTAGGAAATCTAATCTAATCTACTATTTCCTCGGTGCAGGAATTAATTTGAAAGAAGTGCTACACCAATTAGGAGGGATAAAAGGAACCAATGTTCACTAAAGGACAGTGAGAACCACCCTCCTAATGGGCTCTGAATGTTGGAACACAACTCGAGATTCCAGGACTGGGTTAGATAGATCAATTCTGAAGAAGAGTCACTGGACCTGAAACACTAACTTTATTTTCTCTCTACAGGTGATGTCAGACCTGATGAGCTTTTTTTCCTAGCAATGTCTGCTTTTATTCGGGTAGATTTTTATTGGGTGTTAAGCAGCATCGAGCAAAATTGGAGAATGAAGTATGAATCAGCAACAGTCTGAGGGCCAGAATGGTCCACTCCTCTCCCTAATAGTTCTGCGTAAAATTGAAGTTTCCTATCCTAGAAAACCATTTCTGACATCTCACCTGGACTCCAAGGATCCCGAAGATTATGAAGAAAGCACAGCAAATGAGGACAATGTTCCCGATGGGCTTCAGCGAGGAAATGAGAGTTTCAACAACCAATTTCAAGCCTGGAGCTCGGCTGATGACCCTAGGGGACAAGAGAGTGAGGAAATGCAGCAAGATAAGTAGACAATATATAACCACCTGCAACATTTCTTCAGGATGAAAATGATGCTCTTTAGTTGACCCTTGAAGACCTGAATTCTTAGCTGTCTTCTATGTGGTCAAAGGAAGAATGATAACAAGACTTTGTTCAGATAAATAGAGAGACTAATTATCCATTTGATGCTGAGTGCGAGAAATCTCTCTGTGCTTTACAGATCACAGAGTGACATGAGCACTTCCCGAGTCATACATAACTGGAGGAGCTTTGAAAAGATTTCTAGCTCAGGTTGAGGTTCTGGATGTAGGTTTGCTCATTGAGCTGGAATGTTCATTTTCATACATTTCGTCACCATACTAGGGAGCATCATCAGTGAGCCTCTGGATGAACCACTTAGTGGTATGGCCCGCTTTTTATTTAAAACATAAACACACAAATAATGATAATGTTACCTAGTATGGTGACGAAACATCTGAAAATGAACCTTGCAGCTCAGTGAGCAAACTTACATCCATAACTGGAGGAGTTGGAACCTTATGTCTGATGGAACTGAAGGCCACAAGGAGAATTGTTAAACCTGTTGAAAATTATAAGGATGTTTGATAAACCCCAAAAAACATTCAGCACAGCAGGCGGCCATTCGACCCAACTAGTCTGTGATGGTAGATAAGGAATATCCGTTTCGTGAAGGAGGTTGAAGGAATGTATTGAGAGTTGATGACCAGTGGACACGGATTTGAGGTGACTGCCAAAGAATCTTGGATGACATTTTCTTTACAAGTAATAGGAACAGGAGAAGGCCATTCAGCCCATTGAGCCTGCTCCACCATTCAATTCAACTGTATGACTTAATTTATCAGCAAGACCACTGGAAACTGAAGACTGATCCCCAGCTCTTCACTCCTTCCATTACATCTACCTTTCCAATTATAAGACCATAACACATAGGAGCAAAAATTAGGCCATTCAGCCCATCAAGTCTGTTCCACTATTCAATCATGGTTGAGGCTCATTCCTGATGAAGGGCTTTTGCCCAAAACGTTGATTTTCCTGCTCCTCGGATGCTGCCTGATGTCCTGTGCTTTTCCAGCGCCACTCTAATCTAGACTCTGATCTCCAGCATTTTCAGTCCTCACTTTTGCCTGATAAGTTTCTTAACCCCATTCTCCCGCTTTCTCCCCGTAACCCTTGATCTCTTATCATCCTATTATCCACCTCAAATATACTTTTCCCACATTATCTCCACATGCCTTGATGTCTCCAGAAATCTCAAAATTTCTGGCTTAAACCTGCTCAATGTTTGAGCTTCCTCAGCCCCTTTGGGGGCGGGGGGGGGGGGAGAGGGGTGGTTGTGATTTCTGAAGGTTCACCACCTCAATCTCAGCTCATTCTTAAATGGCCTTATCCCTTATCGTGAGACTGTGCCCCCTGGTTTTACACTGATTATAATGAGCTGGAGTGCACAACTACAGGCAGAGCAGACAGATTCAAGAGGAACTTTCAAAAGGGGACTGAGTAAACACTTAAACAGAGCACTATCCGCTGCCCAACTCTCTCCCTACCAACCCCAAGCAAGCGGCATCAAAACCAGTCATAGAGAGGTGAGAGTGTGTCTGAGACCTTACCTTCCCTCCTGCTCCCAACCTGCCCATCCTTTGGCTAAACATTTGTGAGGGGTAGTTTGTGTTTGACTGTTGTGATCCTGGTCAATGTCAACACTTTGGGGTCACATATTCAGACAAGGGTCACTGGTCTCGGGAGTCTTACCCAGGAAAGGCTCATTGTCCTCAGTCTGAGCAGGAGAGGGGGAGACCACATTTAGATTATTGTGTGCAGTTTTGGACCCCATATCTCAGGAAGGATGGACTGGCCTTGGAGCATGTTCAGGGGAGGTTCATCAGAATGGTCCCAGGAATGAAAAGCCTAACATATGAGGAACATTTGAGGACTCTGGGTTTATGCGCACCGGAGTTTAGAAGGATCGGAGGGATCTAATTGAAACTTACAGGATACTGAATGGCCTGGACAGAGTAGATGTTGGGAAGATGTTTCCATAGGTAGGAGAGACTCGGGCCAGAGGGCACAGTCTTAGAGTAAAGGGAAGAGGTTCTTCAGCCAGAGCGTGGTGAATCTATGGAATTCACTGCCACAGGAGGCTGTGGAAGCCAGGCCATTGAGTATATTTAAGACTGAGATAGATAGGTGCTTGAGTATCAAGGGGTCAAGGGTTACGGGGAGAAAGCGGGAGAATGGGGTTAAGAAACTTATCAGGCAAAAGTGAGGACTGAAAATGCTGGAGATCAGAGTCTAGATTAGAGTGGCGCTGGAAAAGCACAGTACGTCAGGCAGCATCCGAGGAGCAGGAAAATCAACGTTTCGGGCAAAAGCCCTTCATCAGGAATGAGCCTCAACCATGATTGAATAGTGGAACAGACTTGATGGGCTGAATGGCCTAATTTTTGCTCCTATGTGTTATGGTCTTATAATTGGAAAGGTAGATGTAACGGAAGGAGTGAAGAGCTGGGGATCAGTCTTCAGTTTCCAGTGGTCTTGCTGATAAATTAAGTCATACAGTTTTGAGGGGAAAACGTCATACCTCACAACTTGTAGACAGCAGCAAAAAAAAACCAAAGCATTAAAGGTGCAACACCCTCACACAATGATGATCCTTCCTTTCCAGTAATGAGAAGGTCTTACCTGAGGGGCCGTAGTGTCCTGAGGAGCCTTAGCACTCGGAGGACACCCAAAATCTTCGCCCCACCTGCTGATGCCAATGACACGACGATGTCAATAAGCGACACGAAGACCAGGAAGCCATCCAGAATGTTCCAGCTACTCCTCAGGTAGGCTTGGTCGCCAATGTAAAACCCTAGAGACACAACCTGGGAGGGGCAAAGGGCAAGCATCACATGGTGCAGAGAACCTCCGGTGGGGGGATTAAATCACGATGACCTCTGACAGGAAATAGTTTTGATTAGAATAATTACAGTGTGGAAACAAGTCCACACCAACCCTCCGAAGAGCAACCCACCCAGACACATTTTCCAACATTTACCCCTTCACCTAACACTATGGACAATTTCCTATGGCCAATTCACCTAACTTGCACATTTTTGGACTGTGGGAGGAAACCCACGCAGACACGGGGAGAATGTACGTACTCCACACAGTCAGTTGCCTGTGACGGGAATTGAACCCGGGTCTCTGGCGCTGTGAGGCAGCAGTGCTAACCACTGTGCCATCCGTGACGGTCATTGGAACATCTGCCCTCTCCAGCAGGAAGTGTCAAAGATCCCAGCACCATAACTGATAGCACTGCAGGGAGCTATCCCCAGACTCACTGCCCATGACTTACATCACATCATTTTTAATAATCATTCGAAGGTAACCTGGTAACTGATAACCTGCAAAGGTATTTATAACTATAGAGTCAGACAGCACAGAAACAGGCCCTTCGGCCCAATCAGTCCATGCTGACCATAATCCCAAACTAAACTAGTCCCACCTGCCTGTGCTAGGCCCATATCCCTCCAAACCTTTCCTACTTGTGAACAATCACAATCTCACAGAATCCAAAGTGGTTTTTTTTGCCTCTATAAACCAACTGCTGTGAATCATTTTAATTTTGTGGAGATAACAGAGCTGACAAGTCTAGTAACCCATCTTCAGAACTGATCACAAAATGTTAACTCAGCTTTCTCTCTCTTCACAAATGCTGCCAGACCCACTGAGTTTCTCCAGCAATTTCTGCTTTTGCTTGTTCAAGTCCTGGGGCCAATATCTATTCTCACCAAAGAAAATGTTTTCCACTACTTTTGTGGGATATTGCTGTGCATAGTTTACATCCTTTTCTACACTATGATCGTGACGATGCATTCAACAACTGGGAAGTCTGGAGTTTGTGAGAGGTCCAACATAAATGCAATTTCTTTCTTTTCAAAACTAGCACAAACATAGAATTGCCTGATGAATTAACTCCACATTCTCCGTGCCAGGCACAAAGATCAGACACATCAAGATGTGAAGCATTGCAACAGAAATGTCACAGACCAAACTCCAGGCTACTGGAAGAAAACTGTGCATTTCTATAACACCTTTCATGAGCTCAGGACTTCCCAAAGTGCTTTGCAGCCAAAGAAGCACTTCCTTTGAATTCTGGCCATTGTTGTAATAAAGGAAATGCTGGAACCAATTCACAGATAGGAAGCTGCCCCAGACAACTACATGGTAATGTGTCCGACTATCTGCTTCAGTGAAGGGGTCCAGGACACAAGGGAGAGACTTGTCTTCACAATAGCACCACAGGCGGGGTAGGGGGTAGAGTAGAGAGTGGGTGTGGGTGGTGGGAAGTGGTATAGGGGGATGGTGGGTGGAGTGGGGATAGGGTCGGGGGTAGATTTTAGGGTGGAGTGGAGGGGATGTTGGGTGGAGTGGGGGTGGGGTTGGGGGTGGAGTGGGGGTGGGGTTGTGAGTGGGATGTCCAGGCTGGATTGGGGGGGTGGAGTAAGGATGGTGTTGGTGGTGGATTTTGGGGTGGTGTAGGGGGATGGTGGGTGGAGTGGGGGTGAGGTTGGTGGTCGAGTGGGGGTGGGGTTGTGGGTGGGATGTCCAGGCTGGATTGGGGGATGGAGTGCAAATGGGTAGGGGGTGGGTTTTGGGTGGACTGGGGGTGCGATTGGGGGTGAAGGGTTGGGTGGATGTTACAGGGGGTATGAAATCCTTTGTGAAGCTCATGCAGAGACCAATCTACTTTGAAAAAAGCTTCTTAATTTCTCCACAAAGAGCTAGCTGCCTCTCTCAGAAACCCGCAGGCCCTCTTGTTTTTAAGACTATTAGACATAGGAACAGATGGCCATTCAGCCCATCGAGTCGACCTCACCATTCTATCATGGCTGATAAGTTTCTCAACCCCATTTTCCCACTTTCTCCCCATAACTCTTGATCCCCTAATACTCAGAAACCTATCGATCTCAATCTTAAATATACTCAATGACCCGGCCTCCACATCCTTCTGTGGCAATGAATTCCACAGATTCCCCACTCTCTGGCTTATCTCCATTCTAAAGGGCGGTACGGTGGCACAGTGGTTAGCACTGCTGCCTCACAGCGCCAAAGACCTGGGTTCAATTCCCGCCTCAGGCGACTGACTGTGTGGAGTTTGCACATTCTCCCCGTGTCTGTGTGGGTTTCCTCCGGGTGCTCCGGTTTCCTCCCACAGTCCAAAGATGTAAGGTGAATTGGCCATGCTAAATTGCCTGTAGTGTTAGGTAAGAGGTAAATGCAGGGGTATGGGTGGGTTGCGGTTCGGCGGGGCGGTGTGGACTTGTTGGGCCGAAGGGCCTGTTTCCACACTGTAGTAATCTAATCTAATCTATAAGGTCTTCCCTTTACTCTAAGGCTGTACCCTTGGGTCCTAGTCTCTCCTACCAATAGAAACATCTTCCCAATATCTACTCTGTCCAGACCATTCAGTATTCTGTATGTTTCGATTAGAATCCCCCCTCCCCAAAACCCCCTATTCCTTCTAAACTCCAATCCACTCTGACTCTTCAGCATCTGGTTTCTTTATTACTTTCAAATCCAAAGTCCAATCACACTAACCAAATCAGATGATCACGGAGTGGCGAGTGGGAGTGTTGGGGAGGAGGAGGAGGGTGCAGGGAGAGGCTGTGAGGAGGTAGTGAGGGAGTGGGCAGGGTTATTATGTTGAAGGATGGCACATTCCTGACATCCTGATGGCAGGTGAACTCTCCAGTGTCTTGTGTAATCTGCATTCACCCAGAAAGCACTGTCAATACCCCACTTCGAGCCACATTCCATCTGCTCCCACTCTCCACAACAGTTCACACTGTCACATTGCCCTCTGTTCCATTCCTTGTGGATCAATGTTCAAATTGGGGGATTTGACTCCAGTCGAAGAGGGTGGGGGGGGGGGGGGGGGGGTCTCACCATCTCAAACCCTTCCACGGCCACATTCATCCAGCTGCAGGACCTGTTACCAAAAAAAAAATCCCATTCCTCTCGAGAACCTCTTACCTTCAGGGTCATCTCTGCCACAAAGATAGCTGTGAAGAAATAATTGGAAACGCTGAGGAAGATCCTTTCCTGAAAAAAACAAAGCACAGATCATATAAGGTTTAGGAAGATCACAAAGTGACCACCTTGAGTTCCTCGTTATTAGTGACTGACTGGCTATGGAAAACAGAAAATAGCTTTCGACTGTAGAATTAGATAACTATTTATATCAATTACTCCCAGTCACAAACGTTGTCAAATCAATGCACTGGAGGGAATGTGGTGATAACTGACCAGATAAATTGTTTATTGTGATAGTGATGATTAGATCTGTGTTGAATGGGCCAGCCAGTCTTCAGCCAATTCGATTCACTTCCTGTGATGTCACAAAATGGTTGAAGACACTGAATACGATAAAGGTTACGGGCCCCAACTACATTCCAGTAACAGTACTGAAGACTTGTGCTCCCAAACATGCTGCTGCCCTAGCCAAGCTGATCCAGGACAGTTACAAAACGGACATCTACCTGACAACGTGGAAAATTGCCCAGACATGTCCTGCACACAAAAAGAAGGACAAATCCAACCTGGCCAATTACCGCCCTATCAATCTACTCTCCATCATCAGTAAAGTGACGGAAGGGGTCATCAACAGTGGTATCACACAGCACCTGCTCAGTGATGCCCATTTGGGTTTGGCCAGGGTCACTCAGCTCCTGACCTCATTACAGGCTTGGTTCAAATCTGGACTAAAGAGCTGGATTCCAGAGGGAAGGGCAGAGGGACAGCCTTGACATCAAGGCTGCATTCGACAGCATTAATGGGCCTGAGCAAAACTGCAGTCAATGGGTATGGGGGGAAAAACTCTCCGCTGGGTTGGCGTCAGGTGTGACCTGACACACAGGAAGATGGTTGTGGCTGTTGGAGGTCTGTCATCTCAGCTCCAGGCCATCTCTGCAGGAGTCCCTCAGGGGAGTGTCCTTGGCCCAACCATCTTCAGCTGTTTCATCAATGACTTTCCCTCCATCAGAAGCTCAGAAGTGGGGATGTTCACTCATGGTAGCACATAACTCCTCAGATACTGAAGGAGTCTGTGATCAATGCAAGATCTGGATGATATCCAGGTTTGGATAATAAATGCCAAGTATCATTCACACCACACAACTGTCAGGCAACGACCATCTCCATCAAAGGAGAATCTAATCACTTGTCCCACACTTCAATTACATTACCATAATTGAATCTCCCACAATTAACATCCTGGGCGTTACCATTGACCAGAAACTGAACCCAACCAGCCGTATAAATATAGTGGCTCCAAGAGCAGCCCAGAGTTTGGAAATTTCATAGTGAGTAACTCATCTCCTGACTCCCAAAGCCTATTCACCATCTACAAGGCACAAGTCAAAAGTGTAATGGAATACTCCACACTTGCCTGAACCAATGCAACTCCACTAACACTCAAGAATATTGGCACAATCTGGGATAAAGCAGCTCTTTTGGTTGGCACTCCATCTACCTTCTTCTTCATCCACTCCCTCCACCACTGACGCTCAGTAGCAGCAGTGTGTATGATCTACAAGCTGCATTGCAAAACCTCATCAAGACTCCCTCAGACAGCACCTTCCCAAACCGATGACAACTTCCATCTGGAAGGACAAGAGCAGCAGATACAAGTTCCCCTGTGAGCCACTCACCATCCTGACTTGGAAATATATTGCAGTCACTTCACTGTCGCTGGGTCAAAATCCTGGAATTCCCTCCCTAAGGGCATTGTGGGTCAACCCACAGCACATGGACTGCAGTGGTTCAAGAAGGCAGCTCACCCCCACCTTCTCAAGGGGCAACTAGGGATGGGCAATAAATGCTGTGCCCAGCCAAAGATGACTACCTCCCACGAATGAATGAAACACAAAATCAACCGATATCCCCAAACAGAGAATCTGATCATTATCACAGCGCCATGCGTGGGAGCTTGCTGTGCGTTATCCTACATGGTGTCAATTGGAAAAGCTCCCTGCTTTGGAATTTGCGGAGGTCATGAATTGTATCGGAGAAAAGTCAAGGCTTGCTTTTCTGGTTTCATGGATGGCGAAGTGAAAGTTGAAAATTCACTCACTGTGCTTCCCTGGTCAATCTCAGGCCGCTCCAAAGCCACCGTGATGCAGTTCAGGAAAATAAAGGCCAGAACGACATAATCAAAGAGCTTGTGGGCAATGATCATTTGACACATCAGGCGGAACCTAGTCAGATCAGAGAAGACAGAATTGGAACAGACACTTAACTGGCAAAGAATACTCAGGGTATCGAGGCTAATGGGCACAGGGGCATTGGCATCCCAACCTCTGCGGACATGCACTCACCCAGTTTGAGAAAGAGCTAACATCCTGCAGCAATGGCACAGGAGGATCCACTTGGATCCAAGCTCAGACCAGCAAGTGACTGAGATACACACGGTCTCGAAGGGATAGGAGCGTCCATGTTTTTCGGCAGGCTGTTGTCAGAAATGGTAAGTTTTCATGGTTTTAATAAAGTCATCCAAGTTCACTGGACAGGTGAACAATAAACAAAGGAAGGCCAGTCGGCCCTCCGAGCCTACCCCACCATTCAATAAGAGCGTGGGTGATCTGATTAGAACCCCAACTCTACATTCCTGCATATCCACCAAAAATCTTTCATCCCCTTGAAAATCAAGAATCTATTGTCCTCGGCCTTCTGGATCTACTGTCTATTGAGGAAGGGAACTCCAAAGGCTCTCAATCCTCTGAGAGAACATTTTCTCTTTCCTCATCTCTGTCTGAAATGGGTAAGCCACTATTTTTAAGCAGTGACCTCTGCTTCTAGATTCTCCCACAAGAGGAAACATCCTTTCCACATCCACCCAGTCAAGTCCTCTCTTGATCTTATACATTTCGTTTAAGTTTAAACTTTTCTAAACTCCACAGGATACAGGCCGAGCCTGAAGACAATTCTGATTTCTCCACTTAATTCTTTTCTAGGGTGTGGGCAACACCAGCAAGGCCAGCATTTGTTGTCCATCTCCAAATGTTTTTGAATATTATAGCTTACCTGATATAGTTACGATCCAACTTTGTGGGTCATTGTGGGTCTGGAGTCAGAAAAAGGCCAGACCAGGTGAGGATGGCAGGTTTCCCTTCCCTAAAGGATATCAGTGAATGCAATGGGCTTTTACAAAAGTCAACACCAGCTTTGCATTAGTTGAGTTTAAATGCCACCAGCTGCTCTGGTGGGATTTGAACCCTTGCCCCAAAGCAATAGTCAGGGCCATCAAATGATAAGTCCAGTGAGACAGCCACCATGCCAACATCACCTCATAGGGAGTTCAGATACCTGAACGGTGGGCTTGGCAGTGATTGGGGTTTCATTCTGAACCTCTGCCCATTTCACCCACACCATTCCAGTAACCTCAAAGTGCAAAAGTACTTTTAAAAGTTTGCTTTTGGATTTTTCCTCATTATACTGAGAGCATCTTAGGTATGGAGCAACTTGCAAACCCGCAGTACGTACCAATTACCCACAAACCCACAGTACGTAACAATTACCCACAAACCCGCAGTACGTACCAATTCCCCACAAACCCGCAGTACGGACCAATTACCCACAAACCCGCAGTACGTACCAATTACCCACAAACCCTCAGTACGTACCAATTACCCACAACCCTACTGTACGTACCAATTACCCACAAACCCCCAGTACGTACTAATTACCCACAAACCGCCAGTACGTACTAATTACCCACAAACCCCCAGTACGTACCAATTCCCCACAAACCCTCAGTACGTACCAATTCCCCACAGTCTTTCAGAATGCACCCATTCCAGATTATTCCTTTCCTAACTGACCATTGCCTGAACCTTTGGAGAGTCTTATGCTGAAATCAGACCAGCAGTTATAAACTGAGGCCATTCAGTCCCTTGAGCGTGCTCTGCTATTCAAGTCGACCATGGCTGATCTGTACCTTAACCTCATTTACTGTCCGTGGTTTTAGATTCCTTAAGTCCTTTACCCAACAGAAAAATGATCAATCTCATGGTTAACATTTTCTCCCAGTCTCAGCACGTATGGTGAGGAACTGAGAGAATTCAGACTGCCCGCCCCACCCAGTCTGAAGAAATGCTTTTGAACATCGTTCCTGAATTTTAAGGATGTGCCTCCTAATTCTGATCTCTCCCACTAGTGGAAATAAATTCTCCCCACATCACTCACCATCCTGGCTTGGAAATATATCACCGTTCCTTCACTGTGGCTTGGTTAAAGTCCTGGAATTCCCTCCCTAAGGGCATTGTGGGTCTATCCACAGCAAACGGACTGTAGCAGTTCAAGAAGGCAGCTCACCCCCACCTTCTCAAGGGGCAACTAGGGACGGGCAATAAATGCTGGCCAAACCAGCGACACCCACAACCATGAATGAAAAAGAAAGCACCTTATCAAATTGTTTGAACGTCTGATGCATACAAAGCCCATAGATAAAGTCATCTCCTTGCTATTGGCTCTCTGCTGCTCTCTGTGTTCTTACCTATTCTGTGGGGAGAACAGATAGACTGACCAGTCTGCTCGGGTATCACACCAGTCTGGCTTGTAAATCTCCACCATCTTCTGAATTCGGAACCATAGACTCTGCAAGGAAGATGAGTAAACCCAGTTATCAGGAGGAACAACCAAAAAACTTGTCCATTTTTGTGAATGCCAACCTCTCAGCATTATTGTCCTGCAGGATCACACCAGTATCCTTTCTGATCAAATCAACAATGTTTTCCGCAGAATCCCTAACGTGTGGAAGTAGGCCATTCAGCCCATTGAGTCCACACTGACCGTCTGAAGAGCATCCCACCTAGACCCACCCCCCATCCCTGCATTTCCCAAGGCTAACCCACCTAGCCTGCACATTTTGCAGAAATTTAGCACGGCCAATCCACTCTAACCTGCACATCTTTGGACTGTGGGAGGAAACTGGAGCACCCAGAGGAAACCCCACACAGACACATGTGCAACTCCAACTCGCCTGAGGCTGGAATCAAACCCAGGTCCCTTGTGTTGTGAGACAGCAGTGCTAACCACTGAGCTGCCTCTTCTGGTATTCCTTGACTGGACACATCAGAACTTCCAGACAACAAGCAAAGACTTGCTTGTGGATATAGGAGGAGAAAGTGAGGACTGCAGATGCTGGAGATCAGAGCTGAAAATGTGTTGCTGGAAAAGCGCAGCAGGTCAGGCAGCATCCAAGGAGCAGGAGAATTGACATTTCGGGCATGAGCCCTTCTTTTGGGTTGCGCTTTTCCAGCAACACATTTTCAGCTGTGGAATTACGGACTCACACAGCACATAGTGGCCACTCTGAACCTGTGTTTGCTCTTTCATAGTGCAAGCTAGTGAGTCCCATTTTTAGATTAGACTCCATACAGTGTGGAAACAGGCCCTTCGGCCCAACCAGTCCACACTGACCCTCCGAAGAGTAACCCACCCAGACCCATTTCCCTCTGACTAATGCACCTAACACTATGGACAATTTCCCATGGCCAATTCACCTGAGCTGCACATCTTTGGACTGTGGGAGGAAACTGGAGGAAACCCACACAGACATGAGGAGAATGTGAAAACTCCACACAGTCAGTTGCTCGAGGCTGGAATCGAACCTGGGACCCTGGTGCTGTGAGGCAGCAGTGCTAACCACTGAGCTACCATGCCACCCCTTTTTTATTCCAAACCCCTGCAATTTTGTCTCCTTCACTGTCAATCAATGTCTCTTTTGTAATTACTATTGAAGCTGTAATCTTTATCAAGGACTGTGTTCCAAGTCCTGATCACACGCAATGGTTTATTTGATGCTGTCTCTGATTCTTTTTGCAATCACCTCAAGTCCGTGTCCTCTGATTACTGACTCTTCAGGCACTGTATTCACTCCACCAAAACCATTCACCCATAGCTAAACACCTTGATTCCATTTCCTCTGAGTCTTCCCGGCTGTATACGCTGGCAAGCACATGCTGTGACAATTGAGGAATCTTTAAACCATCACAATGACCAATCTCGGTCAATGACCCTAAAATGAGGTGATGAAAGCCCCCTGTTGGTGATGAGCTCTGGGAGCCACCATCTGACCTCTCCTGACCTTGCCATGCTCAGCAAGGTGTACCTTACCCAGGGCTGGTTCAGCTGCCAGGGATCAGAGGAAAAGGAGCTGTTGAAAATGTTCTGACATTGATTTCTGGTGGGTACCATCCCACAGTGCCCTTCCTGTAAGCCCCTGAGCTTCCCGTACCCTCAACATCACATTGCAAAGAAAAACCTGCCTGGCTTTGACAGGTCATCTTCACCACTCCCCTGGTCCAGGTCAGTGGGCCTTCAGGGTACAGTCTGCACACATGCAAGCTTTCCTTTTAAGAATAAATGTGGACATGTTCCAGAGACCAGCTGGGGCACCTACTCAAGATTTGTTTTGTTTTTGGTAATGTTTGTGTCTGGGTGCCCTTGGAGAAGGAGCAGATGGTATTCACCTATACCCTCAAGGCATTGAGAGAGAGGTGGGCACCATGGGGGCCATGGTGGAGTGTTTCATTTTCCAATGCAGCTCCATTTTGATTTAATCCCTCTCCCTTCCCTCCTTACCTATCCCTCACCTTTGGTGCTATTACACTGCCCCTGATGGGATTTGCACATAAATTGGTAATTAATTAGAGACAAAGTTGATTTAATGGCAGGAAAAAAAAGTCATTCAGTTGTGCGTGAAAGGACTTCTGTATACAAGATAGAATTTAAAAACTCAAAAGCAGAAAGAGGAGAAAGAAAAGGCTTATGTTTTTTTCTGGCTATCTCGAGTCTGTTTCTCTGCTATACATCTCTATGACTCTATGACACCCGGGTTTCTCTGGAGAGGGAGACAGTGGTGTCCACCAACACCTTTGAGACTTGTGGGCACCATGGGTGTGGGAGTGCTCTATCTGCACCTCCAACTCTGGTTTGATTGAGTCCCCTCCCTTTCATTCTTGCTCTACTACCCTTGCCAAGTGGCATCGCTCATAGAATCCCTACGTGTGGGAACAGGCCATTCAGTCCATACTGATCCTAACCCTGTACTCCCCATGGCTAATCCACCCAGCCTGTACATCCCAGGCGATTTCCCATTGCTAACCCACCTAACCTGCACATCCCTGGATGTTACAGGCAATTTCCCATGGCTAACCCACATAACCTGCATGTCTTTAGACTGTGGGAGGAAACCCACATAGACGTGGGCAGAAAGTACAAACTCCACACACACACAGAACTTCCACAGTCCACACAGACAGTCACCCAAAGGTGAAACCGAACCCAGGTCCCTGGTGCTATGAGGTAGCTGTGCTAACCACTGAGCTACTGTGTCAACTTCTACTTGTTTGGTCAACTCAGCGAGTTAGTTTGGCGATGGTCCAACAAATAAAAAGGGCTAAATTAGGACCCCTAACTTTAAAACAGTTTCCCCAGGAATGCTTGTGGTGTGGTGGTAGTGTACCTATCTCTCAGCTAGGAGGCCCAGGTTCATGTCCCACCTGCTCCAGAGGTATGTAGTAACATCTCTGAACAGATTGATTACAAACAGTGTCCCTAATTCTGGACTGACCCACAAACATTTGGATCAGATTTGGACCTTATATTTCCCTTGAGTGTTAGAGACTGAGGGGTGACCTTATAGAGGCTTATAAAATCACGAGGGGCATGGATAGGGTGAATAGCCAAGGTCTTTCCCCTGGGGTGGGGGAGTCCAGAACTAGAGGGGCATAGGTTTAGGGTGAGGGGGGAAAGATATAAAAGGGACCTAAGGGGCAACTTTTTCATGCAGAGGGTGGTGTGTGTATGGAATGAGCTGCCAGAGGAAGTGGTACAATTATATGATCTAAACTATGTGGAGATAGCTACGTGGACAGGAATCATTTTGAGGGATATAGACCAAATGCCTACAAATGAGACTAGTTCAGTTTGAGAAACCTGGTTGGCATGGACGAGTTGGGCCGAAGGGCCTGTTTCTGTGCTGTATGACTCTAAGTGGAACATCCTTTCTGCATCCACCTTGTCAAGATCATTCCGAATCTGATAGACTTCAGTCAAGTCTCTGCCTCATTCTCTAAACTCCAGTGGAAGCAAGCCCAGTCTGTCCAACGTTTCAACACAAGACAACCCACGCACTCCAGGCATCAATCTAATAAATCATCTCTCCACCACCTCCAATGTATTTTAAGAAATTAACACTAACACAACCACTACCTTGTTAGCTGCCTCTTCTTAGCCCCTAGAATGATGTTGCTCTGGATTCAGAGATTTGTCAGTCATAGCTCTGTCAGTTTGTCTCACTTCTCTAGTGATTAAATAAGGTGAGTGACCAACTCCAGTTCGGTAAAAACAAGGACTGCCAACTCCAGCTGTCAATGCCATCCCTCCTCACACTAAGTCTCCCTTCCAGTTTGATTCCAATCCAGCTATAACATCACAGTCACTCTGATCAAAGCTGCTAACTACATCCCAGGAAGTAATGACTTCTTGCGAATAAAGTCAATCCCTCCCTCTCTAATCTCAGTCAAACTCCATCGGGTGCCTGTGTTGTACTGACTGCTCTCTGAAACCTCCAATCCTGTCTTAGCCTTCCCTATGTCCCCTCTTCATCATTACCTTCTTCGGTTAGATCTTTGCTGACACCTAGCTCAAAAGTTGATTTTTCTTTCCCAATAACAATAGAATGGAAATCAAACACATGAAAAGAGTATTCACCTTGCACAGTCTATTTTCTTTTATACTGGATTAGTGGTGCTGGAAGAGCGCAGCAGTTCAGGCAGCATCCAACGAGCAGTGAAATCAACGTTTCGGGCAAAAGCCCTTCCTCTTTGCCCGAAACGTTGATTTCGCTGCTCGTTGGATGCTGCCTGAACTGCTGTGCTCTTCCAGCACCACTAATCCAGTATTTGATTTTCAGCATCTGTAGTCATTGTTTTTACCTTATTTCCTTTTATATTCCACCTGACTTAGGAACAGACCCATAACTCGCCCATTTAAAGCCACCAGTCAGGTCCAGAGGGACTCCCACCTCAGGAACACTTTGACGTGTTCTTCAATACTCTCCTTAAAACATTATCTTTGAGTGAACCTGCAGTCCTCCCATCACTCAAAGTCCCACATCAGCGACCAGTCTGCTTGCTGATTAACCTGCACTGGGACTTTTCATTGTCATGAGGAACGCAGGATAAACACAAGCTGTTCCTGTTACTTATTCGAGTCAGTTTGAAAGGGTCATGTAACTATCTGCCATCCAGACTGGTAGCAAGTGGAAGAATGTATCCCCCAAGAAGCTCATCAAACTTTGTGAATGTTACATTAAGAAAATGCACTCAGTGCACTTTTGGAGTCATTCCATTAGGTTTATTTATTTTTAAACACATGTCACAGGGTTATGTGTTTAGCAAGTTACTTGTCTTCATTAAAATCCTGTCAATCTGAGACAAAGGTACAAAAATGGCCTTATTTCCAGTACAATTAAAATTCATTTAGCAAATGTCACATGGACAATGTATAAATGCCTAGAATTTCCATGTATAATTACTCTTAATGCTAAATGCACAGCACTTAACAGGCTTTGTCATTCATGAATTCATTTCCCTTTTGAGTTTAACACCTAATGGATTTTCTTTTATATGCTGGATTTGGCAGTGACTCCCTTGAGTGTTTTTCAGACCACGGTGCCCTGTTGGGGAAACCTTTTGGATTGGCTGCAGTACCAGTTACACCTGAAGGAGGTGCTATTTAAGCAGACATTGGTGTCGTAGATGCCAAATTTCACCCTATCCACCCATTTGAAAGGAGTATTTGAAAGCTGTCCCTGTCTAAAAGTGTACTCAAACCCACTGTCCCATTCACCCAACTCCCCTGTGCTCGATGACCTGTCTTGGTTCCTCAGTTTGACAATGCTGCCATTTTCAAATTCTCAACATTGTTTTCAAATAATTGCACAGTCTTGCTCTTCCCTATCTCTGTACCCTCCTCTCCTTCTTGCTCCATTCCTTAACCTCTGCCTCCTCCTCTCCCTGCCTGTCTTCTTCCCCCTGCAGAGCTTCCTGTAATGCAGTGCCAATCCCATCCTGAGTATTATTTGAATGGTGAAAGATTGCAGCATGCTGCTGTGCAGAGGGACTAAGGAGAGATCGCACATGAATCGCTAAAAGTTGATTTGCAGGTGCAAATGGTAATCAGGAAGACAAACAGAATATTGGCTTTCACTGCGAGAGGGACTGAATTAGAGTCATAGAGTCATAGAGACGTACAGCACGGAAACAAACCCTTCTGTCCAACCCGTTCATGCTGACCAGATATCTCAACCCAATCTAGTCCCACCTGCCAGCACCCGGCCCATATCCCTCCAAACCCTTCCTATTCATATACCCATCCAAATGCCTCTTAAATGTTGCAATTATACCAGCCTCCACCACATCCTCTGGCAGCTCATTACATACAGGTACCACCCTCTGCGTGAAAAAGTTACCCCTTAGGTCTCTTTCATATCTTTTCCCTCTCACCCTAAACCTATGCTCTCAAATTCTTGAAGAGCAAGGAGTTTCTGCTACAATTGTAGAAGAAGTTGGTGAGGCCGCACCTGGAGTGTTGTGCACAGGTCTGGTCTCCTTACTTGTGGAAGGATATACTGGCTTTGGAGGCAGTGCAGAGGAGGGTCACCGGGTTGATTCCGGAGATGAGGGGATTACCCTATATGAAGAGGTTGAGCTGCCTGGATCTGTACTCACCAGGATATAGAAGATTGAGAGGGGATCTTATAGAAACATATACAATTATGGAAGGGAGAGATAAGGTAGAACTAGGCAAGCAGTTTCGGCTGGTGGGTGAGACTAGTAGTAGGGGACATGGCCTCAAGATTAGGGGGAGTAGACTTAGGACAGAGATGAGGAGGAACTGCGTTTCCCCGAGAGTAGTGAATCTGTGGAATTCTGTGCCCAAGGAAGCAGTAGGGGCAACTTCATTAAATATATTCAAGAGATAGTTGGATGGGTTTTTGCATGGTAGGGGAATTAAGGGTTATGGGGATAATGCAGGTAGGAGGAGGTGGGACAATGGATAGATCAGCCATGATCTTAATGAATGGTAGAGCAGGCTCAATGGGCCAAATGGCCTACTCCTGCTTCTAACACTATGATGCTATTAAATGACCTGATGACATGAATGGATGTGTGACAACATCTCGTTTGTGATGTGGTTTGTTGTGGCAATGGAGGAGGCCAAGGATGGTCGTGTCGGAAAGGGAGTGGGAAGGGGAATTGAAATGGGCAGTGACTGGGAGGTCCGGTAGGCCCCTGTGGGCCTGGCTGAGATGCTCGGTGAACTGTCCCCTAAGTTTACATTCGGTCTCCCTGATGTAGAGAAATTGCCCAAACAAACCACAGCTCCTATTGGACAAACACCACCTCACCTTCCACCTGGGCAGCCTACAGCCGGGAGGACTCAACATTGAGTTCTCCAATTGCAAATACCCTCCTTCCCAGCCCCGACTCCCTTCCCAGCCCCTCCCCCTCCCTTCCTCTCCTCCCAGCCACCAACCAGATTCATTCCTCCCATTGACCAACCAGGTCGTACCCTTTACCTGTCTTCACCTATCCCCACTTCACCACTCTGCCCCCACCACCCCCTTTATCTGCAGCTCCCCCCACACCCACCCCCAGTCCTGAAGAAGGGTGACACCTGAAACATCGACTTCTCCACCTCCTGATGCTGCCTGGCCTGTTGTGTCCTTAGCTGGTCTGGCCTACATGTGACTTCAGACACATAGCAATGTGGTTAACTCTCAAAAGCCCTCTGGACAATTAGGAATAGATAATAAATGCTGGCCTGGGTAGGCCAGAGATGCCAACATCCCGTGAATGAATTTTTAAAAATAGCTAGAATATTTTTTGTTGGTGCAGATGCAATGGGATGAAGGAGCACTTCTGGATTATATCATTCCAGGAGCTGGTAAAATACATGGGAAATGGTTCATCAACTCACATAGTCAATCTCCTCTTCGTAAACGCCTGGCTCTTTCCTGTTGTTCATCTTTGGGAAGATTTCCTTCACAATGTGTGGGCCCTTTCCATTACAGTCCCTGTGGTCCATGGTAACGGTTGCTATGCTGTTCTTCCTCGGCACGGGCTGCACGGCGGGGACCTGGAGGAGTTCCGGCAAGTCTCCTGAACCTTTGGTGTCCAGCGATAGTGCCCGACGGTGCAGTGGGTTGGAGCTGGTGGCCTCTTCGGGCTGGGCATCGCTGGGGTCATCGGAGGTCGAGCAGATTCTTCGCCTGTTGCCCGCAAGGAGAGCCTCATGCTCCCCAGAGAGAGGCTTGTGTTTCAGGCTGGAGGAGCGGCCTACACTGCTCCAGCTGGTCCTCCGGCTGCCCCAGTTACTGCCAGCGCCCCACGGCACATAGTGAGAGCTGCGGTGGCTTGACTGTGAAGAGCAAAACAAACGGTCATCACCACCTGACTGTCACGTGGGGAGGGTCAGAGGTCATCACCACCTGTCACATGGGGAGGGTCAGAGGTCATCACCATCTGACTGTCACATGGGGAGGGTCAGAGGTCATCACCACCTGACTGTCACATGGGGAGGGTCAGAGGTCATCATCACCTAACTGTCACATGGGGAGGGTCAGTGGTCATCACCACCTGACTGTCACATGGGGATGGTCAGGTCATTACCACCTGACTGTCACATGGGGAGGGTCAGAGGTCATTACTACCTGACTGTCACTTTGGGGTCAGGGGAGCCATCACCACCTGACTGTCACATGGGGAGGGTCAGAGGTCATCACTACCTGACTGTCACTTTGGGGTCAACACCACCTGACTTTCACATGGATGGGGGTCATCACCACCTGTCTGTCACATGTGGGGCTGCAGAGGTCATTACCACCTGACTGTCATATGTGGTGGTTGTGGGTCATTACCTCCTGACGGTCACATGGAGGAGTCTGGGGTCATTACCACTTGACTGTCACATGGGGGGGTTCAGAGGTCATTACTACCTGACTGTCACATGGGGGGTCTGGAGTCATTACTACCTGACTGTCACATAGGGGGAAGTCAGAGGTCATCACCATCTGACTATCACATGGGGAGACAGAGGTCATCAGAATCTATCATGTGGGGAGGTCAGAGGTCATCACCATCTGCCACATGAGAGGTCAGAAGTCATCATCTCCTGAATCACAGAGGGTGGGTTTGAGGGTCAGGTGTCATCACCACGTGACTGTCACATGGGGTGGGGGTTAGGGGTTAGGGGTCATCACCACACGACTGTCACATGGGAGGGAATTGACCAAGATCTCATGGCCTGTTTCACTTGATCATGTGACCAGCCAGTCCCTGAGCGCAGGTTACAGAGACAACAAAGGCTAACATGGGCTGGGCTTGGCTGAGGTGTCACTCCTATTGTTGTACCGAGGGAACGCTGCACTGTGTCCTTTAGGCGAAGCATTAACTGCAGGCCCAGTGAGGCATTTTTGGGAGGACTGGCAAGGAATGAGAGTAGATGATGAATAACAGGACCCTCAGGTGTACGGGAGGATCAGAGGGACATTTGTGTACATGTCTGCAGATCCTTAAAGGCAATGGAAAACCTGCATTGGAAATACCCGCTGTGTGAGGAAGGGTTTCCTGACATCACCCTTGCATAGGCCCCTGATTCAAAGATGAAAGCTCCACCTCCCCCTTTTCTGGATACTCCCCCTGACCCCAATGTGGACATCCCCACCCATGGCCACTAGGGGAAATAGTTTTCTTTTCTCTATCTCATCATATCCTTCAATCGTCTTCACAATCAGACTGATCCATAATTTTCTGTGATGGAACAAACACAAACTCGGTCCGTGTAACCTGTTCATAGAACTTAACCGTTTGAGCTCTTGGTTTCATTTTAGCCACTAATCTGCCCTTGAAGGGAGGGGAAACAGGTAGATATTGAGATCAACAAGGAATATGAGATACTTAACTTTATTAGTTGAGGTATTGAATACAAGAGCGAGGATGTTATGATGGAGTTATGTAAGAAATTAGTTAGGTCACAGTGGGAGCACTGTGTATGGCTGTAGTCACCATTCTATTGGAAGGACGTGATTGTTCTGGAGAGAGTGAAGAGGAGGCTCACCAGGATGTTCCCTGGGCTGGAGCGATGCAGTGAGGAAGAGAGAATGGATAGGTTGGGATTGTTTTCCTTACAACACAGAAGGTTGAGGGGGATCAGACTGAGATATATGAAAGTATAAAGGGTGTGGACGTGCTAAATATGGGGGAAATGATTCCCCTTAGCAGAGGGGTCAATAATCAGGTTTTAAGGTAAGGGGTAGAAGATTTTAGAGGGAATTGGAGAAACTTATTTTTCACCCAGACGGTGGTGGTCATATGGAACTCACTGCCTGAAAGGGAGGTAGAGGCAGGAACCATGGAGACATTTAGTTTAGATTAGTTTAGATTCCCTACAATGTGTAGCCCAACCAATCCACAGGCCCTTCAGCCCAACAAGTCCACACCGACCATCCATAGAGCATCCCACCCAAACCCATTCCCCTACATTTACCCCTGACTAATGCACCCAACACTATGGGACAGTTTAGCATGGCCAATTCACCTAACCTGCACATCTTTGGACTGTGGGAGGAAACCCAGGCAGATAAAGGGAAAATGTGCAAAATTCACACAGACTGTGGCTGGAATTGAACCAGGGACCCTGGTGCTGTGAGGCAGCAGTGCTCACCACTGAGCCACCATGATGCTGGAAAATCTGGAAAACATCTCCAAAAACTCACAGGACCATTACAGAGGGAGGTGACTGAGTGACAACAAACTTTGGCCAAGGGGTGAGGCTGTGATAGGGTTAGAACACCAGTGATCACCAAACGGCTCAGTTGAACAACCTAACCCTAACCCTTATCCTTATCCTTATCCTCACCTTAACCCTAATCCTCACTCTCACCCTCACCCTAGCTCTAAGCCTCACCCTCACTCAAACTCTAAACCTAACTCTCACCCTAAGCCTCACCCGAAACCTAACCCTCATTCTAACCTGAATACTCACCCTAACATGACACTAACCCTAACCCTCACTACACCCCTCACCCTAATCTTAACCCTAACCCTCACTGTAACCCTAACTCTCACCCTCACCCTAACCCCCTGTTAAAATGGATTCAAGATCTATTTAACTGAATGGGGTTCCAGTTTGTGTGTCATCTCTCTCACAAACAGACGCTTGCAGATTAAACTGTCAGCAGATGGTTTAGTTATGGGCCAATAAATAGCTTGCTTTTCAAAGTGCTACCATTTTGGTTCTTACTGTTTGGGCAAGGTTAAAGTTGACTAGCATGGGACTGTGTTCCTGCAGTTCTCACCTTCAATGGATGTGAGAACAGCTAATGGTAAATGCGTTATTTCTCTTGCTCAAACACCTCGTTTTCACGTGAGGTTGATTGGCTGTTCGACCATGGCATGCATCGCAACTGAAGTTGATCCTTTGTTACCTGTCAGTCATAGGCTTTGCAATCGGACAAGGACCATATTTCTTTATTCATTCCTGAGATGTGACCAGGCCAACATTTATTGCCCCATCCCTCAGTGATGAGATTAGATTCCCTACAGTGTGGAAACAGGACCTTCGGACCAACAAGTCCACACCGACCCTCCGAAGAGTAACCCACCCAGACTCACTTCCTTCTGACTAATGCACCTATCACCATTGGCAATTTAGCATGGCCAATTCACCTGACCTGCACATCTTTGGGCTGTGGGAGGAAACAGGAACACCCAGAGGAAACCCACACAGTCACCCGAAGCTGGAGTTGAACCTGGGACCTTGGTGCTGTGAGGGATCAGTGCTAACCACTGAGTCACATTGCCACCCCTTGAGAAGGTTGGGGTGAGCTGCCTTCTTGAACCGTTGCAGTCCACCTGCTGTGGGTTGACCCACAATGCCCTCAGGTAGGGAATTCCAGGATTTTGACCCAATGACAGTGAAGGAACGGCGCTATATTTCCAAGTCAGGATGGTGAGCAGCTAGGAGGGGAACTTTAAAACCTTTTTGCTAACATTACACATATTGGAGGTGGGCGAGGGGTGTGTGAACGAAGGCTGGTTAGACTAATAGTCAAGAACCATCAGAACCGATGTTGGCTTTCTGATTGGACATGAAAGTAAAACACCAGGACGATGGACACGGTGTACTAGCAATGGCAGGGAGGGTGAGGGGTTGGGCAGTTGGAGGTCACAGAGTCACAGAGAAATGCCCATTGGCCCATTGAGTTGTGCCAGATGAGGCAAAACTTCCTGCAATGTGTCCAATTAGAGTTGGCCATCCGTCGGTAACCCAGGGAGAGATCAATTCATAACTCTCACAGTGGTCGCACATACCCTTGCAGGACCCACCCAACAACGCTTTCTGGATAAGGGTGGCTAGACAGCTGCCAAGTGACGAGCTTACCAGCGACTTCTGGTCAAAGTTGACACGGGTCAGTGAGGTCACGCTGCTTCTCCGTGATCCTGTAGGGATGTAGGGGTTTTCCGGTTGGAGTGAACTCCTCGATCCTACGGA
The DNA here is from genome assembly GCF_047496795.1 of Chiloscyllium punctatum. Lineage (NCBI taxonomy): Eukaryota > Metazoa > Chordata > Chondrichthyes > Orectolobiformes > Hemiscylliidae > Chiloscyllium > Chiloscyllium punctatum. Next base: position 97,886,191 of record NC_092756.1, on the reverse strand, counting down.
CGTATTCTGAGGAGACAGATCCAAATGCCCGTTGGGAGTCATGGCAATCGAACAGGCTTTCAGCTCTGCATTCATTAAAAAAGGAAGATGAGAAACAGCAGTGAGACACTGTCCCAGGATTCCCTGCACCAGACGGACCTCATCCGTGCAGCAAATTCGACAAGTGCACAGTGGCACTGATTCCTGATGAAGGACTTTTACCCGAAAAGTCGATTTTCCTACTCCTCAGATGCTGCTTGACCTGCTGTGCTTTTCCAGCACCACTCTAATCTGCACAGTGGCACTGTCCCTACCTCTGGACCAGAAGGTCTGGGTCCAAGTCCTACCTGCCCTGACATGCGTTAAAACAGATTGATTAAAACATATCCACAAGACCTACTCTGAGAGGGACAGCTTTTAATTAATAATGTTAGGAGGGAAAAGTAGGAAAGTGGGAGTTGAGGATTATTAGATCAGCCATGATCGCATTGAATGGTGGAGCAGACTTGATGGGCTGAATGGCCTGCACCTTCTGCTATGGTCTAATCCTGGTTTGGCCTGACTAGCAAAAGGCACAGTGTAAATTAGAGCCTGGTAATGTGGTGAATTATCATGGCGCCGTACCACATAGAAAGGGGACCATTGTACTCTACAGTGAAACTTCCCAATTCCTCCCACTCCCCTGCTCTATTCCCAAATCCCTCTTTCTGATACTTATCCAATTCTCCCCTCAAAGTGACTGTTGAAACTGCCCTATCAGACAGCACACTTTGTGGGAATCAATAGCATTGCTATTTCCCCGTCCAACTCTATTTTGATTTAGTCCCTACCCCCCCCCTTCACTGTTTTGATCACACGGCATTGCCCTGTGGTTTGAAGGGCAGTGCTTGTCACTGGCCACTTGGGTGTTTTTCCTATCTTCCTGGTGGTGGAAATTGAATAAAGATTTGTGCACTTTGTGTCCTTCACTGTGTCTCACACCTGCACACACACACCATGGGTGCTGGGGAAAAAATAAGCACTACCGCAGTTAGGCGGTAGTGTGGAAAAAAAAGAGAAATAAACGGGAGTGTTGGTGAAGGGCAGAGAAAAATAAAGAAAAAAAAAGAAAAGAAAAATTAACAGAGGAGACTAGCCACTCGGGTGTTTTCCCCCATTGTGTGGAGAATTGGATCAGTGTGGGACTGTGACTCTGTGTGTATATAAAAAAAAATCAATAGCATTGCTAACTTGTGCTCTAACCCTGAGTGCTGGGGACACGGTTCAAATCCAACCACAACTAGCTGCTGATGGTATTTAATCTGATTTTGTAATATTTAGAATTCAAAACTAGTCCCAGTAATGATGTGGAGGTGGCAGTGTTAGACTCGGGTAGAGAAAGTCACATGACGCCAGGTTATAATCCAACAGGATTATTTGAAATCACAAGCTTTTGGTGTGCTGTTCCTTCATCAGCAGTGCTCCCAAAGCATGTGATTTCAAATAAACCTGTTAGACCATGACTTGGTTCCAGTAATGGTAGAAATTATCATTAAAAATCCAGAGGGTTCAGTCATATCTGTTAGGGTAGAAAATCTGCTGTTACTTACCCGGTCTGGCCTACATGTGACTCCAGAGCCACAGCAATGTGGTTGACTATAAACAGCCTCTGAAATTCCCTCACAGTCACTAAGGGAAGGAGCAACAAATGTTGGTCCAGCCAGTGACACCCTTGATTAATAAAAAATAAAAAAGTCCAAAAACACAGAAATGGGTTACATAAAAGTACGCTTGGTATTGGTGAGAAAAGAATTTATTGAGTATTTTTATCTTGCAATCGTCAGGATAATGAGTAAAAACACCATTTTAAGGGGTAATCTGGAATTAGTGTTGTATAAAAGGGGAGACACCATATCTACCCAAATAGGCTGTGTTATCATGGGATTCCTGCTAGGCCCAATTCTCACAAACATTACTGAATCCCAAGAGTGTGGAAGCTGGCCATTCGGCCCATCAAATCCACACCGGCCTCTGAAGAGCATCCCTTCCAGACCCACCCCACTGCATATCCCACAGCTAACTCATCTAGCCAGCACATCTCTGGACACTATGGGTAATTTCCCACAGCCAATCCACCCTGACTTGCAAATCTTTGGACTGTGGGAGAAAGCCCACATAGACACGGGGAGAACATGCAAACTCCACACAGACAGTCACCTAAGGCTGGAAATGAACCCAGGTATCCCTGATGTTGTGAGGCTGCAATGCTAACCACTGAGCCACTGTGTGCAGTATCCTGACCACCTGGAAAGCTTTGATATAATCCTGTGAATGATTAAAGAAAAAAAAATGCACATCAGCAATCAGAGTCAACTTGTTTGGTTTCAATTTTAGATAAAGCCTGACATTTAACTGTCAATTAGGAGAAAGTGAGGACTGCAGATGCTGGAGATCAGAGTTGAGAGTGTGGTGCTGGAAAAGCACAGCAGGTCAGGCAGTATCCAAGGAGGCTTATGCCCGAAACATTGATTCTCCTGCTCCTTAGATGTTGCCTGGCCTGCTGTGCTTTTCCAGCACCACACTCTTGATAGTTAACTATCAATTATCATTAATTAGTATCGGAAGGATGTTGTGAAACTTGAAAGGGTTCAGAAAAAATTTACAAGGATGTTGCCAGGGTTGGAGGATTTGAGCTACAGGGAGAGCCTGAACAGGCTGGGGCTGTTTTCCCTGGAGCGTCGAGGCTGAGGGGTGACCTTATAGAGGTCTATAAAATTATGAGGGGCATGGATAGGATAAATAGACAAGGTCTTTTCCTTGGGGTGGGGGAGTCCACAACTAGAGGGCATAAGTTTACAGTGAGAGGGGAAAGATATAAAAAAGACCTAAGGGGCAACTTTTTCACACAGAGGGTGGTACGTGTATGGAATGAGCTGCCAGAGGAAGTGGTGGAGGGCTGGTACAATTGCAATATTTAAAAGGCATTTGGATGGGGATATGAATAGGAAGGATTTAGAGGGATATGGGCCAAGTGCTGGATAATGGAACTAGATTAATTTAGGAAGTCTAGTTGGCATGGACAAGTTGGACCAAAGGGTCTGTTTCCATGCTGTACAACTGTATGAGCCTCTGACTCTAGTGCAGTTTTCATGGCAACCCCTCTATTAGTCAGATTACACTTGCTGACCTATCACCTCTCTCCTCTCATACAGTTTAACTGATTAATTCCCCCTTGAATTGGTATTCTTGCAAATTGCCCTGATGCAAACAAGATGAACAGCTTTAAAAGATTAATCTTTTTGCAGCAATTCTAAAATATATTCTCTCATTTCCCCAATTCCTTCGGTTCTTTTATCAATTGCCTCTAATCCGTGTCCTGTGGGTTACTGACTCCCTGTACCTCTGGAAACAGTTCCTCCTCATCTACTTCGTCAAAACCACGGGAAACATCTCCGCCACAAATGGAATGTGCTTGCCCAGTTTTATTACAGTTCCTGTTTTGCTCTGTACCTGATAAGTAATGCATTTCTTTGATCTTTTCGTAGTCTTCCAAGTTTGTTGAAGTTTGTTCTTCCTCTGAGTCTGACTTGTTGGCATCTCCCTGATGGGCAAGTACAGTGGAAGAAAATTGAACCTGTGATTTGAGGTGAAAATGGGAACAAGCCTCCAGCTGGTGTCATCTTTGAGAATGACTTTAAAATATTAACCACAGTACAAAATGATTGAGCAATGCCAGGGGAGTCACACAGTGGTCCGATACAGTGCCAATCACCCTCCACAATGTTCCTCTCTGACCTCTAACCTGGGGTATCTATTCCCTTACTGTGACCGCTGAGCCATACGTGACTCTTGAAGCTGACATTTATTCCGTCCATCAGCTGCGCTAAACCCAGGTGATCTCATCACTATCGCACTGCTGTCTGTGAGATCTTGCTGTGCACATTCTGGCTGCTGCCCCTCCCCAAGAATTTCAACACCTTAATATTGGCCTTGTTGGCCTGTGAAGTGCTTTGGGATGTGATGGGCGCTATGGCAATGCACATTGTTCCTTCTGTAGTTGTGCTCTGAACATTGCTCAACTGAGACCCATTTTGTTTCAGCTCTCTTTGCCCTCAACTCATCAGGATAGGTGCGAGGCCTGTCTATTGGAGATGGTAGCAACAGTCTATGTGATTCCCCTTTAAATGGGTTTCATAGAACTCCCTACATATGGGTGGAGGCCATTTGGCCCATTGAGTCTATAGCAACCCACTGAAGGGCATCCCACCCAGACTCACCCCTCTACCCTATCCATGTAATCCTGCATGTCCCATGGCCACACCACCCAAGCCTGCCCATCCCTGCACACTATGGGCAATTTAGCATGGCCAATTCACCTGACCCGCACATCTTTGGACTATGGGAGGAAACCGGAGCACCCAGAGGAAACCCACACAGACACGGGGAGAATGTGCAAACTCCACACAGACAGTCACCTGAGGGTGGAATCAAACCTGGGTCCCTGGTGCTGTGAGTCTGCAGTGCTAATCACTGAGCCACTGTGTGAAGCATCTGATCAGCTGAAAAACTTTGACATAATGCATCCTTTTGCCAACAGTACTGAAGTTCTGGCCCAAATAAAAACTGTGTCATTGCCTTCTGCCCAAGAAAATCGAACCTGTGATTTAAGGTGGGAACCTTAAACAAACCTCAAGCTTTCTCATCTGAGAAAATGGATTCAAAATACCAACCGTGACAAAACCGACCATGCAATGCAGGGTGGGTTGCTCAGTGAGCCGGTACAGTGCCAATCACCCTCGACAACATTTACTCACTCCATGACTCCCTCATGCTGTTTATTGTCATGTGCCTGGATCCCAGAAGGAGGCAGGGATACGTGTGTTTGAGTTGACCTGCTGAAAGGTTGCTGATGGGCGTTGGAGAGAGGAGATGATGGTTTCAATCCCAGGGAATCCAGAGCTGATGGGAACAAACCCCGAACCATAACCGGCCCTCTTAAAGGTCCTCCCTACATTTCCTGGGTGAACATGGGGAGGAATGGGAAGATGGTGGGCACTTACCTCAGCCTGGAAACCCTCGACCAGGATGGCAACCAACAGGTTAAAGAGCACGTAATTGCCAAAGGTCATCAGCGCCACAAAATACAAAGCAGCCCAGGGTGAGGTGGAGGCCATTCCGTTATAAAGCACGACGTTCCAATCTTCCTGGGTCAGAATCTGCACAGGGTGGGAGGGGTATGACAAACGCAAACTTCAAATTTCCTTCACAACCCACAGAGGTGATTGTCACAGTGCACCCAGAGTTAACCACTCAACTACAGACTGGCACATGATGTGGAATACAGTCAAAAATCATACAATGGAATCCCTACAGTGTAGAAGCAGGCCATTCGGCCCAACAGGTCCACACTCCCTCTCTGAAGATCATCCCACCCAGACCCACCTCATCCTGTAACCCTCCATGTCCCATGGTTAACCCACCTAGCCTGCACATCCCTGGATACCACGAGCAATTTCCCATGGCCAACCCACCCTCACCTGCACATCTTTGGATTGTGAGAGGAAACTGGAGCACCCGGAGGAAACCCACACAGACACGGGGAGAATGTGTCTGTGTGGAGTTTGCAGTCACTCGAGGGTGGAATCGAACCTGGGTCCCTGGCACCATGAGGCAGCAGTGCTAACCACTGAGACCCAGGGCCCACCCAACTTTGCCAACATCCCATAAGTAACTTTAAGACAAAAAATTACTAAGAAACTGATTTACACTAAGATCACTGATACTGGCATTAAGTAATTGATCGCTCCAGCAGGAGTCGTCAGAGATCAGGAAGCCCAGCAGAACTGAAGACCCTCCTCTGTGTTTCACTCACCTGTGACAATACCTGCTTCTGTGTTGCATTTGAGTGTATTTGGGACATTTTATCTTTAATTGGGTTTAATAGGGTCGCATTGAAGAAGGTATTTGGTTTAGTGCATTGAGTGTAGGAGTTGGGAGGTCATGTTGTGGTTGTACAGGATATTGGTGAAGCCACTTTTGGAATACTGCATTCAGTTCTGGTCTCCCTACTATAGGCAAGATGTGGTTAAACTTGAAAGGGTTCAGAAAAGATTTACAAGGATGTTGCCAGGGTTAGAGGGTTTGAGCTATAGGGAGAGGCTGAGCAGGCTGGGGCTGTTTTCCCTGGAGCGTCAGAGGCTGAGGGGTGACCTTACAGAGGTTTATAAAATCATGAGGGGCATGGATAGGGTAAATAGACAAGGTTAGAGGAGTCCAAAACTACAGGGCATAGGTTTAGGGTGAGAGGGGAAAGATTTAAAAGGGACCTAAGGAGCACCTTTTTCACACAGAGGGTGGTGTGTGTGTGGAATGAGCTGTCAGAGGAAGTGATGGAGGCTGGTACAATTACAGTATGTAAAAGGCATCTGGATGGGTACATGAAAAGGAAGGGTTTAAAGGGATATGTTCAAATGCTGGCAAATGGGACTAGGTTAATTTAGGGAACTGGTCGGCATGGATGAGTTGGACCAAAGGGTCTGTTTCTCATGTTGCACATTGCTTTATCTCTATGAGTCTATGTCTCTATGGATGGTGGAGGGGATTTGATGGGCTGAATGGCCTACTTCTGCTCCTACATCTTACGGTCACATGATCTGACCTTCCTGCTTTCCTTTAATTTATTTACAGAAATACAACCAGCTGCTAGTTTACTTTAACCAAGTTCCTGTGGGCTGCCCAGAACACCCACACCTACTGTTCAGGAGACTGACCTGAAAAACTGTGACAATAGCCCAGAGAAGAGAGTCAAAATTCTTCCTGTCAGGAACAGTATCCCCGCCATCGGTCTTCAGGCTAAATTTGCAACCGAATATGTGCATTCCCAATATGCTTGAGAAAAGGAGAGATAGGCAGTGTGTTAAAGTTCATTTCAGCAAGAAAGCGAAACGATTAAGTGCTACTAAATGCTTTGCAGATTAAAATCAACCCCATCTGCTTCCTCCTTCACTTAGTCAATTAAAGCACCAGTTTCTCATTCCCTGAAGTGTGCAGATTGGGTGTCCAACAGTCACAGCAATTTGCTTTATTTTCTCTCATAATCTTCGCATCCAATTATGTAGCTAAGCTGAACCTCCTTGGAACCTAACGCGTAATTATAATTCCCAATCACATGTTTTGTGAGGTTTGATGTTGCTTTGTGCTGATAGGAAGTGTCTTTTAGCCTCTTGTGTTGGGCTCACTGCAGCGCATCGTCATGGAAACCAGGCCAAATGGCCAACGGTCAAGCCAATTCGCTAACCCTGGAAGGGAATGGTGAGGGTTTTGGGACGCTCTGGCCTACCTGAAGATGAAGATGAAGAGCATCAGCAGCATGCAGAAGGTGGCGACGTTGTCCATTGTCTTCATGAGGACGACGAGCTGACGGCGGAGAGCCGGCATGAACCTCACCAACTTCAGCACCCGAAGGAGACGGAATGTCCGCAAGACCGAGAGGCCTCCATCTGACTGGCCAACAATCTCGCAGACACTGCCCAGAGAAAGAGGGGTCAGCAATGCGCCCGAATATTTCCACGTGGCTCACAATATTACCCTTTGGGAGTCACACTCTTTATTACAGACGCAAAGGGATCTATCAAAGCACAACAAACTCAAATTCCAGAGCCCAAAGGTGAAACTGGCTCCAGTTTTACTGTCACTGATTGTCTGCATGAGAACGCAGTGCCTTGACCAATATTTATCCCACAACCCCCGTCATTAAGACACATGACCTGGACATTAAGGCTGTGCTGCTGTGCTGACATTGGCTGCAGTCTTTTCCACATTATGACGGTGACCAAATCTCCAAATGCAGGTTGGATGTAAAATGCTTCGGGATGTTCTGTGCGCTACACAAATGCAGCTTTTGTTAAACCTGGTCAACAGTTCGGAGTTTTCTCAAATCAAAAGACTGCATTCTAAACGCAATCTGCAAAAAAACCTCCTCGAAATCCCTTGCAGTGAGAAAGAATTTCACTAAAGCTGTCACCCTAACAGTTAGTGCATGGGATCAGAGAACGCTATTCACCCCTCCACCCCTCCACCCCATTGAAATCCTATAATACAAGGTATTTGGGATTATAATCCTATAATCACAAAGGCCAACCTCCCACCTATAGAATCCATCTACCAGGCCCACTGTCAAGGAAAGGCCACCAGCATTTTCAAAGATCCATCCCACCCTGGCAATGCTTTTCTACAACCTCTACCATTGGGGAGAAGGTACAGAAGCCTGAACACACGCACCAGCCGGTTTCCTAACAGTTTATTAGATTTTTTTAGATTAGATTTACAGTGTGGAAACAGGCCCTTCGGCCCAACAAGTCCACACCGACCCGCCGAAGTGCAGCCCACTCATCCCCCTACATTTACCCCTTAACTAACACTACGGGCAATTTAGCATGGCCAATTCACCTGACCTGCACATTTTTGGACTGTGGGAGGAAACCGGAGCACCCGGAGGAAACCCACGCAGACACGGGGAGAACGTGCAAACTCCACACAGTCAGTCGCCTGAGGCGGGAACTGAACCCAGGTCTCTGACGCTGTGAGGCAGCAGTGCTAACCACTGTGCCAACGTGCCGCCAATACTACCCCACTGTTGTTAGAATACTGAATGGACTCACAAACTCTTAACATTTGTATGTACCTGTGTTTTGTTTTTGCTGCTGTTTACCTATTATTTACTTATCTATGTTACTTAACTCTGTGATAAAAACAGGGACTGCAGATGCTGGAAACCAGAGCCTAGATCAGAGTGGTGCTGGAAAAGCACAGCAGTTCAGGCAGCATCTGAGGAGCTGGAAAATCGACGTTTCGGGCAAAAGCCCTTCATCAGGAATAGAGGCAGGGTGTCTGCAGAGTGGAGAGATAAATGAGAGGGGTGGGGGTGGGGAGAAAGTATCATAGAGTATTCTTGTAGAGAGAGGAGGAAAACTTCTTCAAGGCAGGCATCCTTGCAAGGTTGCCTATTTAACTCTGTGATCTACCTGTAATGCTCGCAAGACAAAGCTTTTCACTGTGCCTCGGTACACGGGACAATCAATACGTGTAGTAAAACAGACTGTAGCTCAATTTGAAGGGCTGTGTATTAACTAAAAATGGATCTATCTATCATGTGTGAATGTGTGCATGAGTGAGAGTGGAAGATTGGGAGAGTGTGAGTGAGAGTGGGAGAGTGGGAGAGTGGGAGTGAGAGTGGGAGAGTGGGAGAGTGGGAGAATGGGAGAGTGGGAGTGAGAGTGGGAGAGTGGGAGAGTGCATGTGAATGAAAAGTAAAGGGTGTGTGAGAAAGCGTGCGAGAGTCAGTCTTCTTAAAAATCCATTTAGGAGATCAGTGTATCGCTGACTGGGTCCAGCATTTATTGCCCGTCCCTAGTTGCCCTTTGAGAAGGTGGTGGCGCATTGCCTTCTTGAACCGCTGCAGTTCCCCTGCTCTGGGTTGACCCCAATGCCCTTAGGGAGGGAATTCCAAGATTTTGACCGAACCACAGTGAAGGAATGGCAATATATTTCCAAGTCAGGATGGTGAGTGGTTTGGAGAGGAGATTGTGGGGGGTGGGGGTGTTCCCATGTATTACTGCCATTGTCCTTCTAGATGGAGGAATTTGTGGAGTTCTCAAGGGACTATCAAGGGAATCTTGACGATTTACTGCAGTGCATCCTGTAGATAGTACAGACTGCTGCTACTGTGCATCACTGGTGTAGGGAGCCAACAATGAAGGTGTTGGATGTGGTGCCAATCAAACAGAGGCTGCTTTTTCTTGGATAGTGCCAAGCCTATTGAGTGTTGTTGGAGCTGCCCCCATCCAGGCAACTGGGGAGTATTCCATCACACTCCTGACTTGTGCCTTGAGGAGGGTGGACAGGCTTTGGGGAGTCAGGAGGTGAATTAATCATTGCAGGATTCCGAGTTTCTGACCTGCTCTTGTAGTCACTGTGTTTATGTGGTGAGTTCAGTTGAGTTTCTGGTCAATGGTAACACCCAGGATATTGATAGTGGGGGATTACTCTCTCAATCATCCAAGATCTCATTGAACAGCAGAGCAGATTCGATGGGTTGAATGGCTTACTTCTGCTACTTATAGTATTATATACTTGGAAAGAACAGTGTCAATTACTCTCAAGATGGCCCTTCGATTATATACGTCTTGAGTTTCCTCTAAGTTTCTTTCTGGAGTGAGGGTTAACTGTCATGATGGGGTCTGACCTCCAGTTTCAGGATTGCTCCTGGAGTAACATTGGCCCATAATCTGATTCAGGTTTGTGACCTTGCAGTACCCCTTTCTTAAACCAAGCCATGTGTGTAAGGTTTCTCTACAAACCTTTTTGTAATTCTTCAATCTCCTCAAGAAGTAATGGTTAGAATCTCATTTGTTGGAGATGGTCTGGTACTTGAGTGGTATGAATGTTATTTTCATTTCTCAGGCCAAGCCTGGATATTGACCACCTTTGGAGTGTGTCCTTTGCACACTGACAGGGTGAGGGGGCTGCCTGTAGAAGGAGACAGTGAGGTCTGGAGATGCTGGAGATCAGAGTTGAGAGTGTGTTGCTGGAAAAGCACAGCAGGTCAGGCAGCACCTGAGGAGCAGGAGAATCGATGTTTCGGGCTGGAGCCCTTCATTAGGAATCATTCCTGATGAAGGGCTCCAGTCTGAGACGTCGATTTTCCTGCCCTTCAGGTGCTGCCTGACCTGCTGTGCTTTACGGGCTGCTTCAAGAAGGCAGTATCCCCTTACCACCAGTAGGGACTATGGCAATGTCCCTCTGGGTATTCCCTGAGGATGTGTCCACAGGTCCGTGCGCTCTTCGGAATGAACCGCCAGAGAAAGTGGCAGATGTGGGTACAGTAACAACATTTGGACAGGTACTTGATCAGGAAAGGTTTAGGGGGATATGGGCCAAACGCAGACAAGTGGGACTAGTTTAGATTGGGAAACTTGGTCGGCATGGACTGACTGGATCGAAGGGTCTGTTTCCTATTTGACTCTATGACTGTATGAATCCCAGAGAATATTCGACGTCACCTTCACTGCACATTGCCCACCTGATGATGACGATGATGCCGTCAAAAATATTATAAGGATTTCGCAAGTAGTTGAAGCATCCAAACGCAGTGAGTTTGAGAATCATTTCCAGGGCGAACATGCTGGTGAACACAATATTGCTGATTTCCAAGACATGGGTCAACTCCTCGGGCTGAAAGGAATGGACAGGAGAAATTGGGTGAGAAATAGGGTCTCAATGAGCAAATTGTACTCAGTTTGTGTAGCTGAGGATAGGCTTTACCCATTGGAGTGGTTTTAATAAAGAATGATGCCTAAAGTACACTTCTCAAGCCATTACTCTCTCATTCATCCACGATCTCATTGAACAGCAGAGCAGATTCGATGGGTTGAATGGCTTACTTCTGCTACTTATAGTATTATATACTTGGAAAGAACAGTGTCAATTACTCTCAAGATGGCCCTTCGATTATATACGTCTTGAATTTCCTCTAAGTTTCTTTCTGGAGTGAGAGTGTTAACTGTCATGATGGGGTCTGACCTCCAGTTTCAGGATTGCTCCTGGAGTAACATTGGCCCATAATCTGATTCAGGTTTGTGACCTTGCAGTACCCCTTTCTTAAACCAAGCCATGTGTGTAAGGTTTCTCTACAAACCTTTTTGTAATTCTTCAATCTCCTCATAACAATCAACACCGCAACTCTGCTCAATTTGATGGGAATTGTTTCTTTGGCTTTTCCTCTCAATCCCAAACTCCGAATGTACATTTACCCACACAATAATCAACAAACCCTTCGCTGTCAATGCAGTGGGGGAGGTGGTGACCTCATCATATTGTCCCGGGGTGAGGAACCCAGAGCCCCAGGCTAATGTTCTGAGGACATCACTTCAAATCCAACCCTGGCAGATGGTGCAATTTGAATTCTATAAAAACAAATTCTGTTATTTAAGAAAATAGCTGACATAATGGTGTCTATGTAGCTACTGTTGATTTTGCAAAAACCCATCTGATTCACTAATGTCCTTCAGGGAAGGAAATCTCCCATCCTTACCTGGTCTGGCTGACATATGACTCTAGATCCACAGTCATGTGGTTGACTCTTCATTGACCTCTGGGCAATTAGGGTTGGACAATAGACGCTGGCCTTGCCAGCAATGCGCACATCCTTAAACACTTTTAAATAAACTCCACCTTCTGCTCACTCTTTCTCCCAAGATCTTTGGAAGTCTGCCCCATCCCATGTACGATATGTTTCAGAGGTGGTCTTATGGTGCAGCAGTATTGTCCCTACATCAAGACCAGGAGGCCTGGGTTAAAGTCCTACTTTGCTGGATGTTTGGTCGAAACACAATGATTAAAGTGACGATAATGAGCATCAGCCAATCACCAAGGTGCGATAATTGAATACCAGCTGGAGTCTCCAATATGCAGTGGGTGGCCTGAAGTTCAGGAGAATACCAATGCCATCAATCTCACAGTGGGGTATGTCTGTCTCTGACTTGGTATAGCCCAGCGAGTGGGCAGTAGCTGAACTGGTCACCATGGATTAGGGAGGAGGAGCACAGGATCAACCAGTATCTAGGTTTACATCAGTCAGGGGGATGTGTATAGAAAGGGTGTCTGTGAGGGTGGGGGAGGGGTGTCTGTGAGGGTGGGAAGGTGGGGGAGTGGTGTCTGTGACGGTGGGGGTGGGGGACCAGTGTCTGTGAGGGTGGGAAGGTGGGGGAGTGGTGTCTGTGACGGTGGGGGTGGGGGACCAGTGTCTGTGAGGGTTGGGGAGCGGTGTCTATGAGGGTAGGAAGGTGGGTCAGGGGTGTCTGTGGGGGTGCAAAGGTGGGGGAGTGGCGTCTGTAAGGGTGGGGGTGGGGTGTCTGTGAGGGTGGGGGAGTGGTGTCTATGAGGGTAGGAAGGTGGGGGAGGGGTGTCTGTGAGGGTAGGAAGGTGGGGGAGGGGTGTCTGTGAGGGTAGGAAGGTGGGGGAGGGGTGTCTGTGAGTGTGGGAAGGTGGGGGAGGGGTGTCTGTGAGGGTGGGAAGGTGGGGGAGGGGTGTCTGTGAGGGTGGGAATGTGGGTGGGGTGGTGTCTGTGAGGGTGGGAAGGTGGGGGAGTGGCGTCTGTGAGGGTGGGGGTGTGGGGGAGTGGTGTCTGTGAGGATGGGGGGGTGGGGGAGTGGTGTCTGTGAGGGTGGGAAGGTGGGGGAAGATTTCCTTTGGATCAAGGACCTCAAGATCCTGTGAGAAACTCCACACCTTTACAGCCAATGGTGGCCCTTGATGATCAAAACCAACCGGGGTCACTGTGCAGACACCTTCTGTCGTTGGGGCCTCAGTGCAAACCCCTCGTACGGGTACCTGAACAGTACTGTGTATTACTGAGGAGAGGCTCCTACACAGCCACAGTGACAGCCACCTGAGAAAGAGAGAGGAGAACATCCCACTACCTCTCTCAACGAGACATCACTGTCATCCCACAGGACCCTCAGCTGCTCTCAGGTAGGGAGAAACAGCTGGTGCTGAGGGGTCAGCACACCTCAGGTGAGGGGAGAGGTAGAGTCCTTCATAGTATAGTAGAATCCATAGAGTGTGGAAACAGGCCATTTGGCCCAGCAATCCTCCAAAGAGCATCCCACTCAGATCTATCCCGCTATCTGCATTGCCAATGGCTAACAATGGGCAATTTAGCATGGCCAATCCACCCTAATCTGCACATCTTGGGACTGTGGGAGGAAACCCAGACAGACACAGGGGAGAATGTGTAAACCCCACACAGACAGTCACCCCCCCCAAGGTGGAATTGAACCCAGGTCCCTGGCGCTGTGAGTTAGCAGTGCTAATCGTAGAGCCACTGTGCCGCCCCACAAAGAGTCTCCAGCCTTTGCAGGAATTGGACCCACTCTGTTGGCATCACAAGCCAGCCGTCCAGCCAACTGAGCTGGCTGACCCCTTTCCCTCACTCCCTCAGCAAAGGTCAGCAGTGATGTGGCAACAACCGTGCTGATTTATTCACTGCTACTGTGGGATCTTGCTGTGTGCACCCCAGCTCTCATTTTTACCTAATGCAACTACAGCTTAAGTGTTTGCTTAGTGCTGTCTCCCTGACACTTTGAGGTGTGACCTGAGGTTATGGTGAGTGCACCACCTAAAAAAAAAATCCAAGTTCTGTATTTCTTGCTGCGATGAATGTGGTTCCACCTCCTTAGCAACCTGACTGCAATTCCATCTCAGAGTGGAGAAAGAGTCAATTTTTCAGTGGCTCAATGAGATTAGGACTGACCTTCACCTGAAAACCATTTACCTGTCTTTTTAGGGTACTCCTCAACGCTTTTTAATGACTGAAAATCCCTCAATCTCAGCCTTAAAAGTTTCACCTAACCCCCAGCATCTACAGATCTTCCCAGCGTAGAATTCTGAATAGCCACCTCTTGCTTGAAGATGGAACACACAACACGGAACAGTACAGCACAGGAACAGGCCCTTCGGCCCGCATGACTCCAAATTAAACTCCAACCCTTCTGCCTGCCCTTGGCCCATCTCCCTCTATTCCTTGCATGATCATGTGCTTATCTGAAAGTCTCTTAAATGCCCCTATTGTATCTACCTCGACCACCACCCCAGGCTGCATGTTCCAGACTCCTATCACTCTCTGTGCAAATAACTTGCCCCTCATATCTCCTTTCAACTTTCCCGCTCTCCTGCATGCCCCCTAGTTTTAGACATTTCAACTTTGGGGAGAAAGGTTCTGACCGTCAACCCTATCTATGCATCTCGTTACTTAGTCTAGTCTCCCCTTACCCTCTGCTGCTCTCAGGAAAATAACAAAGCGAGGAATGTTTCCTATTTTCCCTGTAATCCAGTCTAACTTTGTAATATTACATCCTCCTGTCCTGGCCTCTCGATATCGACCCTTCTGAATTGTGTTGCGATTTGAAACACATTATCGGATCAGCCGTCGAGCTCCGACACCTGAAGGGAATACAAGTCAAGTTTATGAAGCCTGCCCTTGACTTTGAACCCACTGGGACCTGGTACCATTCCGGCTGTTTCTAGTCCTGTGTCACAGAGTTGCCAAAGGCTTCGATCATTAACAAAAGAATCCCAACCGTGCTCCCATTGTCAACTCACAGCACGGAACAACAAAAACAGAGGATTTAATTATGGAGCATTGCATCTGAAGCATAAAAGGAGCAACTTCATTGTAAGCCAGTGCACACTCCTAATGCCAGGTGAATGTCACTTTAAGATGGTCCCTTAATTGCACATCTGTTAATATTTAGTTCTGAATGACAACTCATTATAAATAGTATCAGCCGCAGTTGGAAGTAAAGCTTTAATCCCCTATAGCAATGAACACAGATGATAAAAATACTCCACATTCCTGTCACAAATTTCAAAACTCGTTTATTAAAAGTGCCAACAGATGCTGCCAGTCTTTCTCACAATCAAGTTCTGGGCTTTATTTCCATGTCTGTGTGTTTTTGTTATTCAAATGTAATTCTATATGCTAATAAGCTCCTTCTCCAACCGAAAATTAGCTCATTATTAAAATCCTCCTTGTCGACAGAACAATTCCCCTTGCTTCCCAACCTCCCCCCCATCTAAACCCCTCCCCATCCCTCCCTCTCGTGCATCTGGGAGGTGCCCAAAATACATGAGCACTGAAGAGTAAATTAAGCGTTGTTTCACATCAGCTTCCACTCTCTTGAAATGCTCATCAAATTCTCATAAAATGCTGATTAACTGAACAATAAATGTTGGCTGGTTTGTGTTGAATGACTAATTGCCAGCACAAATTGCAACAAGTCCTCTGATACCTGCTTGGCAATTGCTCCCTGTCCCTTCGAGAGGGCTAGTTCTCTCGAAGTTTAATTATGTTGTTTGAACGAAGGTTGTAATATGGTCGGCGAATCAGATAGAAAGCAGCACTCGCGGGAACGACACAGCAGATAGACCACCACCCAACACAGAAAAGGGCATTTCGGTGCTAATCTCTGCTATTCCCTTTCCACCTGTGTCTAGGTTTCAAAGTAAGAGATCTCCAATCTAAGACAGAGATGAAGAGGTATTGCTTTCTCTCAAAGGGTCATATGTTTTTTGGAACTCTTGTTCCCAGAGAGCTGTGGAGCAAGGATCATTGGATATCCATCATGCAGAGGGTAGAGAGATTCTTAGAACCATAGAATTTTACACGACTGGAGCAAGCCATTCAACCCATCATGTCTGTACCAGCTCCCGAAAGACATACCTAGCCGGTCCCATTCTCCAGCCCTATCTCTGTAGCCATCTAATTTTAATTATATATCCAGCTCTCTTTTGAAACCTCCCATGGAATCCACCTCCCCCACTCTCCCAGGCAGCGCATTCCAAATCCCAACATCTCACGGAGTAAGGAAGTTTCTCTTCATCTCACTCCGAGCTCTCTTGTTGACAATCTTGAAATTGTGTCCCCCTAGTTACTGACATACCAACTGGTAGAAACAGAATAAAAAACTGAAAGAACTGAAGATGCTGTAAGTCAGAGAGAAAACCAGAAATCACTGGAAAAGCAATCCATGGAGGTACACATGGCCGTCTGGATCCTTCCTCTCCTCCCTTTCCATCTATCTCCATCTCCCCCCCCAAACCCATGCCTCCTGACCTTTCGCGCTCTGATGCTGAACGTTCTGTACTCAGCAAAGGTCTCAGCTTTATCCCTCTTCTGCATATATGAAGACATTTTCCTAGCTACTATCAGTTCTGAGGAAGGGTCACTCGACCCAAAACGTTAACTCTGATTTCTCTCCACAAATACTGCCAGACCTGCTGAGCTTTTCCAGCAATTTCTGTTTTGTCAGTGGAAGCAGAATGTCCTTCGCTACTGTCAAAGTTGTTCAACATTTTGGACACCTCAGTAAGGTCACCTGTCAATCTTCTTTGCTGCAAGGAGAGAAGCCCAATTTCTCCAATATTTCCTTACATCTAAAATCCCTCATACCTGGTATCATTCTCGTAAACCTCCTTTGCACTGTCTCCAGGGCTTTAACATCCTTCCCCAAATAAGGTGCCCAGAACTGAACACAATGCTCCAAATGTGACCTGACCAATGATTTGTAGAGGTGTTGCTTTTAAACCGTGTGCCTTTATTTATAAATGCACAGATCCTTTAAACCTTCTTAGTAACTTTTTCAAATTGCCAGGCCACTTTCAGAGAATCAAGTACTTGAACCCCAAGGTCCCCCTGCTCCTAAACACCCCTCAGCATTGTACTATTGAGCCCGTATTGTCTCTCTGTGTTTCTTCTACCAAGATTTCTACTTCACATTTCATTGTATTGAAATTCATCTGCTCATTTAGCCAACTTGTCAATGTCTCTCTGAAGTCTCTCTACATCATTTCCACAATTCACTATTCTCCCTAGCCTAGTATCATCTACAAATTTCAAGATTTTGCCCTTAACACTCATCTCCAAAGCATTTATATCAATCAGAAAAGCAAGTGTCCCAAACTGATTCCTGGAGAACACCACTTCCAACTCGTCTCTTGACTAAAAAGGGAGAGTGATTATTGGGATAGACTGGAAAGTGGGGTTGAGACCATAATCAGATCATCCATGAATGACAGAACATTCTCAGTGGGTCTGAGTGGTCTGGACTGGTTCCCAGTTTGTACATTTGAATGTTCTTCCTTTTAATCTAGGTCTCGAATTCTAATACCTCCTTATTTGACTTATGGGTCAGGTCTCTCTGATTCAGTTACTATGAAGTGCCTTGGAATATTTTTACTACATTTAAGGTGCTACTAAATGCAATTCATTGCAGATTCTTTGTGCAAGCTTTGTGATTACTTGTTGGGTTAAATCATTGCTTCTGTTTTCAGATACCAATAGATACTGTGAGACCTTTAACCCAGAAACAGCACAGTAAAAAAAACCCTGCAATTTCTTGAAAACGTCTGGGGAATCTATGATTGATTTTAAGAATGTTTGAAAAGTACATTTAAAGTTTGCATCAATACAAAAGGGATGAAATGTATTTTTCTTGAATGTAAACGAATGGTTGAAACGACCTGCCAATCTCTAGCCTGGAAGCAGTACCAACAGGAAGACAGCGAAAGTCATGTGGACAGACAGGAAGGAGAGTTACAGAAAATGCAACAGAGAAGGAAGATTTACAAGGAGCTGTGTGTGTTCATTATTGTCAACCAGGAGAGACAGCTGAACACAGGGTTAGAGCAGCAATTGTGAATTTGGAAATTCTAGTGCTGCTGCTTCAGTTTTACCGGAGTTAATTAGAGTGATTAGCAGGATTTATGAAAGTCGCTGGATAACGGAGTATCTAGGGACTCTGTGTTCGTTCAGACTGTTGCAAACCTAGATGAGGGCGGTCCTATAGCGGAGATACTGTTGGATGAAGACTGTCTCCAGAGACTTCAGAAGATACAGAGCTGCCAATGAACGCCATTCAATAATGTGAAGTGGTGCTGCATGCAAGCGGAAAGTAATCCAAGTGATTGTGGCTTTGTAAGATGTTCTTTATATCATTAATGATTTAAAATGGATTTATCAATTTATTTGAAATAGTAATTGCCTATTAATTCACGTTTCTACTGATTAATGTTAAAATGAAGATTACAAAAGGTAAAGCCTAGCTGGTAAGTTCTCCAGCTAAGCATCACTTGATGAACTCAGTTATTTTGGTGCATATGAACTCCCCCCCCCCACCCTTGGGGAATGTAACAATCTGCTGTGCATTTTGAGCACGTTGTGGATTTTCTCCAGGGATTTTGGAGCTCAGGAAGAGGACACATTCCATCTTGGAATTGAGTATTGTTGGGTCTGTGTGAAATGCGTAGGCACAAATCAATCTGCCCAAAATAATTCGACAGAGCCAGAGATCCATCTGAGAGAATCATTCAGTGTCCCTCCCCTGCACACTGACCTCCTTTGTCCTCTGATCGCGAGATTGTTAATTGAGTTCAGAACTAGGGTAGTTGTTATGCTGTTTACCCCTTCTTGTGTTAATGTGACATTTCTCCATCTTACACACCAGCTCTCTTGTGACCTTGCTCTGTGAGAATGCAAATTTATTGCCAATTACCTTAAACTTCTGCATGTCCACATCTAGGATGAACTGGATTAATACCCATCAAATGTATTTCACCTGCACAGCCATCAGTCAGATGAGGTTCCTGTACCATCTGTCTCAGCTTTATCTTAAACCTGGGTGTCAGAGGTTAGATGCCAGTGCGTAGCACACTTAATTGGAATTAACCCTTTCACTCACGTGCAAAACCAACCCCATCAGTGATTAAGGGAGAAAGGATTTGTCTTCAACAAGAATTCAATCTACGAGATAAAAACTGAAAGAACTGCAGACACTGGAAAATCAGAAACGATAACAGAAATTACTGGCAAAGCTCAGCAGTATCTGTGGAGAGAAAGCACAGTGGGTCCAGTGACCCCTCCTCAGAAGGGGATTTGAGAAAAATATTTCTCAACCAGAGGGGATCTGGAGGGCTGTGTGGAGGATGTTAGAGACGGGAGACCCCACATACTTTAAAAATCACTTGGATGAGAACTTGAAATGCCATAACATTCAAGTCTATGAGCCAGGAGCTGGAAAATGGGACTAATGGCAACAGGTCAGCACGGGCTCAATGGGCCAAAGGGCCAGTTTACAGGAATGATATTATGAAGCTGGAGATGGTTTAGAAAAGATTTGCCAGGAAGTTGCTGAGAATGGAGGGTTTGAATTAAAAGAGGTAAAAACGATGACTGCAGATGCTGGAAACCAGATTCTGGATTAGTGGTGCTGGAAGAGCACAGCAGTTCAGGCAGCATCCGAGGAGCTTCAAAATCGACGTTTCGGGCAAAAGCCCTTCATCAGGAATAAAGGAAGCGAAGGCTGGATAGGCTGGGACTTTTCACTGGAATGTCAGAGACTGAGGGGTGACCTTATAGAGGTTTATAAAATCATGAGGGGCATGGATAAGGTGAATGACAGATATCGTTACCTTAGGGTTGGGGGTTCAAGGCAAGGGGGCACACTTTCAAGGTGAGAAGGAAAGATTTAAACAAGATAGGGGGGTAATTTTGGTACAGTTAAAATGTTTAAAAGATATTTGGATAAGTACATGAATAAGAACTGTTTGGAGGGATATGGGCCAAGTACAGGCAGGTGGGACTAGTTTAGACAGGTTGGACCGAAGGGTCTGTTTCTATGCTGCATGATGAATCGTATCATTGGAGAAATTCACAGACTGTCTACAAGGTGTCCATAATTTTACATCAGAGGCTTTGGTCCAGCAATCAGAGGTGGAATTGGTCTTTGACTGGTCTTCAGGTATTACCACATAGAGTCGGAGAGATGTGTAGCATGGCAACGTACCCATCAGTCCAATTTGTCCATGCCAACCAGGTATCCACCATTAATCTAATCCCATTTGCTAGCACTTGGGCCATATCCTTCCAAACCCTTCCTATTCATATACCCAACCAGAAAGCTTTTAAATTGTACCAGCCTCCACCACTTCCCCAAGCAGTTCATTCCATACACGCATCACCCCCCCTCTGTGAAAAG
Source organism: Chiloscyllium punctatum (assembly GCF_047496795.1). Lineage (NCBI taxonomy): Eukaryota > Metazoa > Chordata > Chondrichthyes > Orectolobiformes > Hemiscylliidae > Chiloscyllium > Chiloscyllium punctatum. Next base: position 97,865,642 of record NC_092756.1, on the reverse strand, counting down.
GTTGCCCCTTAGGTCTCTTTTATATCTTTCCCCTCTCACCCTAAACCTATGCCCTCTAGTTCCCCAACCCCAGGGAAAAGACTTTGTCTATTTACCCTATCCATGCTCCTCATGATTTTATAAACCACTATAAGCTCACCCCTCAGTCTCCGACGCTCCAGGGAAAACAGCCCCAGCCTGTTCAGCCTCTCCCTGTAGCTCAAACCTTCCAACCCTGGCAACATCCTTGTAAATCTTTTCTGAATCCTTTCAAGTTTCACAACATCCTTCCTATAAGGAGGGAGACCAGAATTGCACGAAATATTCCAACAGTGGCCTAACCAATGCCGTATAGCCGCAACATGACCTCCCAACTCCTGTACCCAATGCTCTGACCAATAAAGGAAAGTATACCAAACGCCGCCTTCACTATCCTATCCACCTGCAACTCCACTTTCAAGGAGCTATGAACCTGCACTCCAAGGTCTCTTTGTTCAGCAACACTCCCTAGCAAGTCCTGCCTGATTTAGCTTTCCAAAATGCAGCACCTCACATTTACCTAAATTAAACGCCACGTGCCACTCCTCGGCCCATTGGCCCATCTCATAAAGGTCTTGAATGGAGTAGGTCTTTCTCTGTACCCGCAACATGACTGACTGATTGGGAAACAGCCGTGAGATAGTGAGTCAACGCAACTGGTTTAGTATTACTGTGAATGAGCTGAAGTGAGATGAAGATGCCAACAGAGTTCCCTCATTTGTGGGCGGCACAAAAATGTGCAGGTTAGGTGAATTGACCATGCTAAATTGCCCGTAGTGTTAGGTGAAGTGGTAAATGTAGGAGAATGGGTCTGGGTGGGTTACGCTTCGGCGGGTCGGTGTGGACTTGTTGGGCCGAAGGGCCTGTTTCCACACTGTAAGTAATCTAATCTAATCTAATCTAATCTAATTAGATTTGCAGACACCCGATGGTGTTGTGTTTCAGTACCACAGTCACCTGGAGACTTCACGTGTGGCTAGACAATAAGGAGGGGGGGAGAAAGAGATGGAGTAGGCTTCATTAGCTACAGATTTCAGAATGAACCAGCACCGTCAGAGTCACCTCGTCCACGTGTTGTTCATTTTTTAATAGTCTCCCGAGTTGAAAGGTTATGGTGCAAGGGGCATTGAAGAGGGGGCAAGAGTGCAATGAGGGCAACACATGCACCCACTGACTAAAAAGGATCAGGTACAACACCAGAGGCTTCAACACACACTGAACCCAAAACTTGCAGTGAAGTACTGAAGGAGTGCTGCACTGTCGGCGGGTCAGTACTGCGGGAGCGCCGCACTGTTGGAGGGTCAGTGCTGAAGGAGTGCCGCCCTGTCGGAGGGTCAGTGCTGAAGGAGTGCCGCACTGTCGGAGGGTCAGTGCTGAGGGAGTGCTGCACTGTCAGAGTGTCAGTACTGAGGGAGTGCTGCACTGTCGGAGGGTGAGTGCTGAGGGAGTGCCGCATCGTCGGAGTGTCAGTGCTGAGGGAGCGCTGCACTGTCAGAGGGTCAGTGCTGAGGGAGTGCCGCCGCACTGTCGGAGGGTCAGTGCTGAGGGAGCGCTGCACTGTCGGAGAGTCAGTGCTGAGGGAGTGCTGCACTGTCAGAGGGTCAGTACTGAGGGAGTGCCGCACTGTCGGAGGGTCAGTGCTGAGGGAGTGCCGCACTGTCGTAGTGTCAGTGCTGAGGGAGTGCCGCACTGTCGTAGTGTCAGTGCTGAGGGAGTGCCGCACAGTCGGAGGGTCAGTGCTGAGGGAGTGCCGCACTGTCGGAGGGTCAGTGCTGAGGGAGTGCCGCACTGTCGAAGGGTCAGTGCTGAGGGAGTGCCGCACTGTCGGAGGGTCAGTGCTGAGGGAGTGCCGCACTGTCGGAGGGTCAGTGCTGCGTGAGCGCCGCACTGTTGGAGGGTCAGTGCTGAGGGAGTGCCGCACTGTCGGAGGGTCAGTGCTGAGGGAGTGCCGCACTGTCGGACGGCCAGTACTGTGGGAGTGCCACACTGTCGGAGGGTCAGTGCTGAGGGAGTGCCACTCTGTCAGAGGGTCAGTGCTGTGGGAGTGCTGCACTGTCAGAGGGTCAGTGCTGAGGGAATGCTGCACTATTGGAGGGTCAGTGCCACGCTGTCGGAGGGTCAGTGCTGAGGAAGTGCCGCACTGTCGGATGGTCAGTGCTGAGCGAGTGCCGCACTGTCGGAGGGTCAGTGCTGAGGGAGTGCTGCACTGTTGGAGGGTCAGTGCTGAGGGAGTGCCGCACTGTCAAAGGGTCAGTATTGAGGGAGTGCCGCACTGTTGGAGGGTCAGTGCTGAGGGAGTGCCACACTGTCAGAGAATCAGTGCTGAGGGAGTGCAGCCAGCAGCAGTTTAAAGCTTTGTTTACTGTCCAACAATAAGTTGCATTTGTATACCATCATTCACATGAAGCAACCCACAGCAGTTATAAGCGCTGTCTGTAGCACAAGGAGTCGCATTTCTGCATCAACTTTCCCACTGTCCATCCTCCCAAGACCCTTCACCGTGGTAATTATAACACAATGTTTGACATTGAGCCACATCAGGAGATATCAGGATAGGTCAGGGGGCAAAAACCTACTCAGAGTTTGTGTTTTGAGTAGCATCTACAAGGCAGAGAGGGACAAGGAGAGTTTTCGGGTTGGGGTTGCAAGTTTTGACTTAATTTCAGAAGATTGTTCCCAATCTTGCTCAGGAAATACCACATCTGTTTGCAGTTCTGTGAAAGGTCATCAACCTGAAACATTTGTTCAGTTTAATGCGACAGATACTGCTGGATGGGCAGAGCAGTCCCTGTGTGGGGGATTTTTCTTTCAGAATTCCAGCGTCTGCAATATTTTGCTTTTGCTTTATTCAACACAAGACAGCTTGGCAGAGTTACAAAATTTATTGTTACAACGTGGGTGTCATTGGCTGGGTCAGCATTTATTACCTGTCCCTAGTTGCCCCTTGAGAAGGTGGGGGTGAGCTGACTTCTTGAAACGCTGCAGTCCATGTGCTGTACATAGACCCACAATGCCCTGAGGGAGGGAATTCCAGGATTCTGCCCAGCGACAATGAAGGAACGGCGATATATTTCCAAGTCAGGATGGTGAGTGGCTTGGAGGGGAACTTGCAGGGGGTGGTGTTCCCATGTATCTGCTGCCATTGTCCTTCTAGATGGAAGTAATCGTGGGTTTGGAAGGTGCTGTCTGAGGATGGTTGTAGAATTTCTGCAGTGCATCTTGTAAATGGTACACACTGCTGCTACTGAGCGTTGGTGATGGAGGGAGGGGATGTTGAAGATATGAATTGGGTGTCAATCAAGCATTGACTTGTGTTGCTGTTGTAACTGCATTTGTCTATAACACAAGTAAAATACAATAGGTGCTGGAAATTGGAAGTAAAAACGACAAGTTCTGGAAATACTAAACTGGAGCATGTATGAAGATTTTTTGCTATAGGTTGATGATATCTTCGGAGAATATTCCAACACGTTGCTAACATAACAACGTGTCACCTTGGCCATAAGACTTAGGAACAGAAGTAGGCCATTCAGCCCATCGAGCCTATGTTCAACGAGATCATGGCTGATCTGATAGTTCCCAACTCTACTTTGCCTCATAACCCTTAATTCCCCTTACTGATTAAAAATCTGTCTGCGTCAGCCTTGAATATACTCAATGCCCCAGCCTCGATAAACCTCTGAGGTAACAAATTTCCACAGGCTCACTCACCTCTGACAGAAGAAATTCCTCCTGCTTTCTGTCCTATATGTGCAAACCCCTTATTTTGAGATAATGCTTTCTGGTCCTAGACTCTTCCACAAGGGGAAACAACCTCTCAATATTGAGCTGAGAACTTTCTATGTTTCAATAAAGTCACCTCTCATCCTGCTAGACTCCAATGAATATAAGCTCAACCTATTCAACCTCTCCTCTTATGACTGTCCCTCCATACCTGGTATCAGCCTAGTGAATCTTCTCCGGATCCCCTCCAATGCCAATCAGACTTTCCTTTGAAACTGTTTTGTAGTAATTCATTTATGGTCTGTTACGTGCCTTGTATACTTCAAGCAAATTCTCCCTATCCCCACACTCCATTCCCTTTGAAATAAAGGCCAACATTCCATTGACCTTCTCTATTACCATCCAGATTTCCATGCCTGAATGAAGTAGAGCTAATGTTTGAGATGTTTTGTGTTGTAGGCATCAGTCCACAAGTAGCTGGATTGAAGTAAACCAACCTCATTCAGCCCTTATACCGTTTATAGGGAGAAGGGTTATATCCAGAACCTTGACCTCTCCACCTTGTGATGCTGCCTGGCTTGCTGTGTCGTTCCAGCCTCCTGTCCATCCACCTTGGATTCCAGCATCTGATGTTTCTTTTTGTCATTATATCATTTATAGCCAATAGCTGGAAGATGTTCTTAATTGACCTCACTGGATTGTACTTGGATTCAGCACCCCCAGGGCTGTGTTTATCCTGTCATTCCTCCCAGCTCTCTGCCCAACCAACCACCACCAGCCCACCATCTCATCTGTTCAATCGTTTCCACCTTCCTCAGTTGAATATCCCCCCAATGCCATGGTTTAATGACAGGTCAGACCTCTGCAAGCATCCTTTCTGCCTACCTGTTTCAGACTGGAACCGTGAGTGCAGAACCTCACCTCCTGTCTCCCTCACTCCTGAATGACCTGACCAAGGCATGCAACTCACTGTCAGGGTGAAGGTTATCAAACATTAGTTGATTTGATTTGATTTGATTTGTTTATTGTCACGTGGGGTGTATTTCCGGGGGGGTTTGAGTGTGTTTACTCCTGCCTGGTTAAACAGGCCTTTTGATCTCACCGCCAACATTTCAGGAACTGACAAAGGGAAACTGTTCAAAGCAAACACACAAGCATACAAGGAAACAATCTCAAATACACATACACACACACACACACACCACTCTGACACACACACACAAACACACACGCACGCACACACACACACCACACTCTGACACACACCACACTCTGACACACACGCACACACTCTCACACATACACACACACCACACTCTCTCACACACACACACAAACACACACACACACACATACACTCTGACACACACCACACTCTGACACACACACTCTCACACACACCACACTCTGACACACGCACACTCTCACACATGCACACACACACGCAGTCTCTCTCTCTCTCTCACTGTCACATGCACACATACAGACACACACTCATACTCACACATACACTCTCACATACACGCACTCTCACTCACACAAACATACACACACACACTCTCTCATACAAACACACACTTTCATACAAACACATACTCTCATACACACACACATACTCTCATATACACACACACGCACACATGCACACACACGCACACACACACACACGCAGACACACACACACTTTCTGCCACCTATAACATTTTTCCTGGCTGTGAGCCTAACAATGTCTTGTGGAATTAGTTTTCCACTCTTGGTGACTCCAGGATAATCCTGGAGGGGTGCCATTGAGTTTGCTTTACTATTTGATCATGGCTGACATGTTTCTCAGCCCGATTCTCCTGCCTTCTCCTCTGATCCCCTCATTAATCAAGCACCTATCTATCTCTGATGTAAAGACATTCAATGACTTGGCTTCCACAACCCTCTGGGGCAAGGAGTCCCACAGATTCCCCACTCTGTAGGAGAAGAAATTCCTTGTCAACTCAGTTCGAAAGGGTCATCTCTTCACCCTGAGGCTGTGCCCTCAGGTGCCAGTCTCTCCTACTGGTGGAAACATCTTCTCCATGTCCACTCTACCCTGGCCTCTCAGTATTTGGTAAGTTTCAAATCATATACCCCATACATTGTTCTAAACTCCATCAACTCCAGACCCAGAGTTCTCAAATGCTCCCTATATGACAAGCCCTTCATCCTTGGGATCATTCTTGTAAACTTCCTCTTGATTCCCCCCCCTCAACACCAACACATCCCTCCTCAGATACAGGGCCCAAACCGCTCACAATATTCCAAAAGTGGTCTGAACAGAGCCTTACACAACCTCAGCAGTACATCCCTGTTCTGGTATTCCAGCCCTCTTGAAATAAATGCTAACATTACATTTGCCATCCTAACTGCCAACTGAACCTGCATGCTAACCTGAAGGGTATCCTAAACTGGGACTCCCAAGCCTCCCTTTGTGCTTCTGATTTCCAAAGCTTTGCCCCATTTAGAAAATAATCCACGCCTCTATCCTTCCAACCAAAGTGCATAACCTCACAATTTCCCCACATTGTATTCCATCTGCCACTTCTTTGCCCAGCCTGTCCAAGTCCTTCTGCAACCTCCCCTCTTCCTCAACGCTACCTGTCCCTCCAACTATCATTGTGTCATCTTCAAACTTCGCAACAATGCCCTCAGTTCTTTCATCCAGATCGTCAATGTGAATATTTGTGGTCCAAACACAGACCCCTACAGAACTCCACTAGTCACCAGACGCCAGATCGGAACAAGACCCCTTTATTGCCACTCTCCGCCAGTTGGTCAGTTTGGAGCTCTGTCAAACTGCAGTTCCAATCTGAAATACCCCAGTTATTTATCTCTGTGTCCAGGAAGAATGCCAAGCCAAGAGAGGCTCAATATGTTATCGGCAAGAATAAAATAATCTTCAATCTCTTTGTTCCTTTTCACTGACCAATTGGCTGTGCACAGCCGAGAGCGAGTAAAAAAGAATAAAGAAAACAAAAATAAATGCTGCTTAAATGTCAAAGTCCTGAGCGACCTTTTGGAAGTACAAGTCTAAAGATAACTGATCACTCATTAACTCTTCCAGTGCTGTACCAATGTGAAAGTCACCTGCTGGTCCTGACAGATCATTGCTGACAGACACAGCTCTGAGTCCGACACTCGGAGACTGAGACTTACCAATCTTCACAGGTGTACCATAGAAAGCATCCCATCTGGATGCATCACAGCGTCTCTTGGCAACTCAGAGTCACAGAGATGTACAGTATGGAAACAGACCCTTCGGTCCAACCCGTCCATGCCGAACAGATATCCCAACCCAATCTAGTCCCATCTGCCAGCACCCGGCCCATATCCCTCCAAACCCTTCCTATTCATATACCCATCCAAATGCCTCTTAAATGTTGCAATTGTACCAGCCTCCACCACATCCTCTGGCAGCTCATTCCATACACGTACCACCCTCTGCGTGAAAAGGTTGTCCCTCAGGTCTCTTTTATATCTTTCCCCTTTCACCCTATACCTAATTATGGACTCCCCCTCCACAGGGAAAAGACTTTGTCTATTTATCCTATCTATGCCCCTCATAATTTTGTAAACCTCTATAAGGTCACCCCTCAGCCTCCGACGCTCCAGGAAAAACAGCCCCAGCCTGTTCAGCCTCTTCCTATAGCTCAAACCCTCCGACCCTGGCAACATCCTTGTAAATCTTTTCTGAACCCTTTCAAGTTTCACAACATCTTTCTGATAGGAAGGAGACCAGAATTGCATGCAATATTCCAACAGTGGCCTAACCAATGTCCTGTACAGCCGCAACATGACCTCCCAACTCCTGTACTCAATACTCTGACCAATAAAGGAAAGCACACCAAACGCCTTCTTCACTATCCTATCTACCTGTGACTCCACTTTTAAGGAGCTATGAACCTGCACTCCAAGGTCTCTTTGTTCAGGAACACTCCCTGGGACCTTATCATGACGTGTATAAGTCCTGCTAAGATTTGCTTTCCCAAAATGCAGCATCTCGCATTCATCTGAATTAAACTCCATCTGCCACTTCTCAGCCCATTGGCCCATCTGATCAAGATCCTGGTGGAATCTGAGGTAACCCTCTTCGTTGTCCACTACCCCAGCAATTTTGGTGTCATCTGCAAACTTACTAACTGTACCTCTTATGCTCACATCTAAATCATTTATGTAAATGACAAAAAGTAGAGGACCCAGCACCGATCCTTATGGTACTCCACTGGTCACAGGCCTCCAGTCTGAAAAACAACCCTCCATCACCACCCTCTGTCTTCTACCTTTGAGCCAAATGGCTAGTTCTCCCTGTATTCCATGAGATCTAACCTTGCTAATCAGTCTCCCATGGGGAACCTTGTCGAATGCCTTACTGAAGTCCATATAGATCACATCTACAGCTCTGCCCTCATCAATCTTGTTCGTTACTTCTTCAAAAAACTCAATCAAGTTTGTGAGACATGATTTCCCACGCACAAAGCCATGTTGACTATCCCGAATCAGTCCTTGCCTTTCCAAATACATGTACATCCTGTCCCTCAGGATTCCCTCCAACAACTTGCCCACCACCGAGGTCAGGGACATCGGTCTATAATTCCCTGGCTTGTCCTTACCACCCTTCTTAAACAGTGGCACCGCGTTTGCCAACCTCCAATCTTCTGGCACCTCAGCTGTGCCTATTGATGATACAAATATCTCAGTAAGAGGCCCAGCAATCACTTCTCTAGCTTCCCACAGCGTTCTCAGGTACATCTGATTCTCCTGGGGATTTATCCACCTTTATGCGTTTCAAGACATCCAGCACTTCCTCCTCTATAATCTGGACATTTTGCACGATGTCACCATTTATTTCCCTACATCTTCCTTATCCTTTTCCACAGTAAATACTGATACAAAATACTCATTTAGTACCTCCCCCATTTTCTGCAGCTCCACACAAAGGCCGCCTTGCTGATCTTTGAGGGGCCCTATTCTCTCCCTTTTGTCCTTAATGTGTTTGTAAAACCCCTTTGGATTCTCCTTAATTCTATTTGCTAAAGCTATTTCATGTCCCCTTTCTGCCCTCTTGATTTCCCTCTTAAGTATACTCCCACTTCCTTTATACTCTTCTAAGGATTCACTCGATCTATCCTGTCTATACCTGACATATGCTTCCTTCTTTTTCTTAACCAAACCCTCAATTTCTCTCGTCATCCAGCATTCCCTATACCTACCAGCCTTCCATTTCACAGGAATATACTTTCTCTGGATTCTCGTTATCTCATTTCTGAAGGCTTCCCATTTTCCAGCCGTCCCTTTACCTGCGAACATCTGCCTCCAATCAGCTTTTGAAAGTTCTTGCCTAATACCGTCAAAATTGGCCTTTCTCCAATTTAGAACTTCAACTTTTAGATCGGGTCTATCCTTTTCCATCACCATTTTAAAATGAATAGAATTATGGTCGCTGGCCCCAAAGTGCTCCCCCACTGACATGTCAGTCACCTGCCCTGCCTTATTTCCCAAGAGTAGGTCAAGTTTTGCACCTTCGCTAGTAGGTACATCCACATACTGAATCAGAAAATTGTCTTGTGTGCACTTAACAAATTCCTCTCCATCTAAACCCTTCTCTTCTCAAGACTGCTAGAAATTAGTGAACACAGCCCAGTCCATCGAACAAATCAACTCCCAACCAATGACTCCATCTACACTTCCCACTGCCGCGAGAAGGCAGCCAACATCCTCAAAAGCCCCTCCCATCCAGGTTATAATCTCTTCCAACCTCAGGCATAAGATACAAAAGCTTAAACACACCTCCCAACATGTTCAATAGGAGCTGCTTCCCCACTGGTATTAGACTTCTGAATGGACCTCTCAAACTTTAAATTTAATGCTGATCTCACTGTCTGTGCACCTCCTCTACAGCTGCAATATAGTATTCCTCGCTCTGTTCTCCTACCCTAATGCACTTTGTATCTGCCTGCACTTCACACAAAACAAAACTGTTCACTGTACCTAGGTGCATGAGACAATAAAACATCAAATCAAATCAAAGAGATACACCATCCAGTTATTGCTTACTCCTGCTGCCAGTGGCAGCTCAGCTGTGGCTGAAAATTGAGCAGCAGACTTGATAATTTGCTTAATCTCCTGGGAGGCCATGTCTCTTTGCCCCCTTGAACTGATCAAAAGCTTTGTTCCTGTCAGCTAACACAAACCTAGTCACATCACCTGAAAACAGACACTGATTGAGAATGTCAATCTCATCTTTGTCTGGTCTCAGACTCTCTCCATCCCTTTCCCAAATTACGACAGTGGCTACACTTCAAAAGCAGCTTGTTAGCCATAAAATGTTTCGAGCAACGCTGGAATAAAGGAAACAAAAATAAACGCAAGTATTTAGATGTAAGTAATTCTTTCTTTCGCCTCCTCCAGCCTTCTGATCCTCTCAGATCTCTGAGCTCCTCCAGTTCTACTCTGCTGTGTTTTTCTGACTTCCATCACACCACAAGGATTGGCTGAGCCTTCAGCTGCTTTAGCCTTGAGCTCTGGAGTTGCCTCTCGAAATCCCCTGACATTCATGCCAGAGGCAACAAAGGTGATGGACAGAGGTATGTCGATGGATGTTGTTTATATGGGCTTCCAGAAGGCTTTTGATAAAGTCCCACCTAACAGATTGTAAACTAAGGTGGAAGACAATGGAATTGAGCCAAATGACCAAGATGGAGAATAAATTGGCTCAGTGGCAGGGAACAGAGTGTTGGAATAATGGGTAAGTACTCAAACTGGCAGGACATGACTAATGGCGTCCCACAGGGATGGTTGCCGGGGCCTCAATGGTCATTAACGACTTGGATAAAAGCTTAAAAAAATCAAATACCCAAATTTGCAGATGACAGAAATTTGGGCAGCATTGCAAACAGTACTAACGACAACATACTACTACAACAGGACACTGATGGATTAAGTGCACGGCCAACAGATGGACCTTAAGACAAGCATGTGAGGTTATCCATTTTGGATGGAAATCAGAGAGATCGGGGTTTAGCTTAGATGGCATAAAATTAAGTACAATGGATATCCAATGAGATCTGGGGGTTCAGGTGCATTGCTCTTTAAAATGCCCCCAACAGGTGCAGGAAATAGTCAAGAGGCCACTGGAATGCTGCCTTTCCTATCTAAAGGGCTGGTGTACA